>NC_083421.1:11089012-11389012 GCF_020745735.1 Hemiscyllium ocellatum | reverse complement strand
CCGATGGGTTTTTCATACCAAGTGACATGAATTTAAACTTATACAGTCCATTTGGCGTTATGAAAGCCAAAATTACTTTACTCTTTCTCACAAAGATACCTGCCAATATCCGCTGAGTAAATTCAAATTAGAAATGTAAGTTGCTTGTCCCACCTTCTCAACACAGTCTTCCAAACGGGGAATCAGATACGCATCAGTCTTTGTAACTGTATTGACTTTGCGATAGTTCACACATAACCGTTGGGTACCATCTGGTTTTGACACCATTACTATGGGTGAACTCCAGTCACTGTAACTCAGTTTGAATATGTCATCTTGGAACATGCGTTTAATCTCCTTTCGAACCTGTACCAACTTTAGAGGGTTATGCCGATAAGAATGTTGCTTAATCAGAACAGCATCTCCCATATCTACATCATGTACAAATGGATTATTATTTCACAGCTTATTTCCACAAACCTTCCCCTGTGATCGTTACAACTCTTTCAGGTCATTTTGATTTTCCTCAGGAAGGTAATTGAATAATTTATCCACTTTTTGACAATGTCTTCATGGTCCAGTTTAATTTGAGGAATGTCCAATTCAGAATCCTCTGAACTTGGTTCTTCCCTCTGTGTTCTAACCAATAACACAGTCTCCTTTGACTTTTCTTGTGAAAATACCTTTTCAGCATATTCACATGACCCGCTTTATGAGATTTCTTTCCATTTGGAGTCTCTATCAAGTAGTTCCCCTCACTCAATCTCCTTTCAACTGGACAAGGTCGACTAAACCATTCTTTTAAAGGCGCACCTATCACTGGAAGTAATGCTAATATCTTATCCACGATAGCAAAATTGAGAATTTTTGATTTCTTGTCTGCTTCCTGTTTCGTTGCATGCAGTGGTACTTTTAAATATTGCACAGCCAACTCCCCAGCTCTATTTAATTGTTCCCTCAAATTTGACAAGTAGTCCAAATATGTGATCGCTGAATTCTGACTTACCAATTTCTCCTTGATCATTTTTAATTGTCCTCTCACGTCATGCCCAAAAACTAATTCACATGGACTGAATTTGGATAATTCATTTGGTGCATCTCTGATTAAAAAAAACACAAACGGGATTCCTTTATCCCAATCACCTGGATTGTCTTGACTATAAACCCTCAACATGGTCCTTTATGTCTGATGCCAGCTTTCTACTGCTCCCTGCGATTCTGGATGGGATGCAGTAGATTTGAATTGTTTTATTCCTAAGCTGTCCCTAACTTCCTTGAATAATTTTGATGTGAAGTTTGCCCCTTCATCTGATTGTATCTCTGTCAGTATTCCATATCGAGTGAAACATCTGAGAAATCCTCTCCAATCCTTTCAGCTCTGATATTGTGTAATGGGACAGCCTCTGGAATTCTAGTCGATACATCCGTTATTGTGAACAAATAATGATTCCCATTTTTTTGTTTTAGGTCGGCATCATACGCAACCAATGAAGACTCTTGGAAAATGATCCTCAGATGCTGGAATAGGTATTGAAGGTGCAAGGTTTATTACCGCCTGTGGTTTTCCAGTTACCTGACAGGTATGACACATGTGGCAAAGCTCAACTATATCCCTGTGCAGTCCAGGCCAGTAAAAGTGTGTTTGCATTTTAGCCTGTGTTTTCCTCTCTCCTAAATGACCTCCAGTAGTAGCTCATGTGACATTCACAACACCCCATTTCAATACCTCACTGGCAATACAATTTGAGGTTCTTCTGCGTATTTCTCATCTGTCTGAATGTGTGATGGTCTCCATTTCCTCATTAAGGTATCTCTTTTCAGGTCATAACATTCAGGGATACATTCAGATTCTTTTGATACTATTGCTTCAAATTTTTATCATTTTGTCATCTCGTGACCACACATTCAGGATAAATTCCAGGATATGTGTCCTGCAATATATCAGTTGCCTGGGTTTCCTCTGGATATTCAACCACAGTAGACAACACTCCTACCAGCATATCCACTATATCATTCATATGGACAAACTGTAATCCTGGAGCTGAGAGTTGTCCGGTACTCCTTCCTCAGCTTCCCCTCTCTTCTCTGGACACTCTAACCTCACCCTACCTAATTATACGCTTCTTGTATCATTGTGAATTCCAATTACAGGTATCTTTCGGGTAATAGTCCTTCAGAAGTACATGTCTTCTTATCCTTCAGCAGCACCGATTAAGAGGATCCTGTGTCTCTAAATATTGTGACCTCTTTACCTGCTGCTCCTTTGCTAATAAACTTGATGTTTGCAGGTATATGGTTAAAGAAGATCTGACACTTCGTCCTGAACCAGCATACGGAACTTCCTCACTTCTCTTTCCCCTTCAAGAGTTTCCTTTTTGACCCTGTGTTCAGTTATCGTTATGACCTTCACCTAGATCTACCTTTTCTTTTCCACATGAAGATTTCCCTTTTCCCCAATTTCTATCCCTCATGGAATGGAATTCATTCTGGAAGCTAAACCGTGCTTTATGGACTAACTCATCCTCATCAGCCACTTCAGGGGCTAATCATGCCGTTTTAATACTCTGCTCTTCCACATGAGTTCCCACTACTTCAGGAAGTGATTTTTTGAACTCATCCAAAGTACTTTTTTCTCTCAGAGCACCACAGGTTTGCTGTAAATTTTAAGTTCTTACCTATCTAACAAAATTACTTGCTTGATCCTGACAAACTTAATTAGGTTTGACCAGGGTTCTTCCTCAGATTTCTGAGAGGCAGTATGTCGGCTTCTGACACAAGCTCATAAACATATAAGATGGCTTTCTTCACCTCCTCATACGCTCCAAATACCTCCCCTTACAGAGCTAACTACACGTTTTGTTTGGATCAACAAAATGCACATGGTCACTGGACACTGCATTTGTTTAGTCAGCATCTGTCAGTATCCTCTGGGCAAGTCCAACTAGAACTCACAGTTGCTTGTGCCATCTTCTCACTACAGTCTTCCAAATGCAGAATCGGATATGCACCAGCCTTTGTAACTGTAATGACTTTGGGATAGTCCACACATAACCAGTGGGTACCATCTGGTTTTGGTCCCATTCCTATGGGTGAGCTCCAAGCAGTGTAACTCACTTTGATTATTTCATCTTGGAGTGTGCATTGAATCTTCTTTTGAACCTGTGCCAACTTTAGAGGGTTATGCCTATAAGGGTGTTGCTTGATCAGAACGGCATCTCTTAGATCTACATCATGCATAATTAGGTTTGAACTTCCTACCTTGTTTCTCCAAATCTCCCCGTGCGACATTAATAACTCTTTCAGGCCATTTTGATTTTCCTCATAATTTATCCCAATTTTTGACAACTTCTTCATGGTCCAGTTTAATTTGAGGAATGTCCAATTCAGAATCCTCTGAACTTGGCTCTTCTCTCTGTGTTCGAACCAATAACACAGTCTCCTTTGGTTTTCCTTCCCTGTCAAAGTATCTTTTGAGCATGTTCACATAACACACTCATTGAGATTTCTTTCTGTCTGAACTCCTTATTGAACAGTTCATCTCACTCAATTTTCTTTCAACATAATAAGGTCCACTAAACGCTGCTATCACTGGAAGTATCATTAACCTCGTATCACCGATTGCATAATTATGAGTTTTTGATTCCTTGTCTGCTTCCTGTTCCATTATATGCCATGATACATTGAAATGCTGTCTGGCCAACCCCCCAACTCTATTTAATTGGTCCTGAAAATTTGACCTGTAATCCAAATACATGGTCTCTGAATTATGGCTTACCAACTTCTCCTTCATCAATTTTCGTGGTCATCTCACGTCATGCTCAAAGACTAATTCTCTATGGACTGAATTTGTTTGATTGATTTAGTGCATCTCTGATTGCAAAGATACTCAAACAGAATTCCCTGATCCCAATCATCTGGATAGTCTTAACTATCAGCCCTCAAGATTTGGAGATGCTGGTGTTGGACTGGGGTATACAAAGTTAAAAATAACACAACACCAGGTTAGAGTCCAACAGGTTTAATTGGAAGCACACTAGCTTTTGGAACGATGCTCCTTCCGAAAGCTAGTGTGCTTCCAATTAAACCTGTTGGACTATAACCTGGTGTTGTGTGATTTTTAACTTTATCAGCCCTCAAGACTGTCTTTCATGTCTGATACCTCCTTTCTAGCACTCCCTGCGATTC
The DNA here is from genome assembly GCF_020745735.1 of Hemiscyllium ocellatum. NCBI lineage: Eukaryota > Metazoa > Chordata > Chondrichthyes > Orectolobiformes > Hemiscylliidae > Hemiscyllium > Hemiscyllium ocellatum. Next base: position 11,384,848 of record NC_083421.1, on the reverse strand, counting down.
TGAATGGTAAGCAGTAGATTTGAATTGTTTTATTCTGAAGCTTTCCATAACTTCTTTGAATAATTTTGATCTGATTGTATCGCCGTGGGTAGTCCATACCTAGTCCACAATTTGAGTAGTTGCTCTGCAATCCTTTGATCTCTGATACTGTGAAGCAGAATGACCTCTGGAAATTTCATCGACACATCAATCATAGCGACCCAGTATTGATTCCCACTTTTTGTTTTAGGTTGGCATCATACACATTCAATTAAGACCTTTGTAGAAGGTTCCTCAAATGCAGGAACCAATATGAAAGGTGCAGGTTTTATTACTGCCTGTAATTTTCCAATCACCTGACATGTGTGACATATCTGGCAAAATTCAGTGACATCTTTGTGCAGTCCAGGCAGAAATGTTTTTGTATTTTCTCTTGAGGTTTTCTCACGACTAAGTGATCCCCTAGTGGGAGATCATGTGCCACTTGCAACACGGTCTTTCGAGAGCCCACTGGCAATACGACTTGATTATCTTCTGCCCATTTCTAATCAGCCTGAATGTGTGACGGTCTCCATTTCTTCATTAAGACATCGTTTTTAACACAGTGACATTCAGGAATATGTTCAAATTCTTCCTCTGTTTTTGCCTGTTTATACAATTGCTTCAAATGTTCATCATTCTGTTGTAACTCAGTTAATTTATCTCAGCTAAAGATATGTGCGACTGGTTCGTTCAACCATATGATCAAGCAGGGTCTCTGCTAATTCCACTTTATCTTTCTTATCTGTACTCTTTGATCTCTCCTGGCTCAACTGGAGACTTTGTCATCTCGTTACCACATAGTCCGCAAAATTCCCAGGATACGTATCCTGAGCTTCCACTGACTTCCAACCACGGTGGGCAGCACTCCTACCTGGGATTCAGCTATTTCATTAGCAAGGATAAATTGTATTCCTGGAGCTGAGAGTTTGTCCAGGACACTGACCATGACTTCTCCACTCTTCACTGGACACTCTCACCTCATTTTACATCAATCAGTGCTTCTTGTCTTACTGTGAATTCCCATTACTTGCACCTTTGCTGACAATAGTGTTTCAGAGGTACATATCTATTCACCTTTTAACATCACATTTGAGAGGATCCTGTACCTCTTCAAATTGTAACCTCTTCAGGTGTTGCTCTTGGCCGATTCAGTAAACTTTACCTTCGCATGTACATCATTTAAGAAGATCTGGCATTTCCTCCTTAACCAACCTCTGACCAGGTTGGACATTCTGGTGCAGCTTCCTGGCCTCCGCTGTGCTTTCCATTACCACTCTGACTAAATTCACAGGCTGATCCTGTTTTCCTACATCTGACTTCCCAGTGCATTTCCTAACTCACTGACACTGTGGTTTCATGTGGCCTACTTTATTGCAGTGAAAACACCGGAGCATTTCACCTTCTCTTTCCCCTTCAAGGGTTTCCTCTTTACCGTGTGGTAAGTTATCCTTATGGTCTACACCAACATCGACCTTTTCCTTTCCATGTATCTATCTTGAATTGTTGATATTGATTTTGGAAGCCAATCTTGCATTTATGGACCAACTCATAACTGTCAGCCATTTCAGCTGCTAATCTTGTGTTTTGAACTCTCTGCTCTTTCTCACAAGTTGTCCCTATTTCAGGGAGTGAATTTTTACATTCCTGTCTCAGTGCCAATTTCTGAAGTTCAAACTCCCTCTTTCTTCCTTTCTTCTCTCTTTCTTTCTCTCTCTTTCTCTTTTGATTCTTGTAATGTGATTTGTTCTTTTTCTTTATCCTCTGCTTTTAATCCGAATTCCTTGTCTTTTTTTAACTATTTATTTGTGGGACTTGGGCATCACTGGCCGAGCAGCATTGATAGCCCATCCCTATTTGCCCTTGAGAAGGTGGGGGTGAGCTGCCTTCAGGAATCGCTGCAGTCCACGTGCTGTGTGTTGACCCACAATGGAGGGAGGGTGGGAATTCCAGGATTTTGACCCAATGACTGTGAAAGAACATCAATGTATTTCCACATCAGGGTGGTGAGTGGCTTAGAGGGGAACTTGCAAGTGGTGGTGTTCCCAAGTACCTGCTGCCCTTGTCCTTCGAGCTGGAAGTGGTCGTGGGTTTGGAAGGTGCCTCTAACTCAAGTTACTCCATTTTGAATTGCATTTGTAGCCCTCTCTAAAGATTCTGATGGCATTTCTAGCGAATTTAAATACTGAGCTATTGCTGTAATTATCTCTCTTTCCTCACAGAAGGAGGCAGCTCCAACCCCACTTTGTCCACTAATTCCTGCAGCTTGGCCTTAATCACCTTTTGTAAAATCCCCAAGGTCACTTCTTCTCGCCCCAGAAAACTCGTGATGACTGAAAGAGCCATTGCTATCCCAAGTGTTGTTTAAACCAACCAACATCAACACCCAGAAGAAAAGACACGAATACCTACCACTCGCTGACTTTGAGCCCAATAACCCTAACACCAATTTGGAACTATAGAAGAAATTCTGGACGAGTCCCCAATCTGTTATGGACCAGGCCAAAACCTCCCAAAACATTTCAAGAGAGTCGGCCTCACCCGAACTTTGAGATTTGCAGATATTTGAGGAAGAATGCAGTTGGTCAAACCACGTAATTTTAAACAAAACAGAATTTATTTACAAGATTACCCACTGAAACCAAACGAAAGAGAATACAATACTAAATGACTTAACAGATCCAAAAACCCAATAGATCATCCCAACTTAATGATGTTGTTCCAAATACTTGAAACAATCCCCATAAACACCCCTTGGTACAAAAGGTAAAATCAAACCCAGGGTCTTACAGGAGAGCACTCAGCGAGAGAGAACCAGCCTGGATCTGCTTCTTTGCCCCCAGCAGCTTCAGCTGCCTGACTGCTTTCAGTGAATAGCCAGACGGCCAAAGAAATCAAATCAAACCACAGAAAATCTGAGCTGGAAGAACTGGCCACTCCCCTTACATTGTGCAACTGGTTTTATTTTAAACTTGAAAGCCTTTTGCCTGAGGCAGTACCTATTAGCTCTAATCAAACTTAACCTAATGGCTTGAACTTAGACTTTTGGAAGTCCGTGTCTTTTATGATCTCACTATAAGAAACACCAGGCCAACAGAACCTTGTTAAAGGAGCACCATCATCACACAACAGCGTTCTGTACTGCATTTTGTCAAAGGTCTTCTAGAAATTGACACAGATCATGCCCTCTGGCTCTCCTCTGTCTAACTTACTCATTCCCTCCTCAATGAAATCTGGCAGAACCTTGAGGAAGCCTTGATGTTTCTGCCCTATTTTATCACGTACTCACCAATTGCATCCATAAAAACAAACTCTCAAATCTTAAAGATGACTGAGGCCATGCCATCCAGACTATAGTAATCTGTCTTCTCCCTCTCTCCCTCCTTAAACACGGGTATTAACGTTAGTCATTTTCGTTCCTCAGGACCCTACCTGACACCAGTGATTCCTGAAAGATCACCACCAATACCTTTACAACCTCCTCAGCTATCTCCTTTGGAACCCTGTGATGTAACCCATCCAGTCCGGGTTATTTATCCACCTTCAAAACTTTCAGCATTCCCAGCAACTTCTCCGAAATGGTGGCCAGTGCACTCAACCCTCTCCCAGACCCCTTATGGTTCTGGGATGTTACTGGCGACACGCACTGGGAAAACTGATGCAAGGTTTCTCCAGCATTTCTTTGTTACCTATTGGTACTTCTCCAGACAACTTTCCAACAGTTCAATGTCCATTCTTACCTCTCTGTTACCTTTAAGATATCTAAAGAATCTTGCAATCGTGCATTGAACATAGGACAATACAGGAAAGGAACGGGCTCATTGGTACATGATATTGTGGTGAACATGATGGCAAATTAGATTAATTTCTTGTGCATGCCTTTGATCTACATACATCCATTCCTTGTGTACTTATCTGATAATCGAAAAGTCCTTTCATTGTTCCTGTTGTATTTGCTACCACCAACAAAGACTCCTACCACTCTCTGTATAGCTTCCCTTTTCCTGTGGACTAATTTCACAACCTCTCTCATTAACCAAGTGTCCCTTACCTTGCTAATCCCGTCTTCCTCCTTACTGGAACATGCTGGTCCTGAACTCAGATCAGAAGGTTTATCAACGACTCCCACATGTCAAATGTGGACTTGACCAGTAACAGATCCTCCCAATTAACACTCACTAGCTCCTGCCTAATACTGATATAATTTGCCCTTCCCCTATTGCGTCCTTTCCCATATGGTCCTGAATTATCTGTTGGTCATTGGTATCTTAAAAGTAATAGGAGAAAGTGAGGACTGCATATGCTGGAGGTCAGGGCTGGAAATGTGTTGCTGGAAAAGCGCAGCAGGTCAGGCAGCATCCAAGGAGCAGGAGAATCGACGTTTTGGGCATGAGCCCTTCTTCAGGAATGAGGAGAGTGTGTCCAGCAGGCTAAGATAAAAAGTAGGGAGGAGGGACTTGGGGAAGGGGCGTTGGAAATGCGACAGGTGGAAGGAGGTCAAGGTGAGGGTGATAGGCCGCAGTGGGGGTGGGGGCGGAGAGGTCAGGAACAAGATTGCAGGTTAGGAAGTTGGTGCTGAGTTCGAGGGTTGGGACTGAGACAAGTTGGGGGGAGGTGAAATGAGGAAACTGGAGAAATCTGAGTTCATCCTTTGTGGTTGGAGGGTTCCTAGACGGAAGATAAGGCGCTCTTCCTCCAGCCGTCATGTTGCTATGGTCTGGCGATGGAGGAGGCCAAGTACCTGCATGTCCTTGGTGGAGTGGGAGGGGGAGTTGAAGTGTTGAGCCATGGGGTGATTGGGTTGGTTGGTCCGGATGTCCCAGAGGTGTTCTCTGAAATGTTCCGCAATTAGGCGGCCTGTCTCCCCAATATACAGGAGGCCACATCGGGTGCAGCGGATGCAGTAAATGATGTGTGTGGAGGTGCAGGTGAATTTGTGGTGGATATGGAAGGATCCCTTGGAGCCTTGGAGGGAAGTGAGGGGGGAGGTGTGGGCGCAAGTTTTGCATTTCCTGCGGTTGCAGGGGAAGGTGCCGGAAATGGAGGTTGGGTTGGTGGGGGGTGTGGACCTGACAAGGGAGTCTTGGAGGGAGTGGTCTTTTTGGAACGCTGATAGGGGAGGGGAGGGGAGGGAAATATATCCCTCGTGGTGGGATCCGTTTGGAGGTGGGGGAAATGACGACGGATGATATGATGTACATAGAGCTTGGTGGGGTGGGAGGTGAGGACCAGTGGGGTTCTGTCCTGGTGGCGATTAGAGGGGCGAGGCTCAAGGGCGGAGGAGCGGGAAGTGGAGAAGATGCGATGGAGAATATCATCGATCACATCTGGGGGGATATTGTGGTCTTTGAAGAAGGAGCCCTTCTGGATTGTTTGGTATTGGAACTGGTCCTCCTGGAAGCAGATGTGGTGGAAATGAAGGAATTGGGAATATGGGATGGCATTTTTACAGGGGGCAGGGTGGGAGGAGGTGTAGTCTAGGTAGCTGTGGGAGTGGGTTGGTTTATAGTAAATGTGTTGATTCGGTCGCCCGAGATAGAAATGGAGTGGTCGGAGAAAGGGAGGGAGGGGTCTGAGACGGTCCAGGTAAATTTGAGGTCGGGGTGGAAGGTGTTGGTAAAGTGAATGAACTGTTCAATCTCCTCGTGGGAGCACGGGGTAGCGCCGATACAGTCATCGATGTAGCAGAGGAAACGGTGGGGGGTGGTGCCAGTGTAGCTGTGGAAGATGGACTGTTTCACATATCCTACAAAGAGGCAGGCATAGCTGGGGCCCATGCGGGTGCCCATGGCTACTCCTTTGGTTAGGAGGAAGTGGGAGGATTGGAATGAGAAGTTGTTCAGAGTGAGTACCAGTTCAGTCAGTCAAAGGAGGGTGTCAGGGTACTGGTTGGTGCGGCGGGAAAGGAAGAAGCGGAGGGCTTTGAGTCCTTCATGATGGGGGATGGAGGTGTACAGGGACTGCATGTCCATGGTGAAGATAAGGTGTTGGGGAGCGGGGAAGCGAAAATCATGGAGGAGGTGGAGGGCGTGGGTGGTGTCCTGAACGTAGGTGGGGAGTTCTTGGACTAAGGGGGACAAGACCATGTTGAGGCATGCAGAGATGAGTTCGGTGGGGCAGTAGCAGGCTGAGACAATGGGTCGGCCAAGGCAGTCAGGTTTGTGGATTTTGGGCAAGAGGTAGAAACGGGCGGTGCGGGGTTGTGGGACAATGAGGTTGGAGGCGGTGGATGGGAGATCCCTTGAGGTGGTGAGATTATGGATGGTCTGGGAGATGATGGTTTGGTGGCAGGAGGTGGGGTCATTGTCAAGGGGGCAGTCTCCCACTTTCTCCAAACCAAAGGAGTAGCCATGGGCACCCGCATGGGCCCCAGCTACGCCAGCCTCTTCGTAGGATATGTGGAACAGTCCATCTTCCGCAGCTTCACTGGCACCACCCCCGCCTTTTCCTCCGCTACATCGATGACAGTATCAGCGCTGCTTTGTGCTCCCACGGGGAGATTGAACAGTTCATCCACTTTACCAACACCTTCCACCCCGACCTCAAATTTACCTGGACCGTCTCAGACTCCTCCCTTCCCTTCCTAGACCTCTCCATTTCTAGCTTGGGCGACCGAATCAACACGGACATTTACTATAAATCGACTGACTCCCACAGCTACCTAGACTACACCTCCCCCCATCCTGCCCCCTGTAAAAACACCATCCCATATTCCCAATTCCTTCGTCTCCGCCGCATCTGCTCCCAGGAGGACCAGTTCCAATACCGAACAACCCAGATGGCCTCCTTCTTCAAAGACCACAATTTCCCCCGAGACGTAATCGATGATGCTCTCTACTGCATCTCCTCCACTTCCCGCTCCTCTGCCCTTGAGCCCCACCCCTCCAATCACCACCAGGATAGAACCCCACTGGTCCTCACCTACCACCCCACCAACCTCCATATACATCATATCATCTATCGTCATTTCCCCCACCTCCAAATGGACCCCACCACAAGGGATATATTTCCCTCCCCTCCCCTATCAGCGTTCCAAAAAGACCACTCCCTCCAAGACTCCCTTGTCAGGTCCACACCCCCCACCAACCCAACCTCCACTCCCGGCACCTTCCCCTGCAACCGCAGGAAATGCAAAACTTGCACCCACACCTCCCCCCTCACTTCCCTCCAAGGCTCCAAGGGATCCTTCCATATCCACCACAAGTTCACCTGCACCTCCACACACATCATCTATTGCATCCGCTGCACCCGATGTGGCCTCCTCTACATTGGGGAGACGGGCCGCCTACTTGCGGAACGCTTCAGAGAACACCTCTGGGACATCCGGACCAACCAATCCAACCACCCCGTGGCTCAACACTTCAACTCCCTCTCCCACTCCACCAAGGACATGCAGGTCCTTGGCCTCCTCCATCACCAGACCACAGCAACATGACGGCTGGAGGAAGAGCGCTTCGTCTTCCGCCTAGGAATCCTCCAACCACAAGGGATGAACTCAGATTTCTCCAGTTTCCTCATTTCCCCTCCCCCCACCTTGTCTCAGTCAAATCCCTCGAACTCTGCACTGCCTTCCTAACCTGCAATCTTCTTCCTGACCTCTCCGCCCCCACCCCCACTGCGGCCTATCACCCTCACCTTGACCTCCTTCCACCTATCGCATTTCCAACGCCCCTTCCCCAAGTCCCTCCTCCCTACTTTTATCTGAGCCTGCTTGGCACACTCTCCTCATTCCTGAAGAAGGGCTCATGCCCGAAACGTCGATTCTCCTGCTCCTTGGATGCTGCCTGACCTGCTGTGCTTTTCCAGAAACACATTTTCAGCTCTATCTTAAAACTTAACCAGTTCTGATCACTGTTTCCGAAATGCTCTCCCACTAGTGGTCAGTCAACTGGCGAGCTCATCAGCCAATACATAGTCCAGTATGGCCCCTCCTCTATTTGGACAGACCACTTCAAGAAGCCCTCTTGGATGTACTTTTAAAAATTGTCTCATCCACGCCTCTTGCTTTAAGGGAGTCCCAGTCAATCTTGGGGGGAAGTTAAAATCACCCACGATGACAACCCTGTTATTATTGTATCGTTCCAGAACCTGCCGACAGAGGTGTTCATCAACGTGTCGGTGTCTGTTGGGGGTGCTGATGGCATCATCAGATTAGAGTGATTGTACCCATCTTATTTATGAGCTGTATCCATATTGCCTCAGTGGATAAGCTCTCTTCTCTGAGTGCAGCAGTGACATTCTCCCTAATGAGTAATGCAATTCCTCCACCTCTTTTATCTTCTTGTCTTCCTTGTCTAAAACACAAAACCCTGGCAAATTGAGCAGCCAACCGTATGCCCATCTCAATCAAATCCCTGGAATGTCCACAATACCATAGTCCCATGTCCTCACCCAGGCTCTGAGCTCGTCTGCCTTACTCATAGTATTCTTTGTGTTGAAATAAACACACCAGCACATTGGTACCATTGTGTTCATTCACCTGTCTCTGACTGTCCTTCCTTTTGGAGTTACTGATTCTAACATCTACCTTCACTTCAATCCCTCCACTTCCTGACCTGCTGCTCTGGTTCCCAGCTGAAATGAACCTGTTTGTTTAGTGACTGGAATTAATGTTAGTCTCCATGGATTCGACCTGTGACACTGGAGTAATTCGCTTTGCTGTTAAAAGCAGGCTCATTTCAATGTGACATTCCATAGAGTCAGTGGCAGCTTCACCTCCCACACTCAACAGCTCCAGAGACGGGGAAAGGAGAGATTAGAATCTGAGAATAAAATCAGCTGGAATATTTCATCAATGGACCAGAATCTAGTAATACTGGATATGAATGTTACAACAATGGACAGGACTATATACTGGGATCTGTTGGCCCTTTCTGCTTTTTATGATAAGATTCCATTTTCCCTGCGAATCCTTTACATAATGTACATGACTGAATTCTTTTATTATCCCATCCTGGCTATTGTTGGCGTCCCTGGTAAGTCTCACTGCCCGGTTGTTATTTCTATAAACCATGTTTAACTGCGTTGTTATTCTTCCTGTTTATTCTACTGCCCGTGCTACTGTTATTACATCTGATGAGACGCTGAATTCACCTTCCGCTCTGCAAACCATTGCTCACTGTCTGTCTTCTCTTTGATTCTGGGAGACATATAAGAGGGAGATTGCTCAGCTTCATTTGTAAACCACGGTTCATTTTGTTCCTGTCATCATTCTTTACAGATTAGGAACAGAAATTCACAGTCTTCTATTGTGGCAAAACAAAACTACATTTCCTTCATCTGACTCCGTTCCATCCCTGTCCAATATCTGAAAGTGCAACAGCTTTTCCACATATCCAGTGATCCCTCTCTCCCTGGGCTGGTTTCCTGGCCCCGTATCCTGACCATTATTCATTGTATTTACTAACCCCACAAGGACATCTTTCACCGGATTAACCCAGCTGCTGCTTAAAGCATGAAATGTGAAATGCAGTCTGGCTATTCCCAGGGCTCTGCTGACCCCGTTCCCGTTCCCAAAGCTGCATCAGCAACGCTCATCCAAAGATTCCACAGCTTTTTCCCGAGGTGAGACCGAAATCCGTTCCCCTTCTCATTCCCTGTGAGCTTCAGTGTATGTGGCTGTTAACTCCGGCAGTGTCTCCACTTTAAAATTCTCACACACGTGATGAGATCTGCTCATGATATCCCTCTCTGTCTCGTTCTGTCTCATTCACAAACCTCTGTTAGTTGTTTATGTTTAAACTGATTTCCCTCTGCTCTGTCTCTAACAGCGATTTTCACATCTGCACTCCCTCAGTACTTGTCCTTTACTGGTGTATCGCAGATACAGAGGCATGAACTCACGGAAGCACTACTTCCCGTCATTTCCAGCAGAACCTGGAAATGTCCCCATGCTCGGCCACTATCTAGTGCAGGTATACAGAGCAACAGAGTGATCAATACCTGCTTCCACGCTGCAAATATTCCACTTCACTGACCAGTGCATCAGCGTGGTCTGCAAAGTGTCTTCTGTCTGGTTTGGTTATGTCTCGACTCGTTCTGCTCTGTAGATTCAGATTAAAATATAACTGACTGTTTCACATGTTCTCACAGTCTCATTATTAAATTGTTCCATTTTGCAATTGGACTCCCGAAGGCCACACTCCTTCAGTTAGTCCGAATACCCTGATTGTACCCCATATTTCGGAAACTTATACTCAGTAAGTAATGACCCTATTCTATTTTAAGGTGAATGTTTTTCCTTGCTGTATCTTTCCCTGTCCTCGTTATTTTGCCCCTGTGATGCAGTGCTGTGTTATGAAGCTCAGAAACAATGACATTGAATGTGTTGGGTATCACCCATTTCACCGGGAGCTGGCTGTGAAGCTCCATATTGGAAAGGGATTTCAACCCCACACTGACTCCCGGGTTTGAAACTTACTCTGTGCCTGTCCACTGAGCGCCTGTGTTCGTTACTCTGAGCTGGTCAGGTGTACAGCAACATGCTGAAGCCCTGCAATTATTATTGTAGTGGACCCAGCAACTAACTTGCTGGAAATAGGCATTTCAATTAATTCTGTTCCTGGAAAGATAGTGGAAGGACTTGAATATTTTTGCTGGAGGTTATGCTGTGATCTGCTGGAGATATTTCAGGGAGACCTGAGCGTTTGGCCACACAATTCAGAATGAAACTTGGGGAGGGTAGTTCCAATGTGTCTTTGTTTTGAACATTCACAAAACATGGAGCAGAGGCTGCAGAGTGTGGAAGCTGTGAGAGCACAGCCTGAGTGGGTGTGGGGAAAGAGATCTGCCGGATCCATCCCGGGTTTGCGAGGAACAGCTACAGCAAACCCAGGAACAAAGTGGAAAGGGACCCTGGAAGGATGGGACCGAGCTCTGTGGTCACCTCTGTGCTGAATCAAACAACATCTGAATTTAGTTTCCATGATTTTGCACGAGATTATTGTTGGAAACTGTGAGAAGATCATTTCCCAGGGCCACAGAACACCTCTTGTCAAACCCAGCCAATCCAGCAAACCCTAACACATAGCAAATGTGAGCAGGAGGAGGGTATTCAGAGCGTGCCTGAACAATGAGTATCATTCTGGCTGATTGTCTATCTCGGTAGACTGCTCCTACTTCCTTCTCAGATCCTTTGACCCATTGCGATCTATAAACAATTTCGGAAGCCTTCCTGAATGTTTTGGCCTGAACATCTTTTTCAGCTGAGAATTCCACAGGCTCACCTCTCTCTGGGTGAAGAAATTGCCACTTATTTCGGTGCTGAATAGCCTATGCCCTGACCGTAGACTGTGACAGATGAGTCTGGACTCACGGGTCATTCAAAACATCCTTAGTCTGTTAACCTGCTCAGGCGTATTTACAATTTTACAAATTTGATGAGATCCCCTCCCGTTCTTCTGAAGGCCAGTGAGTATAATCTTAGTTGACAGTCTCTCTTCATACCACAGTTCTGCTCTGCCAGGGGTTAATACAATAGTGGGAGATAATTGCACTTTGTCCTGGAATCCTCTCACTTTGAAAGCCAACATGTCACTTATCTTCTTCCCCTCCCGCTCACCTGCATGTTCACCTTCATTGCCTGGTACAGAAGAGCACTCAGGTTCATTGCAACTCCCACATTGTCAATCTATCAGTATATTGATAATAATCTGACTTTCGGATTTGATAAATTGGTAACTTCACATTTATCCATTTTGTATGTTCTCTGCTATAAATTTGTCCATTCATTCAATTTGTACAAAACACAGGAGTTCATCTCTGCTTACTCCTCAAAGCTGACCATCTCAACCAACTTTGTATTGTCTACAGTGCCAGAGATAACATGTTAAGTTCCAACATGTAAAACATTAATATGTATTGTGAATAAATGAGGTCAATTATTGATCCCTGTGCTACCTGACCAGTCACTACCTGTCTCTCAGACAAATTCCCATTTCTTCCTATTCTTTTCTGTTGTTCTCCAATTGGCATGTTCTTCATGACAGTACACTTCCCTCAATTCCACACCCTGTAGTTTTACATGCTTATCACTATATGGAGCTCAAAAAAGCTCTCTGAAAGTCCAATTAAGCTTGACAATGGTTCCTCCGAGCCACTTTATTATTTACGTCCGTGAAAACTTCTAATAATTTTCAAGGATGAATTACTTTTCTTAAATTTGTGTTGAGTTTATCTGATCTTGTCATTGCTATCAAATGTTTTCCAGTGGACTTCAAGATTTTCCCCACTAATGGTGTCAGTCTGGTGACTGCATTTAGAAAATAAAGTGGTGTCCCATTTCTCAACTTGCAATTCCAACAATTCCAGAATGTCAGAATTTTGAAAGACAACCACCAAGGTCAATTCCTTAAGTGTTCTGTAATGCACCTGAGGATCATGGGGATTTATTCTCATCAGGTACCCCACCACCTTTTGTCTATAAATCATTCCGTTCCTCACCCTTCAAGGAATCTGTGTTCTCCAACAGTTGTATTGTTTGTTTGTGTCTTTCTTAGTGAAGACAAAACCATGTGAAGATGAAAAAAAAGTGAGTTAATTGAAGACTCTGATAAAATCACCACCTTCACAGTAAGTAGTCTGTGAGATGAAGATTAAAATAAACCTAAAATAAAGAGAATAATTGAGATGTAAAGTCTGCTACTGGAATAATTGTGCAGGATTTAACTTCACAAAACTTTCACAAATCGAAATGTAAAAGGCAGAATTGAGGACTGTTTTAGATCAGTATTCTTTCTTTTGTTCATTTTGTAGAATATGGGCATCACTGGCTGGCCAGCATTCATAACCCACCCCTAGATGCTCTTGAGAAGGTGATGGTGAATTGCCTTCTTGAACCGATGCAGTCAATGCGCAATGAGTTTAGACAAATGCCATTAGGGAGGCAATTGCAGTGTTTTGACCAAGTGACAGTGGAGGAACGGCGATATATTTTCAAGACAGAATGGAAAGTAGTTTGGCACCAGCATTTTGGAGAGTTGGAGTGAAATTTAAAGTGCTGATGTTCCTGTGTATTTGTTGCTCTTGTCCTGGACAGAAGTGGCTGTGAGTTTAAATGCTGCTCTCTGAGGAGCCTTGGTGAATTTCTGCAGCCCATCTTGTGGATGTTATACTTTGGTGCCACTGAGCATTGGTGGTCGGGTGAGTGGATGCTCGTTGATGTAAAGTTAAATAAAACCTGAATGTGTCGGGTTCCTTGACTGTTGTTGGAGCTCCACCATCCCAGGCAAGTGGGATGTATTCCACCACACTTTGACCTGTTCCTTGTAGGTGATGGACAGACTTTGGGGACACAGGTGGTGAGTTATTTGAATCAGTATTCTGAGCAATGACCTGCTCTTGTAGCCAATGTGGGTAAGTTGAGTTTTCTGTTCAATAGTAATGCTCAGGCTACTGATCGCAGAAGAATCAGTGACGGTAATACCAAAGAATGTCACAGGGCAGTGGCTATGTTGTCTCTTATTGGTCATGGTTTATAGCCTGGCATTTATGTGGCCTGATTGTTACTTGCAAGTTGTCAGGCCAAATGTCGGTACTGTCCAGAACTTATCACATTTGAACATGGACTGCTTCAGAATCTGAGAAGTTGTGAAAGATGCTGAACATTGTGCACTCATCTGGAAACATCCCATTGCTGACCATATGAGAAAAGGAAGGTCATTGATGACGCAGCTGAAGATGTTTTGGCCCAGGACACTACTCTGAGGAACTCACATATAGATGTCTTGGAGCTGAAACAGCTGACCAGCATTTACTACGACCATCAGACCCTGCTGGTGCTGCTATTGCAGAGGATTACTCTGAGTGTTTTTTATTCTAAAATTGCACTGAAGTTTAGGAACAGCCACTTGTTGTCTGTTTGATGCTAATGACCATGTACTGCTCAAAATGACAAGTTATGTATCTATCACAAGAGTAGTAAGAAAACAGGTTTAGAAAGATAAATTAATGTATGAATTGTTTTTTATTTGTGACATGGTCCCTGTGCACATTTTCTGTACAAATATAATCCCTACCTCTGCTCAGAATTGATGTTATTTGTCCTCAAAATATTAAGTTTACTCACCGGGTCTTTCTTTATTTTTTGCAGTTAACATAATAGCAATTGCAATTCTGTCTCAGGGAAAGTGTGGACTTTCCACTTGCACCACTCGCTGCCTTATGACCATGGCATTGATGGATCTCCTGGTCATTATCACTGAGATCATACTCCATCGAATCAACAATTATTATTTCCCATTGAATGTCGTGAAGCTCACTTCTGTGTGTCGACCTCTCTATGTTGTGATTCGTGTAGCCATAGACTGTTCTGTCTGGTTCACCGTGACTTTCACTTTTGATCGATTTGTTGCCATTTCTTGCCAGAAACTGAAATTGAAATATTGCACCAAGAAAACTGCGACTGTGGTTCTAGCAACAACTGGCATTCTCCTATGTGTAAAAAACATTCCCATTTATTTCAGATATAAACCTAAGTGGGTAATTAACGATGTAGAATGGTACTGTTCTAATAAGCAAATCTACTTTAGAGATCCAAGGTGGATTGGATTTAGGATGTTTGAAAAGGCTTTAACACCATTATTACCATTCGGTTTAATTCTGTTATTGAATGCCTTGACAGTCAGACACATTTTAATGGCCAGTCGAGTCCGTATGGGACTGAAGCATCAAAACAAAGATGAAAAGCACAGTGACCAAGAGATGGAGAGCAGAAGGAAGTCGATGATTTTACTCTTTACCATATCGGGCACCTTCATCCTCCTGTGGTTTGTTTGCATTATATATTTTTTTGATTTTGGTGGTTCCATCGTCAGTTCTGATGGGATGTTGGAAGTGCTTGCCTACATGCTGAGAAATTTAAATAGTTGCACAAACACATTTATTTACGTGGCTACTCAGTCCAAGTTCAGAGAGCAGTTGAGGAGCATGTTGAAATATCCCCTAATGTCTATTCATAAATTCGTGAATATACTAATCATCTGAGAGCAGCACAAATATCCAGACAGCAATAGATGAGTATTAACCCCCGGGTTATACAGAAAAAACTTCAAATAACTCTGAACAATGGAAAGTAAAGGGATATGCGGTGTGTTTGGTGGGGGCGGGTGGGGGGGTGCATAGTTAATAAGCCTGAACTATGGATCAGCAGCAGCGAAGAAAACTGGGTAAAGAAGAAGCATTAGTGGTGCTGGAGGGGCACAGCAGTTCAGGCAGCATCCGAGGAGCAGTAAAATCGATGTTTCGGGTGAAAGCCCTTCATCAGGAATAAAGGCAGTGAGCCTGAAGGGTGGAGAGATAGTGGAGGGTGGGGGTGGGGAGAAAGTAGCATAGAGTACAATAGGTGAGTGGGGGAGGGGATGAAAGTTACAATAGGTGAGTGGGTGAGGGGATGAAGGTTACAATAGGTGAGTGGGGGAGGGGATGAAGGTTACTTTCAATCCCTCCCCCACTCACCTATTGTACTCTATGCTGCTTTCTCCCCACCCCCACCCTCCACTATCTCTCCACCCTTCAGGCTCTCTGCCTTTATTCCTGATGAAGGGCTTTTGCCCGAAACATCGATTTTACTGCTCCTTGGATGCTGCCTGAACTACTGTGCTCTTCCAGCACCACTAATCCAGAATCTGGTTTCCAGCATCTGCAGTCATTGTTTTTACCAAAGAAGAAGTATTGTCAGCCAGAGGACAGGAAGGAAGGGAGCAGAATGAAACCACACGTCAGAGAGCTGGCAGTCAAGGGTTAGATATTCACTTCGGAGGAACAGGATTTAAATACAGTAGGAGTCAGAGCAACACACAATGATGGGACAGGTGGCAAGAGGAGGGTCATGAGGAGACCAGTTAATAGAGAATTACTGTCGAACAAGCAGCAGAGCGAATAAGGTAACCATAAGATGTGACTCTCGGAAGAGAACGTGAACAGGAATGCTGAGGAGAATGACTGGATTGTTTGGAGGGACTAATAAGGATCAAACACCCGTTTCACTTTTACACTGTCAAAACTGGGCATTTCTAAAAACAGATGCAGTTTGTGAACTGTATATTCTTAAGTGTTTTACTATTTTTTTTTGCAAACTAGTTATTGGTGGTAATCATATGTTTAAGATAGCAATGAAGAGAATATTCATCTCTCAGACGGTAGTAAATCTATGCAACTCTTTAACACAAAGGGTTGTCAAAGTTAGAACAATAAGTATATTAAAGAGAAGACAGACAAAATTGCAATTATTCAGGGACTAAATGGCTCTGGGTCAAAGACAGGAGAGCGGATTTGAGGATTATCAGATCAACTCAATGAATGGAGAAGCAAATTCAATTGACTGAATGGTATAAATCTGCTCCAATGTCTGATGGTTTTATCATCATTGATTCCATGTATACCACTCTCCAGTATTCCTACGCTGCTGTCCCTATTTGTATCAGCAATTAACTCAAAACTTTATCTTTACCTCATTCATTTAACACAAGTCCGACAAACAATAGATCCTGATGTCATAGGGCTGCTGGAAGGTCTCTGCAAACCATGGACTTCATGTTAAAACATTTTTTTCACAGTTCCATAATTACAGGAAGCATTTCATTATCTGTTTTACAATCCTCTCCTTTCCCTATCGGTAACATCTTCCAGATGTGAGGACAACCTCTATCACAGTGAACTGCATGAGGCCACACAATCTCATGCAATCTCAAGGACAAAAACGCTCCCTATTTCAGTAACGTCCTGCTTCAACTATAACTTGTACAATCTCCAGATAGTTCTCCATATTCATCTTGTTAATGAATAACCTGTCATCACTTCCACAATCCTCCATAGTGCTGTAAAGTTGTCCAGACCCTGGAGGTCTCCATATTTTTGTAAATAACTTCAGACCCTAAAATGCCATATCATTTGAGGAAGTTGCCCAAAATCATACACTCTCCTTAACATTGTAACCTTGTCTTGACCCTACAATCCTTTGTAACATTACAACCTGCTGGAGACTCAGCAAACTTCCTTCACTTTGCATCATTCTCCAGAACACCACAATTCTCCTTCTCTTTATAAACTACTTCAGATATTCAACATTCTCTGTAACCTCTCTTGTTATAGTACAGTTATGAGATGCCCCAGGGAATCCCTTATGGACTGTGACCTATAAGCCTCTCTCTTGGTTCGTCTTGGAGATTGTACTCTTTGGAAGTCTGGAATAAAAGAAATGTCTTCCAGACAAATTAGTTTAATTTTAGTCATCCCTTAATTTATCAATAGCATCATTATTACAACATAACACTGTTATCTGTAAGCTAACCTGACTAGGTTCTGATAACCTCGGGGAGTAGGAAGTTTACAAAAACATTACATGCTGAAAATGTGTTGCTGGTTAAAGCACAGCAGGTTTGGCAGCATCCAAGGAACAGGAAATTCGACGTTTCGGGCGAGAGCCCTTCATCAGGAATGAGGAGAGTGTCAGGGAGGAAGAGAGCTTCTTCAAGGAAGGCATCCTTGCAAGAGGATTCGCAGTAGGTTAAAATCTTCGAGTAAAAAGTGAGGTCTGCAGATGCTGGAGATCAGAGCTGAAAACGTGTTGCTGGTTAAAGCACAGCAGGTTAGGCAGCATCCAAGGAACAGGAAATTCGACGTTTCAGGCCAGAGCCCTTCATCAGGAATGAAGAGAGTGATGAAGGGCTCTGGCCCGAAATGTCAAATTTCCTGTTCCTTGGATGCTGCCTAACCTGCTGTGCTTTAACCAGCAACACATTTTCAGCTCTGATCTCCAGCATCTGCAGACCTCACTTTTTACTTAAAAACATTACATGTCCTTAATTAGACAGATAACAGTGAAAGACATTAATTCGTAAGGGAGAAAAGTTAATTGACAGGTCTGTGTATGACTAATCACTTTTACAGGCCCAAGCCATCCAGCCGAGTTAGGGACCTGCTAGTGAGATAAACCCCTATCATAAAGAAGTACCAGTCTAAGCTAATTGGAGAGTTCACAAGGTAACCTTGCACAGCTCACATGTCAGATACAATTATTTTACAAATTGGCTTCTTAGCAAGGAGGGCAAACTTTTGACCATAAAGTGGCTTCCTGACACATTGCGCCAGAATCTCTTCAATGTTCAGATTATGTTCTGAGCTCAGAGCAGACTCCTGCTTTTGAAGCACTGAATCATTCTGTACCTGAGGCTGAGATGTCACCGTAAGGTTGCATTTAAACTGATTCATCAGTCTTTGAATTAAACATGCTTTCTTTTCAGGGTTGCAATTCAAATTCAAATAACGCATAAGGTCTGATTGATTAGAATTGACAGTGGGGCAGTCTGTAAGGTCTGTAGAGTGGTCTGCAAGAACAGCAAGTAAATTAAAGCTTCATCAATATTCCCGTTTACAGAGTTTGTATTTAATAACTGGTAATGGCAACCCAATATCATCATAAAGTCCCAAAATGCAATTAAATTTAATCCAAAGAAGATAAGCACTGAGAGTTAATTTTCTACTGGTTTCAACATCCTCAGTGCTAAAATGGTCTCCCTCTCTCTTTCTCTCTCTCTCTCTCTCTCGCCTTTTTGAACTCTCAAGGCAGGGTCTTGTAACAGCAAAGACATTTTTTTCTCTTTATGTCTGCCCCGCTTGCAAGGGGTTATAAGAATCCATTATTATTGACAGGATCTGACCGTCAATTACAAGGCTTTTGATCGTACCGAGTTTCATTTTGGGGTCAGAATCAAACACTGTCATTAATTTCTTAAGGGAATGTTATCACTTGGTGTCCTGTTCACACAGATTCACCGATGTTTAGGCAAATGTTCTTAATTGCCTGAGGGTATCCTATTATCACTTGATAAGCATCCTATTCTCACAGACTTGGTGAGTAAAAGATGTTTTTTATCTCGTGCATTTCTTGAGTTCACCGCTTTTTCTGAGCCTTCCTACCTGTCTATTTTCTAGTGCAGTTAATAGAACATAGAACATAGAACAATACAGCACAGAACAGGCCCTTCGGCCCACGATGCTGTGCCGAACATCTATCCGAGATTAAGCACCCATCCATGTACCTATCCAATTGCCGCTTAAAGGTCACCAATGATTCTGACTCTACCACTCCCACGGGCAGCGCATTCCATGCCCCCACCACTCTCTGGGTAAAGAACCCACCCCTGACATCTCCCCTATACCTTCCACCCTTCACCTTAAATTTATGTTCCCTTGTAACACTCTGTTGTACCCGGGGAAAAAATTTCTGACTGTCTACTCTATCTATTCCTCTGATCATCTTATAAACCTCTATCAAGTCACCCCTCATCCTTCGCCGTTCCAACGAGAAAAGGCTGAGATCTCTCAACCTATCCTCGTACGACCTATTCTCCATTCCAGGCAACATCCTGGTAAATCTCCTCTGCACCCTCTCCAAAGCTTCCACCTCTTTCCTAAAGTGAGGTGACCAGAACTGCACACAGTACTCCAAATGTGGCCTAACCAAAGTCCTGTACAGCAGCAACATCACTTCACGACTCTTGAATTCAATCCCTCTGCTAATGAACGCTAATACACCATAGGCCTTCTTACAAGCTCTATCCACCTGAGTGGCAACTTTCAAAGATCTATGTACATAGACCCCAAGATCCCTCTATTCCTCCACCTGACTAAGAACCCTACCATTAACCCTGTATTCCGCATTCTTATTTGTTCTTCCAAAATGGACAACCTCACACTTGGCAGGGTTGAACTCCATCTGCCACTCCTCAGCCCAGCTCTGCATCATATCTAAGTCCCTTTGCAGCCGACAACAGCCCTCCTCACTATCCACAACTCCACCTATCTTTGTATCATATGCAAATTTACTGACCCACCCTTCGACTCCCTCATCCAAGTCATTAATAAAAATTACAAACAGCAGAGGACCCAGAACTGATCCCTGTGGAACTCCACTTGTAACTGGGCTCCAGGCTGAATATTTACCATCTACCACCACTCTCTGAATTCGACAGGTTAGCCAGTTTTCAATCCAATTGGCCAAATTTCCCTCCAGCCCATGCCCCCTGACTTTCCGCTTAAGCCTACCATGGGGAACCTTATCAAATGCCTTACTAAAATCCATGTACACTACATCCACTGCTCTACCCTCATCCACATGCTTGGTCACCTCCTCAAAGAATTCAACAAGACTTGTAAGGCAAGACCTACCCTTATGTGTTCTATAATTCAGCATTACATTTTAGTCTAAATGTTTGAAGACAAGTTTTATGGCGATAGACTTTCTCACTTCAGTTCTTCAGCACTCACCATTTTCAGGAATTCCTCCAGTCTGTGTAAAATTTCTACACTGAAGGGTGAAAGATGAGGAAGCAAAATAAAAGATAATAAAAGCTCAGCATTATAAGTGACAGAAAGGACGTCCTGATTAAAGCAACAGAGCCCATTGTGCTGACAGAGTGCAAATACAGAGAGGACAGATGACCTAGAGCAGGAATTGAAGATGCAATGAATGGCCTTGTGCCCTCACTATACTGACAGTTATGACAGCAAAGCAGACTCTAAGTTTATTGAGATTAGGTGTAAGTTAACAAGTAGGACTCTGAAAGTTAACATTGGATCTACATAGGAGAAAGTGAGGACTGCAGATGCTGGAGATCAGAGCTGAAAATGTGTTGCTGGAAAAGCGCAGCAGGTCAAGCAGCATCCAAGGAATAGGAGAATCGACGTTTCAGGCATGAGCCCTTCTTCAGGAATGTGGAAAGTGTGTCCAGCAGGCTAAGATAAAAAGTAGGGAGGAGGGACATGGGGGAGGGGCGTTGGAAATGCGATAGGTGGAAGGAGGTCAAGGTGAGGGTGACCTTGTCTCAGTCAAACCTCTCGAACTCAGCACCGCCTTCCTAACCCGCAACCTCCCTGACCTCTCCGCCCCCACCCCCACTCTGGCCTATCACCCTCACCTTGACCTCCTTCCACCTATCACATTTCCAACGGCCCTCTCCCATGTCCCTCCTCCCTACCTTTTATCTTAGCCTGCTGGACATACTTTCCTCATTCCTGAAGAAGGGCTCATGTCTGAAACGTTGATTCTCCTGCTCCTTGGATGCTGCCTGACATGCTGCGCTTTTCTAGCAACACATTTTCAGATTGGATCTACATATGCTGTTGTGATTTAATTCTGAATCCTGGTGCTAACAGCCAGTGCACTGATTGGATGAAACATCAGTGTAAATTCTTGAAGTCAGTGTTTGCTCTACGCCTTCCAACCAATGAGTGCATCACGTGTTATTTAGTGACAGCTCATCAGAAAGTTTGGTGTTTAGAATACAATGTAACACAATTTGAAAAAACGCTTTGTGACATCGGACGTTTCTTCCACCGCCTCCACAGCCGGGCTTCCTGTTTCCACTAAGAATCCGCCCATCCTCCGAGGACCCCTTCTCCCACCTCCAACACACCCGATCCAAGTGGACACCCCGTGCTGGTCTGTTGCCTGCCCTCAATCTCTTTATTTCGAACTGCCGGTGTGACATTAAACAGCTCAACCTCTCCACTCCCCTCACACACTACAACCTCTCACCCTCGCAACACGCAGCTCTCCACTCCCTTCACCCCAACCTCAACCTCACCATCAAACCAGCAGACAAGGCGGTGGGGGGGAGATGGGGGCGGGGGGGAGCGCAGTGGTATTTTGACACTCACGGGCACCTCCTCCTATTGCCACTTTGACCATGACTTCACCCTCCCATCACCAAAACATCATCTCCCAGATCATTCACAACCTTATCACCTCAGAGGATCACCTCAGGGGATCTCCCACCGACAGCTTCTAACCTCATCGTCCATGAACCCCAAAGCCCCAGTTCTTCCTCTTACCAAAGATCTACAAGCCTGACTGCCCCAGCTGACCCATCGTCTCAGCCTGCTCCTGCCCTGCTGATCATCATCTACATACCTTGACACTGTCCTTTCCCCCTGGTCCAGGAACTCCTCACACATGTTCACGACACCACCCACGTTGTCCACCTCATCCAAACTTTTGTTTCCCCAACTCCCAATGCCTCATCTTCACCACGGACATCCAGGCCCTATTCATCTCTATCCACTATGATGAAGCCTTGGGTCACTTGCCCCACCTTAATAGTTTAAATCCTCCCGAGGTGCTCTAACAAATCTCCCTGCCAGGATATTAGTCCCCTTCCAATTTGAGTTTAATCCCCATCCTTTTTGTACAGGTCACTTCTACCCCAGAAGAGATTCCAGGGATCCGAAAATGTGAATCCTTCTCTCATACACCAGCTCCACAGCCACACATTCACCGGCTCTATCCTCTTATTCCTTCCCTCACTAGACCGCAGCACTACTCTCGAGGACCTCCTTTTTAAATTCCTGCCGAACTCTCTATATTCCCCCTTTAGAATGTCATCCTTTTCCCTTCCTATATTGTTGATTCCAATGCGTACAATGACCTCCTGCTGGCCCCTCTCCCCCGTGAGAACATTCTGCACCCTCTCTGACACATCCTTGATCCGGGCACCAGAGAGGCAACACACCATTCTGATTTTTCATTGCTGGCCTCAGAAACATCTGTCTGTGCCTTGGAATAGAGAGTCCCCTAACACAATTGATCTCTTGGAACTCAACGTACCCCTCATTGCGTTAGAGCCAGTCTCAATACCAGAAACTTGGCTGTTCATGCTACATTCCCCTGAGAATCCATCACCCCTTACATTCTCCAAAAGAGCATACTTGTTTGAAATAGGGAGAGCCACAGAAGACTCCTGCACTACCTACCTACCTCTCTTACCTTTGGTGGAGTTAACCCATCTATGTGACTGTATCTCCCTTCCTATAACTGCCATCCATCACATGCCCTTGCTCTTGTAACTTCCTCATTGCCTCTAACTGGCTCTCCAACAGATCCATTGGATCTGTCACTAACTAGATTGCTGGCTGATAAAAATAAGGAACCTACAGGGAGATAGAGATGTTTTAAGAACAGCAGGAATCCAATTCCAATCCTCATGCAACAGGGCGTGTGTTAGAACAAATAAAAGAAAGATCATGATGAAAAAAGCTTGGATCTTTCTGTAGAGACAGGTCGAAGACACAATGAAGTGAGTAAATAATACATGAGGAAACAAACATCAGGAAACACCCTCACAGAGAAGGAGATCATTCTCGGTTTGAAGTTAGGATGTTGGAATTAAAAAGGACATTCTGTACACAATACACATTAGTCACAGCTAGGAGGAGGAGTGGAGGTAAGCTCCTGTATTGTGGCCATGTCCTATAAATAGGACTTCTGAATACAATCGCAGAAATCTCTATATCTCTCACTCCCGCTAGAAGAAAGATTGAAACAAAATTAAAGTCAGAGATTGTAAGAAGTTATCTAAAAGGTGAAGACCTTTGTTATGTGAAACGAAAGGATCCCAATCTGAAGCAGATGAGTAGCTTGTGCTCTTATTCTATCGTGGTTAGATTAGATTCTCTACAGTGTGGAAAAGGGCCTTCGTCAAGACCATCTGGAGAGTAACCCACCCAGACCCATTTCACTCTGACTAATGCACCTAACACTTTGGGCAATTTAACATGGCCAAGTCATCTGGCCTGTGGGTGGAAACCCACACAGAGAAAATGAAAACTACACACAGACAGTCGCCCAAGGCTGGAATCGAACCTTGGACACTATTGCTGAGAAGCAGCAGTGCTACCCACTAGCTATGATGCCAGAAGCTTACTGTATGATCGGGATTTTCTCAAATATTGAAATTCACTGAAATAAATATTAACCCACTGTGGCCTGAACTTATATGAATTTGTCCGATGAGTCATACGTTAGACCAGTTTTGGTTTCCAATGTGTTCCTTCCCTTTGCAGTTCCTGTATATGAGGACACTATGATGCACTGCGTTCATAACTTATACAAATTTATATTTCTCAGATGTATGGAAATATGAAAGCTGGATGTGAATCTGCTGTTCCTGTGTCAGTTGAAAACAAAGAGATGTCAGGTTAATTTGCAGAATTGGGTCGTGCATTTAGTGTTGGCCTTCATGGTATTATTCTGATTCCCCGACCTGAAGGAAGAATTTTGGAGCAGGCTCCAAATCGGGTAAAGGATGGAGAGGCGACATTATTCTTTCCTGGTAAGGACATTTTAGTGATCACAACAAGACTGCTTCCAAACTTTAATTTGAAGTCAGAATTTAAAGATCTTTTGTACGAATTTCCCTCAGCTGTAATTAGTTGCATAAGGCCACCTTGAGAAAGAATAATTAGGAAACAAAATGGAATTTGTCCCCACTTTTCCTGTGTTACATTTAGATGAAGGAGAGAGTTTTAGAGAATTGGTTACATGGTTAAATTGTCAAGATTAGAATCTCATTTTCTGGCTCTAATGAACTTCTGAACATTATTTTGATGTACAGATGAATCTTTGTTTCCGTATAATTAGATTTCCTCATGTTAAATGTCCTTTGGTTTGAATTACTACTTTAAAGAAATTGACAAAAGATTGGAATTCTGAAACAGTGGAATGCTAATTGTCTTTGGATTAATGCTGCCTCAGTGTATGATCTGTTCCAACAACTCATGAACAATACCGATTTTTGTTCTTAATTTTACCAGCCCCTCTGTGTTTTTGAAGTTTTGTGAGGCACTCACAGAACTCAATTCAAGCAGAGAAAATTAGTGAAAGGACATACTAATCGACAGCTCTGCTCACTGAGAATACAAGATATTTTTTGAAGAGATAAAATATGATCTCACTATTTGAAGGTGAGTGAGCATCGCTGAGTGATGACCATCAGCTCCCAGGTCACACAGCCTCCTGGATCTATATCGCTGCACCTTCATGATCACGTGTTCAGAATTCGATGTCTCTATCAGAAACTGACCTATTGGTGTCCCTGCAAAGCAAGTACAGCAGGAGGTCACCACAATATTCGGAAAGGATCGCAGACACAGAAAGTAAATGCTGACCTTTCCAATGGCACTCACCTCACAGGAAAAATAAAGACATATTCTGAACTGATGAGGATGTTCATTTGGCTGGATGTGCTTTCACTGAGGTTTACAATTCGATATCTCCCACCCTTTTCCCAAAACACTCAACATTCCTGAGCGCTGTTTTAAAATTCCAATTTATAAGAATGTTATTGTTTGTCGATATCTGCAAACATTATCAATTCGGATCAGGAATTAGCAATTTTCCCACCTGAATACCCTCCTCCATGCGATAAGATCGAACCTGATCTGACGATGGCCTCATCCACACATTCCTGTCTTTGTATTATACTCTTAATGTGTCTCTTGAATCCATTCTCTATCTACATCTACCTTAACAACAAACAATGGTTCATGTTCCAGAGCTCTGTGGGAAGAGTATTCCACAAAAGTATGACTTTGAGAGAGTAAAAATGCTCTCTCGTCACCACCTTAACAATGATATTCTCCTGTTTTACTGTCCATCTACCAGCTGTGATCTCTGTCACAGTGGAGACTGGGGGCAATACTTTAGCATCTATTTTTCAAATAAGCTGCTCAATGTCTGATGCCTTTAAACAAGATCACCTCCCAACGTGTTTGATTTGGTTAATTTCACATTGGACCTGGCAGTATTTACAGCCGGTTCTGGGGACATGGCTCAGTTTTACTCGCTTTGCCTGTTCTTCCGCCTCATTGTGATAGCTCAATGGAAATCATTCTTTGAGCTTTCATAAATGTTTTCTTTTCAAAAAAAACTCACGTTCAGGGACAAATTCAAGGAAATACCAAAGAAGTTCAGCAGGTTTGGCAGCATCTTGGGAGAGGAAGCAGCGTTAGTGTTTCAGTCCAGTGACCCTTCATCAGAAGGACACAAATCTCTTTGAAATATCAAAGTAATAGATTCAAATTAACAGAGAACACAGACAACCCTTCAGTATTTAACAATGTTACCTGTCTTCTGCAAATGGGTGGATTCTAAATACAGATAAACAAATGCAAAAAGCCAGAATTTAAATGACTCTTTAAATTCTAATGATCATTTAAACACGTAAACGCCCATTGAGACAAACAAGCACACACATACACATACCATTCAATTAATAGTATAATATTGGATATGCCAGCTATCTAATGCGCACTCGGATGTCCTAGAGAAACACAACCATTCTGTGGGAATCTGAGGAGGGGGAACCAGAATTCATATTTCGAGTCCAGTATAATACATCTTCAGAACAGTTTCAAAAGTCTACAATCATGAACTCTGGTCCGCTGAATTTCTCGAGCACACATTTGTATAAGTTGTTCCACTGACGGTCTGTTTGTAACAAAAAACAAATACAAGGGAAACTGTTCAATAACATTGGTCCCCAGGGTACGACAGCAAGGTCCCTTTGGTGTCCAAAGTGCTTCACTTCTCTCGTCTTTGAGTTGAGGTTCTTTCACATCTTCGCAAGGGACACATAGCAGCTGGTTCACAAATGATAATGTCTCTGATTTATTTGTGAAATCCAAAAACTTATCGTAACTGGTGGAGGAAAACACCTGGATTTCTTTAGCTACATATGTACGGTTATGTTTACATATATAAAACAGTGAGTGTCTCCTGCCTGCCACACTCTCTGCGCCTTCTCTAGATTTCATTTTCCTCCTGGATTGGAGAACAGCATGTGAGAATCTCCGTCTGAATTTTCCTTTTTGACAAGGGATGTGTTTATGGGATGGTCCTCTACTGGAACTGTTAATTAGTACTAGTTCCTGTATCTATTATTCTGTTAAGTTTTCCAGTAAAGTAGTTATTCTAAATTCCTCTTTCTTTGGGAGTATGTTTTCCCGCAGAGTTTAAATAAATGGTGTTTTGCTTCACGGCCAGTAGCTTGAACTGTCCCATTGCAGCTGGAACAGGCATTTTTCATTGGTCTTGAAAATAAGAAATTGAGGGGGTCTGGGTGACTTTCTTAAAATATTTTGGAGGAGCTCTGATCTGGACACCTTCTCTTCCTGTGTAATCGGGTGAAGGGATTGAGTGGTCCCTTGTTTCCTTCTTCTTTCCCAATAATTATGATGGGCTGAATGGCTTCCTCATTTTCCTGGAAACTAAGTTTGAGTTTCTGAATGAGCTCCTCTTTTACTGAGGAAAGATCACTCTCACCCTCGAGCCACTGTTTAATGTAATCTGTGTGCCTCTGTATAAGTCTTTCTGATCTGTAACATCCTTGGTAACTATGCTTGTAAACAAAACTTTTCACTATAGTTCAGTACACATGACAATAAATAAACCAAATATATCAAATCAAACATGCAGTGTCTAGCAGTACCATTCCATGAACCTTACCGACACATTCACAGAAGCAGCTTGAATGTTGTCCAGCTCCTACTGCACATGGACACAGACTGGTTCAGGAGCTGAGGGATGTCGCATTGAGGTGAACATTGTGGGATCTTCAGTGAGCATCCTCACTTCTTTCTTATGATGGGGGAAAGACATTGATGAAGCAACTGAAGATGTTTATGCTGAGGATGCGATCCTGAAGATCTCCCACAGAAATATCTCAGACTGAGAGAGTTGATAACCGTGAACCTTTGTGTTTTAACTCACTCCAACCAGTGGAGAGTTTACAACTGATTACCATGAAGTGTAAGTTAGTTCCGCTCCATGATATTATCCTGTGTCAAATTCTTCCTTGATATGAGGACTAGTCACTTGTGTTCACCTCCTTTGTTCATATCAATAGGCCATGGTGCAGGGCAGGGAGTTTTGTTTTCCCAAACAGAGGGTAGTGAATGTCAGGAATGTGCTTTGTCTGAGAGGTCGGGATCTAAATCACTGAAAGTACTTAAAGAGGAGGTAGATGGATTTTGATGTGTCAGTGTGTTGAGGCATTAAAGAGAATTTGAGACAAAGAGCAGTTCAGCCATGATCTTATGGTAGGGCAAGGCAGGCTTGGGGGTTGGGGGCTTCACCACCTGGTCCTCACATTCTGTTATTGGAAAGCTAGTGGGTGTTATTGTCCTGGAATTTCTGTTATTGAATGTTGCAGTCAGGGAGACCAGAAGATTTTGTGATCCATCTCTGGGTGAGGTATGGAAGCTGTATCCACAGTGAATCTGGGTCTACAACATGAGCAACAAACGAAGCACATGTTGCAAAGAGGGCAATCTCTGTAAAGAGGTATGAGGGACCTTTCTTGCTCACAGCTTGGGTTTTCCAATGACGTTGTCCAAACTATCCTAAACCAGAATGACTGTCTTGAGGGGGTGAATGGCTTCCTTGGTTTCTGGGTGTCATGTTCTTGGAGTAAATGGCCTTCAACTGCTCCTGTCAGCAGATTTGAAAGGCTGAATGAAACATAATAACACAGGACCGAGAAGCAGGAGTGGGCCATTAAATACGTTTACCCTACTCCACCAGGCACAAACTTTTAATTGATAAGATTGTGGTCTCAGCCCCACTTTCACATCTATGTCTGATTATCTGTGACCCATCTGTCTATCAAATATTTAACTAAATCAGCTTTGAATAATTGTAAACAGAGAGGCCTCAAAAACATATGGGGAAGAGAATTTCCACTTGAAAGGACCTTTCTGAATTTCTTCTCAACGCTCTCATAGATTCATTGAAACGGACAATGAGTCCAACGTGTCCATGAAGATGAGATATGGTAATCCGATTGAGTCAATTTTTTGTGAAGAATTGCATCTCAGGTTGAGGTTCACATTGTAAGTTTGCTTGCGGAGCTGGGAGGTTTGTTTTCAGATGTTTCATCACCATGCTAGGTAATATCATCAGTGAGCCGACGGTGAAGTGCTGGTGGTATCCCCACTTTCTAATCATGTGTCTTGGTCTGTTAAGGTGGTGATGTGGGCTACCATGATACCAAGGGGTCTGAGTAGTCTTGTCATCATTTCAGGCATGTCTTTGATGCATGGTAATGTCGCTAGAGTTTCTAGGTGTATTTTGACTGCATTGTTTAGGAATTGGTGGACTGTGTGTAATTGGTTACCCATTCTTCTTGAGTATGCTGTATAGGTATTTTTCTTCTGCTGCTCTTAATTCCGGAGTGCCATAGTGTGTTGTGGCTCATTTAAATAATGTCCTGATGCAGCTCTGTTTGTGGGTGTTGGCATAATTGCTTCTGCAGCTAAGTAGTTAAGTTCTCTGTATGTTGCTTTTCTGTAAATGTTGGTCTGTCGTTCTCCACTGACTGTTTGTTCCACTGTGACATCTAGGAAGGGGAGTCTGTTGTTGTTCTACTCCTCTTTAGTGAACTTGGACCCCATTTACCAATCTCTGAGAAAAAGAACCAGAAATAATATCACCCACCCTCAGAGACCAAGACCAGCTATTGAAAGCGGGACATCTTACCAGTACTTCACAGGAGGCTCACTGATAATGTTACCTAGCATGGTGACGAAACGTCTGAAAACAAACCTTCTATCTCAGTGAGCAAACGTACAGCCCTATCTCGTCACATTTGCTGGGATTGTGCTCATATCTCTGTGAATCCTTCCTATTAATATCCCCATCCAGATGCCTTTTAAGCATGGAATTGTATCAGCTCCACCACTTCCTCTGACAGCTCATTCCATACACGCACCACCCAATGTTTGAAAAGCTGTATCTGTGGTCCCTTTAAAATCTTTCCCCTCTCTCGTTAAAGTTTTGGACTCCCTTATCCTGAGGAAGAGATCTTGGTTATTCACACCATTCATGCCCCCCGCCCCTCAATTCATAAACCTCGACAATATGATCCCTCAAACTTTGATGTTCCAGAGAAAAACATCCCAGCATGTCCAGCCCCCAAACTATAGCTCAAACTCTCCAGTCTGGTACATCCTTTTGAATCTTTGCTGCATCCTCTCATGCTTAAAAACTTCATTCTTATTTAGCAGAGGGAACAAATTGTCCACTTTATTCTCAAACTGGCCTCACCAATGTCCTGCACACCTGCAAAATGATCTCCCAACTCCTGTATTCAATGCTCTGAATGATGAAGACAGGTCCCATTGTACGCTGAGATGACCTTCTTCATTGTCCAGGAACCTAACTAATTTGTAAACTTATGAACTATGCCTCTGATATTATCATGTAAATCATTCCTATAAATGATGAAAAGCAGTGGACCCAGCCCTGAGTCTTGTGGCACGCGGCTATTCAATGGGTCCAATCTGAAAATCAACCCTTCACCATCAACTTAGCTCTCTGATCTTCAAGCTCATGTTGTATCCAATTGGCTTGCTGACCCTGGATCCCATGTGACCTCAAGGTGCTAATCTATCTGACATGGAGAACCTTGCCTTGCATCCATATAGAGAACCTCGACCGATCTACCTTCATCAATCTTCTCTGTGATTTCTTTAAAAAGTTCAATCCAGTTAGTGAGACACGATTTCCCATGCACAAAGCCATGCTTACTGTCCCAAAACAACTCTTGTACTTCCAAATGTGTGTAAATCCTATCTTTCAGAATCCCCTCGAACAGCTTCCCCACTCCTGACATCCGGCTCACCAGTCTGTAGCTCCGTGGGTTTTCCGGTCACTGTTTCCTTTCCTAGTCCCAGTCCTCCACTGGTCAAAGCAAGTTTTAAATGTGATCAGGTGGGTGCCATGAGCAATAATATGGATCTCAGACTGGGTCAGGGGCAGTGTTAGGAACACACCAGGCAGACGTCTTTAGTCTGCTAAATTAGCAAGTTTATGACCAAATTAAATTTACTCAACCTGGAATAGTACAATGAATGACAAGCAGTTTGGAAATTGCAAATATATACATCGATATTTGTCTGTCTGAAAATACTGTGGAGTACACAAACACACATATGTTTGATGACAAACAGAAATACAAAATCTCTGCAGATTGTTAACTTGAAAGACCTATAGCCAAATATTAGCTGAACTCATGACAAAAGTTGAACTCATGAGAGATTCTCTCAGATGTTATTTTGCTTCTGAAGTTATTCTGTTCACACAAGCTGCTGGCAACGGGACTTTGTCCTGGAACAGTTGGATTTTGCTGAATTCCCTTTTCTCCATGCAGTAGGGGAACTGTAATGATTCACTGTCAGGAATCCTCTATAGGTGGTAAAAATGACTAAGGGGTTTTTAGCTGGCATATGTTGCTGTGAGGAGGAAGAAGTAAGAGGGACCGGGCAACAGGTCATTGTTTCTTAGGCAGGTTCAATTTACGCCCACTCTAAGCTGAATTGTACAATAATGTTATCTGTCCCCAAAATAGCCCATGTGAGGTGTTCATGAACATCATCCAAACTGTATGCTGCAAATGTGTTGCTGGTCAAAGCACAGCAGGCCAGGCAGCATCTCAGGAATAGAGAATTCGACGTTTTGAGCATAAGCCCTTCATCACTTGTCCAAACTGTATGACCCATCACATTCCCTGCTCCATGTAGATGCATCATTACTGCTGTCATACACAGAGCCATTTCCTGAGTGAAAAATGACCCCAATTGATTTGAAGATATGTTTATTCTGCCTGCATAATTTACACATAAAACTTCCAAAGTCTTCACTAAGGTGTGTTAAAATGAATGCATCATATCCTAAATTTCTTCCCCTGTTATTTTTTAGCCTATGTAAGATGAATTATCCATCAGGTGTTTACTAGCTACACTCTCCTCAAGATCTTATATTGTCAATAAGAACATCTCTCATTCTTAGGTCTAATTTGTTCGTCCTCCATAAATGTTGCGTTCATCCCTAGAATGAATAAAGACAAACATCTTTGAAAAAATTTTAAAATCAGAAATGCTTTCAATTTCAGTTTAGGGGAATAAAACTGCTCATTGTACATCAGACGTGATCTCAGCAATGCCCTGTACAGATACGTAAGGTTATACCCGATACCCTTCGCAAGAAACAGCATCATTCCATTTACCTTCTAAAATTACTTGCTGTAACTTCAAATTAACTTTATGTGAGTCAAATACCGGCACACACAAATTTCTCTGTACCATTGAGTTCTGCATTCTCTCTCCATTTAAATAATTTTCTGTTGTTTGTTCTTTCCACAAAATACAAACTTCCCATCTCTCACATTGTCCTGGTTTTTTTGATGCCAGTATTCTCATTAACCTCCTCTGTCTGTATCCCATTGTAGACGCTCTGTCTCCACTTGGCATCTTATTGAATGACTATCCTGGTGCATTAGCAAAGTGACCTCTAATCTAGTTAACCCCTTCATCCAAATTGTTAATCTAGAATGTAAATTGTTGATGACCTCACAGTGATCCCTGAGGGATCCCACTCGTCACAGCTTTCCAACCTGAAAGTCATTATTTATCTCTCCTCTGTATTCCCTGTTAGCTAACCAGGGATCCTCTGGTCCTGTGCAGAAACCAAAAAAGGTTGCATGGCCTCATCCCGTGCTGCCTAATGCACTGAAAGGACTGAATGCATCATTTTATTCCATTGTAACTCCTCAGACGGACCCAAAGGTGTCATTCTGTCTCATTGTAACAACCCTGACTGGTTGACTGTGGTCTTCCTTTCCCTCTGTAACAGCTGCGATAAGTTGAGTAAGAGGACAACACATTGGATAAGACCTGCAGTTGGCCATTCAGCCCCTTGAGACTGCTGCTCAATTTGGAAAGAACATGATTGGTCTGATCGTGGTTGAATGCTCCTTTCCTGCTTATTCCCAAGAAAAACTCATTCCTTCATCTATCAAAGAACAATCAAGCTTTGCCTTGAATACTTTTAATGATCCAGTATTCATTGTTCCCTGGGGTAGAGAACATAACAGACAGCAGAATATTAAAGAGAAAAGGATATCCTTATCTCAATCTTGATTGGTAGACACCACATATTTTTGTGTGTGTTAGTCTCACAGCAAATCAGCTCCTCTGTTGAGTAATAAGCGCGCAACAAATAGGAACAGACAGAGACCATTCTCCCCTTCAAATGCAATGATTCTGTTCAGTAATATACTTATTCATCTCAGCATTCACTTTTCTCTTGGGAAGACATGTCTGATAACATAAGACCATAGAGCAGAAGAAATTAGAGCAGAATTCGAACGTTTGGTCAATCATGCCTGTTGTTCAATCCTGATGGACATGTTTCATAACAAAATTCTCGTGCATTCTCATCATAACCTTAATCCCCTTATTAATGAAAACTTACTTATCTCCATTTTAAAGAAGCTATTGTGTCTGTGTCTCTGTATTCCTGTTTGTGTGTGTGTGTGCAGTTCTGTGTGTTTCTGTTGAATGGCAGGAGACAGGGTGCTCATGGAGGCTTATTTTATTGGCCAGGAGGGCTGTGCCAGGCTTATTATACAGGGAACGGTGCTGGATCTACTTCTGTTTGCCAGTTACATCAATGACTTAGATGATAATATCGAAGTAAGTTTGCAGATGATGTAACAATTGATGGTACAATGGAGAGTGAAGAAGGTTATCTCAGGTTACAAAGAGACCTTGATTAATCGGATCAATGAATCATTGACTGGTACAACATGGAACCAGTCCCTTCAATCCAACTCATCCATGCTAACTAGCTATCCTAAGTTAGTCTAGTTTAATTTGCCAGCATTTGGCCCATATCCCTCCCAACCTTTCCAATCCCTAGATCTAAACAGATAGTTTTGAAATGTACCAGACTCCTCCACTACATCTGGCAACTCATTCCACACAAACACTGCCCTCTGTGTAACAAATGTTGTTCCTTCAGCCCCATTTATGTCTTTCACCTCTCACATTAAGCAGATGCCCTCTATTTTTGAACTCCGGTACCCTTTAGAAATGACTTTGGAATTTCAACCTATCAATGCCCTGCATGATTTTAGAAACATCTGTAAAGTCTCCGCTCAATCTCTAATGCTCAAGGCAAAATAGCCCCAGTTCATTCAGATTTTCCCCTTAGCTCAAACTCTCTAACCCAGGTGGCATACATGTAAATCTTTTCTGCACCCTTTAAAGTTTAACAGTGTCTTTTCTAAAGCAGGAAGATCAGAATGGAGCACAGTATTCCAAAAGTGTCCTCACTGATGTCCTGTTTAGATGCATCATGTCATCCAAACGTCTGTTATCAAAGCACTGAACAATAAAGACAAATGTTCCAAATGCCTTCGTCACGACCTATTGTCCTATGACTGCACCTTCAAGAATCTGTGAAACTGCACCACAATGGTTATCACTGCTGCCTCACAGCACCAGGGACCAGTGTTTGATTTCACCCTTAGATGACTGCCTGTGTGGTGTGTGCACATTCTCCTCGTATCTGCCTGGGCTTTCTCCAGATGATCCAATTTCCTTCCACAGTCCAAAGGTGGGCAGGTTAGGTAGATTGTACATGCTAAATGACTCACGATGTGCAGGCTTGATGGGTGAGCCATGGGAAATATATGGTTGCAGGGAAAGGGTAGGGCTGTGTCTGCTAGGATGCCCTTCCGAGGTTCAGTGTGGACTCCATGTGCTGAATGGTGTGTTTCCATTCTGTCAGGTTTTCTGTGTCGGTCTCTTTGTTTGACAGCACTCCCCAGGACTCTACCATTATGTCTATAAGTCCTGCTGTGATTTGCATTACCAAAATGCAACACATCACATTTATCCAAAGTAAACTCCATCTGCCACTCCTCAGCCCCTCGATCCATTTGATCCAGACAGCTTTCCATTCTTCTCTGTATTTCTGTCTTCATTTTTTCTTCTTGGGGATTCCCCTTCCCAGGTCTTTGATAGATGAAGGTACCTGTCAGAGAGCAGATCCTTCTACAAGCAGTCTTGTTGGTGCCAGCTGCTCTTTGCTGTCCTGGCTAACTGTTCAAAATGTTTGATATTCATTCCCCAAAACATCGGATCCTTTCATTTTATCAAGCAAAATAGAAATATTCAAATTCAATTGGACTATTGTATCTGGGATATCATTTACACTGATTGGGTGAATTCTGAATTTGTTTTTGTGTCCGAGCATCAGAGTATCAGATATGTGTCTCCACCCAAATGTTACATTTTAAAATGTTCAGCACACTTTGTGCTAGCCAGAAATTTCAGCTCCCTTAAAGATACAGTACACCCACAACTCCGTAACAGGGGGAGGGTTTAAACCAAGTGGTAAGGAGACAGGAATCAGGGAATTCCAGATGGAAACAAAAGATGGGAAAGGAAAGGGCAGATGAAGGCAGTGGGAAAAAAAGTCTATCAAAGGGTTTTCAACCTTTTACGGGATGGTGATTGGTGTTGTGAGAATGGAGAAGGTGAGGACTGCAGATGCTGGAGATCAAAGTTCATGACGTGCAGCCCTCCACTCCCTCCGCTCCAACCCCAACCTCACCATCAACCCGGCAGACAAGGGAGGCACAGCGGTAGTTTGGCTCACCAATCCTTATATTGCTGAGGCTAAACGCCAGCTCGCGGACACCTCCTCCTACTGCCCCCTTGACCATGACCCCACCTCCCACCACCAAACCATCATCTCCCAAACCATCCATAACCTCATCATCTCAGCGGATCTCCCATCCACTGCCTCCAACCTCATAGTCTCACAACCCCGCACCGCCCGTTTCTACCTCCTGCCCAAAATCCACAAACCTGACTACCCCGGCCGACCCATTGTCTCAGCCTGCCCCTGCCCCATTGAACTCATCTCTGCATACTTCGACATAGTCCTGTTCCCCTTAGTTCTAGAACTCCCCACCTACGTTCAGGACACCACCCATGCTTTCCACCTCCTCCATGATTTTCGCTTCCCCGGCCCCCAACGCCTTATCTTCACCATGGACATCCAGTACCTATACACCTCCATCCCCCATCATGAAGGCCTCTGCTTCTTCCTTTCCCACCGACCCAACCAGTACCCTTCCCCTGACACCCTCCTTTGACTGACTGAACTGGTCCTCACTCTGAACAACTTCTCCTTCCAATCCTCCCACTTCCTCCAAACCAAAGGTGTAGCCATGGGCACCCGCATGGGCCCCAGCTATGCCTGCCTCTTTGTAGGATATGTGGAACAGTCCATCTTCCACAGCTACACTTGCACCACCCTTCACCTTTTCCTCTGCTACATTGATGACTGTATCGGCGCTACCTCGTGCTCCCACGAGGAAGTTGAACAGTTTATCCACTTTATCAACACCTTCCACCCCGACCTCACATTTACCTGGACCATCTCAGACTCCTCCCGCCCCTTCCAAGACCACTCCATTTCTATCTCAGACCACCGACTCAACACGGACATTTACTATACACCAACTGATTCCCAGAGCGACCGAGATTACACCTCCTCCCACCCTGCCCCCTGTAAAAACTCTATCCCATATTCCCAATTCCTTTGCATCTGCTCCCAGGAGGACCACTTCCAATACCGAAAAACCCAGATGGCCTCCTTCTTCAAAGACCGCAATTTCCCCCCAGACGTGGTTGACGATGCTCTCCACCGCATCTCCTCCACTTCCCGCTCCTCCGCCCTTGAACCCCGCCCCTCCAATCACCACCAGGACAGAACCCCACTGGTCGTTACCTACCACCCCATCAACCTCCATATACATCGTATCATCTGTCGTCATTTCCGCCACCTCCAAACGGACCTCACCTCCAGAGATATATTTCCCTCCCCTCCCCTATCAGCATTTCGGAAAGACCACACAGTCCACGACTCCCTCGTCAGGTCCACACCCCCCACCAACCCAACCTCCACTCCCGGCACCTTCCTCTGCAAACGCAAGAAATGCAAAACTTGCGCCCACACCTCCCCCCTTACTTCCCTCCAAGGCCCCAAGGGATCCTTCCATATCCATCACAAATTCACCTGCACCTCCACACACATTATTTACTGCATCCGCTGCACCCGATGTGGCCTCCTCTACATTGGGGAGACAGGCCGCCTACTTGCGGAACATTTCAGCGAACACCTCTGGGACACCCGCACCAACCAACCCAATCGCCCCGTGGCTGAACACTTTAACTCCCTCTCCCACTCTGCCAAGGACATGCAGGTCCTTGGCCTCCTCCATCGCCAGACCATGAGAACACGACACCTGGGGGAAGAGCGCCTCATCTTCTGCCTAGGAACCCTCCAACCACAAGGGATGAATGCAGATTTCTCCAGCTTCCTCGCACCACCTACTTGACCTGCAATCTTCTTCCCGACCTCTCCGCCTCCACCCCCTCTCCGGCCTATCACCCTCACCTTAACCTCCTTCCACCTATCGTATTCCCAGCGCCCCTCCCCCAAGTCCCTCCTCTCTACCTTTTAGCTTAGCCTGCTTGGCACACCCTCCTCAATCCTGAAGAAGGGCTTATGCCCGAAACGTTGATTCTCCTGTTCCTTTGATGCTGCCTGACCTGCTGCACTTTTCCTGCAACACATTTTTAAGTTGAGAGAATGGAGTCAATGCAAAACTGAGAACAGATACTGTCCCAAGGAAACTCAATGGAATCAGTCTCGGTGCATCCAAGAGGTGATAAGAGGCAGAAAACACTTGTGGAAGTTCGTCCTGGGCCTCCAAACCGTACCGATGACTTAGAAGATGGCAGAAAATTAGAGATTCATACAACAGGGATGCTACAGTTATCATCATTTTAATGTACAGAAAGACTGTTATACTACATTCATAATAATACTGTGACAATGAATTGTTGGAGTCTGTACATGACGGTTTTTTACACCAGGATGCCGAACAACAACCCTGGGACCACACTCCCTTAGATTTGGGTTTGGGCCACGGTAAGGGGTTAATTCATAATCTTGTTGGGACAGGTGGTAATGGGAAAGATGCCCATAATATATCAGAATTGTTCATTGGCATTGTAAGTGACAGAGTTCTGAACAAACCCATGGTCCTACATCTAACCAAAGGAAATTACAAACAAACGAGAGGTGAGTTGGCTGTGTTACACTTTAAGTTGTCAGAGAAAGGAGCAAGCCTGAGCTTTGGGACCAAGGGAGAATTCAGCAAAGGGTGCCCAGGAAGTTGATTAAGAGGGTGAACATAAAGTGTGAGAAGTCAATTTGTAAGGAATATAAAACAAAGCAAAACAAAAACTGATGTGTTTTTCACAGGAATGAGGCTGTCGCTGGCTGGACAGCATTTATTACCCATCCCTCTTTGCCAAAAGCACATTTAAGAATCAGCTACATTGCTGTGTGTCTGGAGTCACATGTAGACCAGAGCGGGTAAGGACAGTGGTTTCCTGCCCTGAAGGAGATTGGTGAACCAGCTGGGTTTTTCCTACAATCGACAATAGATTCATGGTCATCATGAGACACTTAATGTCAGACTGCAGGATCTTCTAAAAGCATGACAAAATTCTTCATTGAAGACAAATTCTTTGAGATTCTACATACTTATAGTCTGAAATCAGGTGAACAGATAATGAGAAACCAGGAAATGATAGAGCAAGTAACAACTACTTTTGTTCACTTTCATAGAAGAAGACAAATAATTTCCCAGAAATTCTGCAGAAGCAAGTGTATCTCGATAAGGAAGATCTGAAGGAGATTAATATTTGTACAAGATAATGCTGGATAAGTTAGTGATATTAAAGTGTTACAAAAGGAAATGCTCATTGTGTTGGAAACCTTGCTGATTATTCATTATTTATATTTTTATTCTTTTATCAGTTTTGGTTTGGAAATAAAGATGCCTGATGAACTTTGACACACCTTGTGTCATAAAGAAAAGAGCACACATATGTTTTATTGGTGAATCCTCACAGCCCTGGCAGCAGCCACAGCCTCTTCATTCAGAAGTATTCAGCCTTACCCGTCATCTTCAGATATGCACGTATGGCCTCTCGGATACAGAACATCTCCGTGAAACCCAGTTCAAACACCCTATCCCTTGCAAGTCACCATTGCTAACCAACTGCATTAAAACAATCCTGGTTGTACTGGGAGCAATGGGGTCACTGGGAACATTAGGGAGATGGAGCAACACTTCCAATATCTGAACTGGTCAGACTGAAACCTCCAGGATACCCTGTATCACTGAGTCCTGTGATCTCTCTCCATTTCAGGAATATTCTTCCTAGAAAACAATGACACGTTGTATATCACGTTGTATTCCATCTGCTGTCTATTGAGTTTACTGTTTATATTTACAAACACTCTAATTTCTCTTGATAACACAATTTCCTGCTATCTCAGTGTTATCACCAAACTGAGTTGCAGAGTGTTAGCTCCATGCCTCCCAACCCTTGAGAGAGATTGTAAATAATTGGGGACATAGCACTGGTCAATGGGTGTCTCCAATGTTTGTGTTCCGTCAAACTAGTTAAGATTGATTTATCCGGAGAGTCTGCTTCCTGTTTGGGAACCATGTCCCCCCCCCCCCCCGACTCCTGTCTAGCACATTTGAAGGACTGAATAACAGCAAAGAGCTTAAATCAGCAATTCGCCCACTCAAGCCTGCTCCGCCATGAAATATGATCACAGCTGATGTCATCTTGGCCTCTGTTCCACTTTCGTGCCCACTCTCCATTATCCTTCATTTACTCAGTATCCCAGCATCCTCTACATTCTGTGGTACTGAATTACACAGGCTCACAACCCTTTGAGCAAAGTGAATTCTCCTCACCCTTGTTTTAAACCTGCTCTGCCTTATTCTAAACAATGATCTCTTGTTCTCAATTGGCCCAGAACAGGAAATATTCACTCCACATTTGTGTTGCCACTCACCTTTAGCATCGTGTCAACCTCAATAAGATCTCCTCTGATTCTTCTAAACTCCAGAATGTATATGCCTGAATTGCTCAATTTCTCTTCATAAGAAAAATGTCTCATCTCTGGAATCAATCTAGTGAACATCCTTTGAACATTTCCAATGCAACTAAATCCGTCCTCAAGTCAGGGCACTGAAACTGCAGAGAGTACTCCAGCTGTGATCCTATTAATGCCTTGCATATTTACAGCAATACTTCCCGACTTGTATCCTATTCATTTGGACAGAGACTCTGAAATTGCACTTACCTCCCTCATTACCTGGTCTACCTGCATGCTGGTTTTCTGTGATATGCACAAGGGCACCCAGATCCCTCTGTAAAAAGCACCCTGAAGTTTCTCTCCATTTACATGATAAGATGCCTTTCTACTCCTCTGAATAAAGCAGGTAACCTCATACTTGTCCATGTTAAATTTCATCTGCAAAATGTTCGCCCATGCCCCTATTCCCACGATGTGCATTTGTATATCTCTCGCATTTTCATTGCAATCTACTTTTCCACCTATTTTAGTGCCAATTGAAAATGTGGGTACAGTATTTTCTATCCCCACACCAAGTAATAACTCAGATGCAAACAGCTGTGGCCTGGTGGCTGGAACCTACGGTATGCCAAAAGTTGCCAACCAGAAAATGCTGCAGCTATTACACCTTGCTGTGTTTTGTTGGTCAGTCAATCGTCTATCCAAGTTAATAAATGACCCCATACCATATATACTCTTACTTTATGAATTAATATTGTGTGCAGCACCTCATTCAATGATATATTACATCACCAGGATCCCCATTATCCACCTTGCTTGTCACATCTTTAAAGAACTTGAGCAAAAAATTCAAACATGATTTATCCTTCAGAAAAATGTGGTGACTCTGATGGATTATGGTTTGACTTTGTAAATTTCCTGTTTTCATTTGATTCAGTTATTGTCACATGTACCTCAGTACAGTGAACAGCTTTGTTTATGAGCAGTACAGGCAGATTGCAGTAAGAAAGGACATACAGATCATAGAGTGAAAAAAACATAGTCAGAGGCACATGGGTGATGGTCAGACAGGATGTGTGTTAGGAAAGGATCGGCATTATTTGAAGTTCGAGAGTACATTCATCGGTCCAATAACTGCCGGGAAGAAGCTGTTCCTGACCCTGCTGGGGCATGTATTCCAGCTTCTGTACCTTCTGCCTGATGGGAGAGGTTATACGAGATCATTACCGGGGTGTGATGGGACGTTGGTGATGTTGTCAGCCTTTCTGCAGCAGTGAGCCGTGTAAATAGAGAGCATGAATGGAAGGTTGGTTTCTGTGATAGCCTGGGCTGTATGCAGCTCCTTTTTAAGTTATTTACTGTCCTGGGCAGAGCGGTTGCTACCCCAGGCTGTTATGCAGCCGGACAGTAAGCTTTCAGTGGTTCATCTGGAGAAATTGGTGAGAGTCCTTCTGGTCATGCCAAATTTCCTGACCCTCCTGATGAAGAAAACACATTGTTTTCCTTCTTAACCAATCCATCCTCATAAGAAGTCTCAGACATGTTGTTGGTTATGTCACTCCTAGGAACTTGACAGTCTCCACCCTCTCAACTTCAGCTCTGTGCATCTAGACAAGGGCGTTTGCCATCCTCGTCACCGTCCTTTCTTTCTGAAGTCAATGATCAGTTCTTTGGTTTTGCTGACATTGAGAGAGAGGTTGTTCTCACTGAACCAAGTTACTAAGCCCTTCATTTCCTTTCTGCTTTTTGAGTTGTCGTTCTTTGATATTCGCTCTATCACAGTTATGTCACCAGCAAAATTGTAGATGACGTTCATTTGGAATTTGGTAGCGATGTTGTGGGTGTACAGGGAATAAAGTAACAAGTTAAGAACTCATCCTTGCAGGGGGCGGGAGTGGGGTTTGGGGTGTGTGGCTCCAGTGTTGCATGTTATCATGGAGGAAGTGCAGTTCCCCATCGTCACTGATTACAGTCTGTGGGTCAGAAAGCTGCGGATCCACTTCCAAAGGGTGGAGCCGAGACCAAACTCTCAGAGTTCTGAGATCAGTCTGGTGGAGATCATGGTTGTTAGTGATAATTATTTCCTTATTAATAGATTCTAATGAACTGTCTTAAGTCCCAACCATTCGCTCACTACATTTTTAATCCACAGTGAAGATGATCAATCTAAGTTCTTTGCTTTCTAAATCCTCTATGTTCTCTTTTAATCCCTCTGTAACAGGCACAGGGCTTTGTAAGATCTGCTCCAATTGCTGTGTTAGAGCCATCAGTGACTGAGTGCGCTCATTCTGTTCCTGGTTTGCAAACTCAATGGGCTGAATGTCCTCGAGGTATTTCTTCATTGTCGTACCGAGGCCAGAATGTCCAGCTTCAGGTCTGCTTGTTCCCCTCCTGATAATGCATACGAGGCTTGCTGTGTTATGGAATCTTCACATTGCTGCTTAACAGTTTGAGGGGCTGAAGGGTCTCCTCATGTTCTATATTAACAGGCTCAAAATGCTGAATGGTCTCCTCCTACATCCCTGAAATGGGAGTGAGGGAATGATTGGTTTTCTAATCATGAGGGACATGGAGAGGATAAATAGGCAGTGTCTGATACCTGGGTGGGGAATCCAGGCCTAGAGGGCATAGGCTTTGGCTGAGAAGAGAAAGGTACAAAAGGGACCCAAGAGGCAACTTTTTCACTCAGAGGGTGGTGCGTGTATGGTATGAGCTGCCAGAGGAAGTGCTGGAGGCTGGGACAAATGCAACATTTAAAAGGCACCTGATGGATATATGAATAGGAAGGGTTCAGAGGGATATGGGCCAAATGCTGGCAAATGGGACTCGATTAGATGAGGATATCTGGTTGGCATGGGTGAGTTGTACATCTCTGTGACTCTGACAGACACATGCCTGAATTACCTCCTCCTTCCTCATAAAATGCCACAAACAGTTTTATACCCTTCTCCAATTCCCATGCAATAGGCTTTTCCAGCTGTATGGCTGTTATTCAAGTATAACAGTCACAAGTCACTCTGTGACCTCTTCCATTTCCTGAGTTACAAACTTGAGGAAGCTGAATGGACTGATCCTGGTGTTGTCCAACTGGATATTGGTGCTTCATGACCTACTCTGGGCCCAGTATTATGGGCATCGAGGGGCTGATTGGCCTCCTCCTGTAACTGTATATCAGTCTCCAGGGGCTGAAGAGCCTCGTCCTGTCCTGATGTAATGGGGTCAAAGGCCGGAATACACCTAAACTGTTCCTGTGTAATAGGCTGGAGAAGTGGCATGGATTCCCCCATTCTCTGTGTAATGGTCTCTTGCTCACTTCCTCTGGTCTTCGATGTAAAATTCAGATCACTTTTCATTTTTATTGGAACAACAAGACTAGCCTTTCCTTCTACATTCAC
The DNA here is from genome assembly GCF_020745735.1 of Hemiscyllium ocellatum. Taxonomy (NCBI): domain Eukaryota; kingdom Metazoa; phylum Chordata; class Chondrichthyes; order Orectolobiformes; family Hemiscylliidae; genus Hemiscyllium; species Hemiscyllium ocellatum. The sequence goes on along the minus strand of NC_083421.1, from coordinate 11,341,834 downwards.
ATCTTCATTGCAGAAATCAGATGAGGGAATCATCTCTGAGCTGCTCCCTTTCTTCAGTGAGGAGACTAAATCTGTGCTCACTGCTCGAGATGTGATCTCACAAAGGATGGACACTTCAGCACCACACACTACTGCAAACTCACAATGCTACACCTCTCCAGCTTCCACCCAAAACATATTAAAACAGCCATTCCCTATGGACAAGCCCTACACATACACCGGATCGTGACAGACACCTGGAAGTACTCAAGGATGCCCTCACAAGAACAGGGTGCGACGCTCAACTCATCGACCAACAGTTCCGATGTGCCACAGCAAGGACTGTAATGAACTCCTCTGGAGACAGACACGTGCTACAATTGACAGGGTACCCTTCATTGTTCAGTACTTCCCAGGAGCTGTAAAACTAAGCCATATTCTTCGTGACCTGCAATACATTATCAATGAGGATGAGCACCTCACCAAGACCTTCCCCACATCTCCTCTACTTGCCGTTAAACAACCGCCAAACCTCAAACAGATCATTGTTCGTAGCAAACCGCCTGGCTCTCAGGACAACTCCATACAACCCTGTCACGGTGGATGCTGCAAGACGTGTCAGATTGTGGACATAGATACCACTATTACGTATGGGAACACCTCCCACCTTGTACATGGCAGGTACTCATGTGACTTAGCCAACGTTGTCTATCTTATACGTTGCAGGCAAGGATGCCCGGAGGCATGGTATACTGTGGAAACCGAGCAAAGGCTACGACAACGGATGAAAGGGCACCACACAACAATCAATAGACAGGAGTGTTCCTTCCCAGCTAGGCAACACTTCAGTGGTCCAAGGACACACACACACAAACACACACACACTTTCTCACACTCACAACTCCCACCCCAGACAGACAGACAGGCACACGCACACAGATAGACAAAGAATTTGTACTTGCAGAGTTACATTGTACTTTGCTCAAAAGCTGCATGCACTTATGTAAAACTCCATTATCTCACTTTTTAGATGAGAATCAATCTAAACATCAGATCATAGACAAAGAACACAGGGGGCTAACACCTTCAACATATTGCCGAGCTATCACCATTGTTAACAGCTTACCCGAGAATGCAACTTTTAAGAAAAGGTTTTGTGATTTTCACATGAAAGAAGTGAAACTATCACTGTATTCAAACAGATGAAAGGCTTAACAGACAATCAATTTTCTCGTGTATAATTTCAGTTACATCACACTGTAAATTTTTGCTATAAATTCTGTGTTACGATCGAGCCCTCCACAACCACCTGATGAAGGAGCGTCACTCTGAAAGCTAGTGTGCTTCCAATTAAACCTGTTTAATTATAACCTGGTGTTGTGTGATTTTTAACTTAGTATTTAATTAGCAGGGATCTATGAGAGCAAGAGAAATCAACAATACTCAAAAATCAACTGAACTGAAAATAATCAGCCTTTATTGTAAATACTGCAACAATTTGGCTGGGACTAGGAAAGAGGAGGGATCCAGTTCGTTCCCTGTTTCCCTTCCAGGGTTTGTGCCTTACAAAAGTAACACATTATATACTTTAAAATATTCTGAGCAATTACAGATGATCATGACATGTGCGTAAAAATACGGGGTAGACCATTTAGGACAGAGATGAGGAGAAACCTCTTCACCCAGAGAGTGGTGGCTGTGTGGAATGCTATGCCCCAGAGGGCAGTGGAGGCCTAGGCTCTGGATTCATTTAAGAAAGAGTTGGACAGAGCTCTCAAGGATTGTGGAATCAAGGGTTATGGAGATAAGGCAGGAACAGGATACTGATTAAGGATGATCAGCCATGATCATATTGAATGGTGGTGCAGGCTCGAAGGGCAGATTGGCCGACTCCTGCACCTATTGTCTATTGTCTATAACCTGTACCACTGCACCTTAGTCTAAAACAAAATGAATCATTTGTGTCATTCCATAACTCTGTTTCTATTTTACAGACCTTTTGTTCCGGCTGCGATCTGCAGTTCGAAATATACAAGGAGCCGTGAGAAAGATGACTGAAGTTTGATCAAACTAATGGAATTGTTTACATTCAGCCTGGTCCTGAAAGCTGTTTCTGACATTTTGTCTTTTAACTTACTGAATTATAACTCGAGAATTGATGATTTTTTTTCTATTTATGCAATGTTAAATGTTGCCACAGTACCACATTCCCCCCTGTTGTCATATTCTTTGAATGCACAGACCAGGCTATCAGACTGTCAGCTGCAGAGATAGTTTATGGTCGGCTAATGATGACTCCATCGGATGCTCATACTAAACCCCTAGATCTCCATGTTATGGGGAAGCAAATGCATTTCTGCTTTAACAGCAGCACGGTGGCTCAGTGGTTAGCACTGCTGCCTCACAGCACCCCGGTTCGATTCCAGCCTCGGGCAACTGTCTCCGCACAGTTTACACATTCTCCCCGTGTCTGCGTGGGTTGCCTCTGGGTGCTCCGGTTTCCTCCCACAGCCCAAAGATGTGCAGGTTAGGTAGATTGGCCATGCTAAATTGCCCAAAGTGTTAAGTGCATCAGTTAGAGGGAAATGGGTCTGAGTGGGTTACTCTTCGGTGGCTCGGTGTGGACTTGTTGGGCCAAAGGGGCTGTTTCCACACTGTAGGGAATCTAATCTAATCTAAAATAAACTGCAGAATTCCTTGAAACAGTTAACTCTGTCTCTGAAGTTTCTTCACTCACGGGTCCCACAATCACATTGCCCAGCTGAGGGAAACACGATTGCCTCCCAATACCCACGAGTAAACCCAGGGGATTACGTATTGGGTTCATCTATCTGATTGTAAGAAGGTTACTCCTCAACCGAGCAAATTTGAAAAAGTGCCAAGGGCAAAACTTTGAGCCAATTTAATCCCGTGTCTTTGACTAATTGAGATAATTTTTCTTTGAAGGTACTGTTGGCCCATTCCACACTCCCTGCGGGTGATACACGCAGTGATACTGTTTAACTGAAAGCAATTCACACAATTCAGTATTGATTCGGGTAACAAAATGTGGTCCATTGTCAGAGCTTATCATCTTAAGCAACTCAAAGCGGGGACACCCTTCAGTTAGCAATATTTTCACTACTGTATGTGCAGTACAATTAGTGGTGGAGAAGGCTTCAGTCCATTTGCTAAATACATCAATCATCACTCAACAGTATTAATAACATTGTACCTTAGGTAGCTCAATAAAATCAAGCAGTATAGAAGCGAAAGGACCATCTGGCAGGGGTTAGTCATGGAAGGGCATTTAATACCTTTATGCTTGTTATGTTTCTTACAAATAAGACATCAATCCAGCAGCATTTGAGCAGCTTTATTCAAATCTGGGTGCCACTCGGTGTTTAAAGGCAGCTATCCCATTCCTTCTTTGCCAAGATGGGAACAAGTATGCAAGTAATCAACAAGCACTGGGAACAAAGAATCAGGAATACAAACGTGACCTACCGGTGTTAGCCAGAGGTGTCGTGTCGAGGAGTGCGAACACCCCATCGACTTCCAAAATCTACTCTCAGATTCAGAGGTGTCCTCTGGAAAGTGTGAATTGCAATTAGATCTGGCATGCCCTTTGTCCCCAAAGTAGCTCCTCGATTTAGAACCTGATTCCTGTTAGTTGGAACAACTAAAATGGCAGATGCAGCCGCCTCCTTAGCAACCAATCAGCACGGTCATTTCCTCGTTGTACCGGAGTCTGGTGCATTTAATAACAGCCAATTGACAAGGAAGCAGCATAGCATGAGGAGATTTTTAACCCATAGAGCATTCGGAATGGGATGCTCCGTCAAAGTAAGGAAGCCTTGCTGCTGCCAGAGGAAGCCAAGATCATGGGCAACACCAAATGCCGATCTGGAATCAGTGTAAATATTCACAATTTTATCAGTCGCTGGAATACAACCTCTGGTAAGGGCAAAAAGCTCGGCTTTCTGTGCAGAGACAGGGATCTGAAAGGCAGCAGACTCCTGAACAGCAGTGTCTGTTGCGATAGCAAATCCTGATTTTTGGACACCATCCAGGGAAACAGAGGAAGTATCATCAATTTCAAATAGGATGTCTGCCAAATCCGGGCAAGGAGCAGGAAGGAAATGATTCCCAAACAAACAGCAATGCGAGGGGTCAGGAAGATCATCAACAGGTTGCTCAAGGATTATAGCAGGATTCAAAGTGCAGCAGTCACGAAACGAGAGGTAAGGGTTCTGCAATAGTGAGACCTCATACGGCTCAGACGAGCTTGGGGGAGATGTTGGGTCTGCTGAGAACTGAGAAGGTGAACAACAGAATGCAAGGTGTACACTTGCACGGCTGGTGAAGGATCAGATTAGAAGCTGCCTGTACGAACAGATGGACAGCAGTTAGGATTTGAGTGTATGGAGGGAGGCCACAGGCAACAGGATCCAATTTAGTGAAATAATAGGCCACTGGGTGACAACGGTCACCATGCTGCTGAGTTAGGATATGCCCATTTGTGAGATCGTTTGCTTTAACAGTATTCTGAGCACGAGACTATAGATCAGGCTATTTAGGAATTGGTAGGCAAAGGTGAGGACTGCAGATGCTGGAAACCAGAGTCGAGATTAGAGTGGTGCTGGAAAAGCACAGCAGGTCAGGCAGCATCCGATGAGCAGGAAAATCATCGTTTTGGGCAAAACCTTCATCAGGATTGGAGGCAGGGAGCCTCCAAGGTGGAGAGATAAATCGGGGGGAGCGGCGGTGGAGGGGCCCAGGACCTGCATGTCCTTGGAAGAGTGGAAGGGGAGTTCAAATGTTGGTACACAGGGCGGTGGGTGCTCCCTCACCACCCGATGCCTGGAGGAAGAACGCCTTGTCTTCCGTCTTGGAAAACTTCAACCCCAGGGCAGCAATGTAGACTTCACCAGTTTCCTCATTTCTCCTACTCCCACCTTTTTAACCAGGATGTCGCCTGGTATGGTAGGAAGATCGTATGAGGAAAGGCTGAGGCAATTGGGGCTGTTTTCATTGGAGAAAAGAAGGTTTAGGAGTGACTTGATAGAGGTGTACAAGATGATTAGGGGTTTAGATAGGGTTGACCATGAGAACCTTTTTCCACGTATGGAGTCAACTATTATGAGGGGGTGTAGCTTTAAATTAAGGGGTGGTAGGCATAGGACAGATGTTGGGGTAGATTCTTTACTCAGCGAGTCATGAGTTCATGGAATGCCCTGCCAGTAGCAGTGGTGGACTCTCCCTCTTTATGGGCATTTAAACGGGCATTGGATAGGCATATGGAGGATAGAGGGCTTGGTTAGGTGGGCTTGGATCGGCACAACATCAAGGACCAGAGGGCCTGTAATGCGCTGTATTTTTCTATGTACTATGTTACCCCAGTTTGTAACTTCCAGCTCAGCACCATCCTCATTAACTTTCCTACCTGCCAATCTTCCTTTCCACCTATCCACTCCACCCTCCCCTCCGACCTATCAGCTTCATCCCCACCTCCATTCACATATTGTACTCTTTGCCCAGCACCCACTCACACCCTCCCCCACACCTCCGTTCCCACCCCCCCACCCCCCAACCCCACCCCCTCACCCCAATTTTTCACTCTACCCTGGAGGGTCCCTGCCTCCATTCCTGATGAAGGACTTTTGCCAGAAACATCGATTTTCCTGCTCCTCGGATACTGTCTGACCTGCTGTGCTTTTCCAGCACCATTCTAATCTGGACTCTATTTAGGAATTGGTGTTAAGTGATTGGAAGTGCTATTTGAAAACCTGGCTAAAAAGGAGTTTTTACGATTAATATGTCTGAATGATGTCTGAATTCAAAGTTTTTTTTAAATACAGTTAAATACCTGAGTCAGGCAAGTCATGATGATACACAGGTGCAAGTTAGATTCAGTGAATTGGGACAGTATATGAGGCAATATCTGTTATTTATAGAAACACTGTAAGGTATACAATACAAATATATCTCTCCAAGGTGTCAGACATTGTGGTATGGATATTAAAAAAATAGGACCCAGCAAAGGAGGACCAAGGAACTGATGAGAAAGCCAAATAGACAACACAAATGCAAGCTAACAAGAAACATAAAGCCTGACGAATAGATTCCATCAATATTTGAAAGGGAAAATGAAAGCAAGGTCCAATGTGGAAGAGTGAATGTGGGGACAGGATACATGATTGGAGAGAAAAGAGAAATTACAGCAAAACTAAAGAGTTACTTTGTATCTGTCTTCACGGAGGAAGATCCCGAAAATTTCCCAGAAACACCATATGACCATGGGACTTGTGGAAATAAAGTTTAAACTTGTTCATGTCAGTGATGAGGTAATTGTAATGCACACCAGCAATTCGGAAGAAGCAGCATAGAAATATTGATTGCATCAGTGATCACTGTGTTATTTTCCTTTACATTGTACAAAGACAGGAAGCTATTCTGGATAACGGGAATGTTCTGAATCTAATTCAATGATGTAAGAAGGGAAGAAGAGGGAGAGAGGAGAACTCTAGCGCAGTTAACTTCTCATCCACAGGAGGGAATCTGCTGGAATTTATCATTAACAATTTGATATTTGGTACTGAAAAATTATTAGCAAAATTGGAGAAAATGAGAATATATTTATGAATGGAAAACTGTAATTGAGAAACTTTTTCAAAAAATTGTTTGAAAATGTTTTTGTAGACACAGCCATGGGAGAAGCAATGAATGTGGTATAGCTAGATATTCAGGAGGATATTTAAAGACCTCATCCAGCGAGTGTCAAATAAAATTACACTGAAGGGTACTGGGGAACATGTGCAAATGGAATGTTAAAAGTTAGGTTTACCTTCAATTAAAGTCAATTGGAATATAGAAGTAAAGACATCCTGCACCAGTGTTGGTGAGACTGTGTCGGGATTATCGTGCACAGTATTGGTGTCCCAATTTAAGAAAGAATATGCTGACTACAGAAGAAGTGCAATTGACATTCTCCGGATTAATCCCTCAGATGGCAGGATTGTCTGATGAAGAAATACAGTTTGTGTACTTCAGAGTTTCAAAGAATCAGAGGTGACTGAAGTGAAGCTGAGAAAATTTATACTGAGGTGACTGACTAAAGAAGGGGCATATTGAGAGCAGGCAAGTTTAGGGAGACTGGTGAGAGCAGGCAAGGTTAGGGAGAATCCCAAGATATTCTACAAGTTCATCAAGCTGAACAGAGTCACCAGGGAGTATTTAGGACCTATTAGAAATCAAGGCGGCATTCTGTATGTTAATCTGGCAAGCAGTGATAGATTGTTCCATGATTATTGCGCATCAAGTTTCCTTGGGATAAGGAGGATATAAGTACAGAATTTGAGGAGTTGGACTGTGAAGCCCTTGAACAGATTGATTTAAGGTGCAAGGGTTTGATGGTTTTGGCTGGTATTAAATTGGACAAATCCCCAGGTCTTGGTGAGTTGTTTCTCAGTCTGCAATTAGAGACACGGAGGAACGGTCCTGACTCAAATGTTTAATTAGAACCTGGCCACAGGGGGATGGAGAACATGGAATGTAGTTCCACTTTACAGGAAGGGTAATGGTGATAGCACTGGGAACTATCGATCAGTGAGGGTCAGATCAGAGTTAGAAATACTATTGGAGAAAATAAGGAAGGAGAAAATTAATCTCCATTTCGAGAGGCAAAGTTTGATCAGGGATAGTCAGCGTTACCCTATCAGAGGGAAGCCTAGTGTAAGGAATTTAGAAATGGTTTTCGAGGGTAGTTGTTATACAATTTTTCAGCAAGGTCTTTGACAAATCCACACTTGATGAATTGATAAACAAAGTAAAATATCACAGTATCCAGGGTAACTTGACGATTTCCTTCAATATTGTCTTAGTGGCAGGACACAGAGGGTGGTGGTAAAAGGCTGTTTGTGTGACTGGAGACCAGTGTCCCTGATGTACCATAGGGATTAGTGCTGTGTCCCTTATTATTTGTGGTATTCATAAATGATGAATATGTGAATGTCGAATGTATGAAGGGGCCCACATTCCCCACCCTGGGTCAGCTCAGTCCCAGATTCAGTGTGAGTACAGCACCAATACGCCACCCACGAGGGACAGCACAGAAACAGGTTTACTGTGAATACAGGCCCCATACCCCTCCCAGGGTCAGCTCAGACCCAGATTCACTGTGAATACAGACTTCATACCTCATCCAGGTTGAGCTCAGACCAAGATTCACTGTGAATTCCGTGAATACCCATACCCCAACCAATGTCAGCTCAGGCACAGAGTCACTGTGAATACAGCCCCTCTATCCCAACCACGGTCAGCTCAGAAACATATTTATTGTGAATACATCGCACGTACCCAACCGATTCATTGTGAATATAGCCCCGTTACTCCACCCAAGGTTAGTTCAGACCCAGATTCACTGTGAATACAGCCCCCATACCCTACCCAGGGTCAGCTCATACACAAAGTCACTGCAAATACAGCCCCTCTATCCTACCCACTGTCAGCTCAGAAACCGATTTACTGTGAATACATCGCACATGGACAACTGATGGTTAGCTCAGACAGATTCACTGTGAAACCAACCCCCATTCCCCACCCAGCGTCAGCCCGACCCAGATTCACAGTAAATACAGCCTCTGTACCCCACCCAAATTCAGCTCAGTCCCAGATTCACTTTGAATACAACACCCATGCCCCACCCAGGGTCAACGCAGACCCAGGCTCACTATGAATACAGCTCCAATATCCCACACAGGGTCAGCTCAGACCCACATTCACTGTGAATACAGTCTCCATACCCCACATAGGCTCAGCTCAGACCCAGATGCACTGTGAATACAATCCCCAAAAACTCACCCAGGGTCAGCTCAGACCGACATTCACAGTGAATAAAGCCTCTCTACCCCAACCAGGGTCAGATCAGGCCCAGAGTCTCTGTGAATATAGCCCCTATTCCCCACACAGGGTCAGATCAGACCCAGATTCATTGCGAATACAGCCTCCATACTCCACTCAGCTTCAGCTCAGTCCCAGATTCACTGTGAATATAGCACCCATTCTCCACACAGGGTCAGCTCAGAGTGAGACTCACTGTGAATACAGCTCCATTATCCTACATAAGGTCAGCTCAGACACAAATTCACTGTGAAAACAGCCCCCATGTCCCAACCAGGGTCAGCCCCAACACAGACTCACTGTGAATAGTTTGACTTCTGCCCCTTTTACACTCACCATCAGGGACAGCTCAGAAACAGATTTACTCTGAATACTTCACACATACCCCACCGATGGTTAGCTCAGAATCAGATTCACTGTGAATACATCCCCCTTATACCACCCAGGGACAGCTCAGACCCAGATTCACTGTGAATACAGCCTCCATACCAAACCCAGGGTCACCACAATCCCAAATTCATTGTGAATACAGTCCCAATTACGCCCCCAGTGTCAGCTGAGTTCCACATTCACTGTGGATACACCCCCCATAGCACACCCAGTCAGATCAGACCCAGATTCATGTGATTACAACCCCCAAGCTCTACCCAGTGTCTGCTCAGAGCCCAACTCTGGCTATTGAGGGAGTGCAGCGTAAGTTTACGAGGTCAATTCCTGGAATGGCGGGACTACCTTACACTGAAAGACTGAAGTGACTGGGCTTGTATACCCTTGAGTTTAGAAGACTGAGAGGGGATCTGATTGAGACATATAAGATTATGAAAGGATTGGACACTCTGGCAGCAGGAAACATGTTTCCGCTGATAGGTGAGTGCCGAACCAGAGGACACAGCTTAAAAATACGGGGTAGACCATTTAGGACAGAGATGAGGAGAAACTTCTTCACCCAGAGAGTGCTGGTTGTGTGGAATGCTCTGCCCCAGAGGGCAGTGGAGGCCCAGTCTCTGGATTCATTTAAGAAAGAGTTGGATAGAGCTCTCAAAGATAGTGGAATCAAGGGTTATGGAGATAAGGCAGGAAGAGGATACTAATTAGGAATGATCAGCCATGATCATATTGAATGGCGGTGCAGGCTCGAAGAACTGAATGGTCTACTCCTGCACCTATTGTCTATTGTCTATTATCTATTGTAATTTCTTGTGAACACAGCCCCCATAGCACACTCAGTGTCAGCTCAGACCCACATTCACTGTTAATACAGATGTCATACCGCACTTAGGGTTAGCTCAGACACGGACTCAGAGTGAAGACAGCTCGTGTTTCCTACCCAGGAACAATTCAGAAACAGATATACTGCAAATATACCCCTCATAACCCACCAAGGGGTAGCTCAGACCCAGATTCATTGTGATTACAGCACCCATAGCCCACTCAGGATCACTGTGAATACATCCCCCATACTCAACCGACGATAAGCTCAGACGAAGATTCAATGTGAATATAGCCTCCAGGCCCCACAAAGAGTCAGATCAGCTCCACATTCACTGGGAATACAGCCCCCAATCCCAGAGTTAGCTCAGACCTAGATTCACTGTGAGTGCAGTCCCCATACCCACCCAGGGTCAGGTCAGACCCAGATTCACTGTTGAAATGAGCTCATTCCTGAAGAAGGGCATATGCCCGAAAAGTCGATTCTCCTGCTCCTCGGATGCTGCCTGGCCTGCTGTGTTTTTCCAGCATCACATTTTTCAATTCTGGTCTCCATCATCTGCAGTCCTCACTTTCTCCAGATTCACTGTGAATACATCAGCCATGGCATACCCATGGTCAGCTCAGATACAGTTCAGTGAGAACAAATCCCCCATAACACACCCAGGGTTCGCTCAGACCCAGATTCATGTGAATGCAGCCCCCATACCTCAACCAGAGTCACTAAGACACAGACTTACTGTGAATACATCACACATATCCCACCGATGGTTAGCTGAGACACAGAGTCACTTTGAAACCAACCCCCACACCTATTCATGGTCAGTTCAGACACAGATTCACTGTGAATACAGCCCCCATAACCACACTCAGGTTCAGCTCAGACCCAAATTAACTCTTAATGCAGTTCACATGCCCCACCCAGGATCAGCTCAGATCTAGATTCACTCTGAATACATCGCCCATAACCACATCCAGGGTAAGCTCAGTCCCAGATTCAATATAAATACAGCGCTCATACTCCACCCATGGTTAGTTCAGATCCAGATTCAGTGAATACATCTGCCAAACCTCACCCAGGGTCAGCTCAGACCCAGATTCACAGTGTACACTGCCTCCATACCTCCCTCAAAGTCAGCTCAGATCCAGATTCATTGTGAATACATCGCCCATAACCGCACCCAGGGTCAGCTCAGACCCAGCTTCAATGTTAACACAGTCCCCTACTCCAACCAGGGTTATCTCAGGTCCAGATTCAGTGAATACATCCACCATACCTCACCCAAGGATAGCTCAGACCCAGATCCACTGTGAACACAACCTCCGTCCACTACCCAGTGATAGGTCAGACTCAGATTCACTGTGAATACAGCCCCCATACCCACCCAGGGATAGCTCAGACTCAGATTCACTGTGAAACAAACACCACCATCCAGGGTCAGCTCAGACCCAGTTCATGTGAATGCAGACCCCATACCTCAACTAGGGTCAGCTCAGACACAGACTTATTGTGAATACATCACACATACCCCACCAATGGTTAGCTGAGACAAAGATTCACTTTGAAACCAACTCCGATACCTTCTCAGACACAGATTCACTGAGAATACAATCCCCGTTACCCCAATCAGGGACAGGTCAGACCAAGTTCAGTGTGAACAAATTCCGCATACCACACCCAGGTTTAGCTCAGACTCAGATTGATGTGATTGCAGGGCCTATGCTCTACGCAGGGTCTGCTCAGAGCCCAATTCACTGTGAATACAGCCCCCATAGCCCACTCAGGATCAGCTCAGACCCAGATTCAATGTGAATACAGCCCCAATAGTCCACTCAGGATCAGCTCAGACCCAGATTCAATGTGAATACCTCCCCCATACCCAACCCAGGGAGAGCTCAGACTCATATTCACCGATATAGACCATATTTTCCATCTGGGGTCAGCTCAGGAACAGATTTAATGTGAATACATCCCCAAATACCCCACCGACCATTAGCTCAGATGAAGATTCATTGTGAATACAGCCCCCAACCGTACAAAGGGTCAGATCAGACACAGGTTCACTGTGAATACAGCCCCATACCCCAGCCAGGGTTAGCTCAGACATAGATTCAGTGTGAATACAATCCCCATATCCACCCAGGATCAGCTCAGACCCAGATTCAGTGTGAATACAGCCCACATACCTCATGCAGGGTCTGCTCAGACCCAGATTCACTGCGAATGCATCCCCCAAAACATCACCCAGGGTCTGCTCAGACACAGACTCACTGTGAATACACGCCCATGCCACACTCAGTGTGGCTCAGTCCCAGATTCACTATGGATACACCTTCCATCTCCCACACAGTGTCAGCTCAGAACCAGATTCACTCTGAATGCAGCCCCGTCCCTCAACCAGAGTCAGCTCCGACCCAGACTCACTGTGAGCACAGTCCCCATATCTCACCCAGGGTGAGCTCAGACCCAAATACACTACGAATACAATCCTCATACCTCACCAAGTTTCATGCTGCAGATCCAGGTGAACTATGAATACAACCCCCATACCACAGCCAGGTTCAGCTCAGACCCCGGTTCACTGTGAATACATCATCCAAAACAGCACCCAGGGTCAGCTCAGATCCAGATTCACTGTGAATACAACCCCTTACCCCACCGAGGGTCAGCAAAGATCCAGATACACAGTGATTACAGTCCCATGCCCCACCAAGATTCAGCATGGACCCAGATTCACTGTCAATGCATCCCCCATACCAGACACAGGGTTAGCTCAGACGCAGATTCACTGTGAATACAGCCCCATTACCCCATCCAGGGTCAGCTCAGACCCAGATTCGCTGAATACATCCACCTCCCCTACCCAGGATAAGCTCAGACCCAGATTCACTGTGAATACATCCACCTCCCCTACCCAGGATAAGCTCAGACCCAGATTCACTGTGAATACAGCTCTCATAACGCACCCAGGATCAAGTCAGAACCAGATTCACATTGGAAACAGCCCCATAGTCCACACAGAGTCAGCATAGATCCAGATTCACAATGATTACAGCCCCCATACCTCACCAAGATTCAGCCGAAACCCAGATTCACTGGGAATACAGCCCCCATCTCCCACCCAGGGACAGCTCAGACTCAGATTCACTATGAATACATCCCCATACCTCAACCAGAATCAGCTCCTACCCAGACTCGCTATCCATATCCCAGTCAGTGTGAGTTCAGACCCATACACACTCTGATTACAACCCTCATGCCCCACCAAGTTTCATGCTGCAGATCCAGATTAACTGTGAATACAGCCACCATGGCCCGACCCAGCGTCAGATCAGAACGAGATTCACTGTGAATACAGCACTATTGCACACCCAGGGACAGTTCAGACCCAGATTCACTGTGAATACTGTCCCATTCCCCACCCAGGATATCTCAGTCCCAGATTCACTGTGAATACATCCCCTTTTATCCTACCCAGTGTCAGCTCAGAACCAGATTCACTGTGAATACAGCCCCATGCCTCAACCAGAATCAGCTCTTACCCAGACTCACGATCCATATCCCAGCCAGTGTCAGATCAGACCCATACACACTACGAATACAACCCTCATACCCCACCAAGTTTCATGCTGCAGATCCAGATTAACTGAATACAGCCCCCATGCCCGACCCTGCATCAGATCAGAACCAGATTCACTGTGAATACAGCACTATTGCACACCCAGGGACAGCTCAGACCCAGATTCACTGTGAGTACATCCCTCGTCCCCTACACAGGTTAGGTCTGACACAGTTTCACTGAAAATACAGACCCATACCCCAACCAGGGACAGCTCAAAGCCACATTCACAGTGAATGCAGCTCCCACACACAGCCCAGGGAGAGCACAGACACAGATTCACTGTGAATACAGCCCCCATTCCCCACCCAGGGTCAGCTCAGACCCAGAATCACTGTGAATACAGCCCACATACCGTACCCAAGGAAAACTCATACCCTACCCATCCCCTAAACCCTACCAGATTCACTGTGAATACAACCATATCACACCCAGGGTCTGCTCCGACCCAGATTCACTGTGAATACATGCACCATGCCCCTACACGGGTTAGCTCAGACCCAGAGTCAATGCCATTGCAGCACCCATCCCCCAACCCAGGGATAGCTCAGCCCCAGATTCACTGTAAATACAGCCCCTTTACCCCATCAAGGGTCAGCTAACACCCAGATTCTTTGTAAGTACATCACCCATTCCCCAACCAGGGTCTCTTCAAATGCAAATTCACTGTGAATACAGTACCATTCCCCTCCCAGGGAGGGCTCAGTCCCAGATTCACTGTGAATGCATCCCCCGTTCCCTACCCCGGGTCAGCTCAAACCCAGTTTCACTGTGAATACAGAACCCATACTGCACCCAGGGTTAGCTCAAGCCCGGATTCACTGTAAATACTGCCCCCATACCCCACCAGGATCAGCTCAGAACCAAATTCACTGTGAATACATCCCCCTTCACCCCACACAGGGATAGCTCAGGCACAAATTCACGATGAATGCATCCCCCGTTCCCTACCCAGGGTCAGCTCAAAGCCAGATTCACTGTGAATACAGCCCACATACCTCACCTAGGGTCAGTTCAGACACAGGTTCACTCCAAATATATCTCCCATACACGACACAAGGATATCTCAGACCCAAACTCACTGTGAATACAAGCCCCATACCCCACCAAGGGTCAGCTCAGACCCAGGTTCTTTGTAAATACATCCCCCATTCCCCAACTAGGGTCTGTTCAGACCCAGATTCACTGTCAATACAGCCCCAATACATCCCCCACCATTAGCTCAGACAGAGATTTACTGTGAATACACCTCCTCTATCCAACCAGGGTCACCTTAGACCCTTATTCACCCTGTAAATACAGGCTCCACAGTCCACCCAGGGTTAGTTCAGATCCAGATTCACTGTGAATATAGCCCCCATAAACCACCCAGGGTCAGTTCAGATCAAGGTTCACAGTGGATACAAACACCCTTACCCCACCAAGGGGTCTGACTCAGATTCACTATTAATGCAGCCCTCATACCCAGCCCCGCGTCAGCTCAGATCCAGATTCACTGTGAATATATCGCCCATAACTACACTCTGGGTCTGCTCAGAGCCAGAATCACTGTTAACACAGATGCCATACCCTAACCAGGGTTAACTCAGACACAGACTCAGAGTGAATACAGCCCCTGTTTCCCACCCATGACCAGCTCAGAAACAGATTTACTGTGAATACATCCCTCATACCGCACCCAGGATCAGCTCAGAGCCAGATTCACATTGAAAACAGCCTCATAGTCCACAGAGAGTCAGATCAGAACCAGATTCACTGTGAATACAGCCCCCATACCATGCCCAGGGTCAGTTCAGACCCAGATTGACTGTGAATACAACCCCTTACCCCACCGAGGGTCAGCAAAGATCCAGATTCACAGTGATTACAGTCCCCATACCCCACCAAGATTCAGCCTAGACCCAGATTCACTGTCAATGCATCCCCCATACCAGACACAGGGTTAGCTCAGACCAAGGTTCACTATGAATACAGCCCCAGCACCCTACCCAGGGTCAGCTCAGACCAAGATTCACTGTGAATGCAGCCCCTTACTCAACCAAGGGTCAACTCAGACTCAGATTCACCGTGAATATTGTCCCGGTACTCCAACCAGGGTTAGCCAAGACCAAATTTCACTGTGAATATAATTCCCGTACAAATCCCAGGGAAACCACAGACACGGATTCACTGCGAATACAGCCCCCATATCCCACCCATGGTCAGCTCAGACCCAGAATCACACTGAATACATTCCCCATACCCCACACAGGGTTAGCTCAGACACAAATTCACTGTGAATACAGTCCCCATATCCCACCGAGGGTCAGCTCAGACCCAGATTCACTGTGAATACATCCACCTCCCCTACCCAGGATAAGCTCAGACCCAGATTCACTGTGAATATAGCTCTCATAACGCACCCAGGATCAAGTCAGAACCAGATTCACATTGGAAACAGTCCCATAGTCCACACAGGGTCAGCATAGATCCAGATTCCCAATGATTACAGCCCCCATACCTCACCAAGATTCAGCCTCGACTCAGATTCACTGACAATACAGCTCCCATACCACACCCAGGGTCAGCTCAGGCTCAGATTCACAGTGAATACTGTCCCATTCCCCACCCAGGGTTATCTCAGTCCCAGATTCACTGTGAATACATCCCCTATATCCCACCCAGTGTCAGCTCAGAACCAGATTCACTATGAATACAGCCCCATGCCTCAACCAGAGTCAGCATCTACCCAGACTCACGATCCATATCCCAGCCAGCGTCAGATCAGACCCATACACACTACGAATACAACCCTCATACCCCACCAAGTTTCATGCTGCAGATCCAGATTAACTGAATACAGCCACCATGCCCGACCCTGCATCAGATCAGAACCAGATTCATTGTGAATGCAGCACTATTGCACACCCAGGGACAGCTCAGACACAGATACACTGTGAGTACATCCCTCGTTCCCCACACAGGTTAGGTCAGACACAGTTTCACTGAAAATACAGACCCATACCCCAACTGTGGGCAGCTCAAAGCTACATTCACAGTGAATACAGTCCCCATTCTTCATGCAGGTTAGTCCAGACCCAGTTTCAATGTGAATACAGCTCCCATACACAGCCCAGGGAGAGCACAGACACAGATTCGCTGTGAATACAGCTCACACACCTCATCCAGGGTCAGATCAGACCCAGATTCACTGAATGCAGATCCCACACGCAGCCCAAGGATAGCACAGACACTGATTCACAGCGAATACAGCCCCCATACCACATCTATGGTCAGCTCAGACCCAGATTCACCATGAGCACAGGCCACATACCTCAGCTCAGACTCAGATTTACTGTGAATGTACGTGCACCATGCCCCTACCAGGGTCAGCTCAGACCCAGATTCACCGTGAGCACAGGCCACATACCTCAGCTCAGTCCCACATTCACTGTGAATACATGCACCATGCCCCTAACAGGGTCAGCTCAGACCCAGACTCACTGACATTGCAGCATGCATTCCCCAATCCAGGGATAGCTCAGTCCCAGATTCACTGTAAATACAACACCTTTACCCCATCAAGGGTCAGCTGAGACCCAGATTCTTTGTAAGTACATCTGTTCAGACCCAGATTCACCGTGAATACAGCCCCAGTAGAACTACCAGCTTAGGTCAGACACAGTTTCACTGAAAATACAGACCCATACCCCAGCCGGGGACAGCTCAAAGCCACATTCACAGTGAATACAGCCCCAATTCCTCACGCAGGGTTAGTCCAGACCCAGATTCACAGTGATTACAGCCCCTCTTCCCCACCAAGGCTCAGCTCAGACTCAGAATCACTCACAATCCATCCCCATACCTGACCCAGTGTTAGCTCAGACCAAGGTTCACTGTGAATACAGCACCCATACGCCACCCAGGGTTAGCTCAGAGCCAGATTCACTGTGAATATAATTCCCATACCCACCCAGGGTAAGCCCAGACCCAGATTCACTGTGAATACAGCCCCCATACACTAACAAGGGTAAGCTCAGACCCAGCTCCGTGTAAACAAATCTCCCACACCACACCCACGGTTAGCTCAGACCCAGATTCGGGTGAATACAGCCTCCATACTCTACGCAGGGTCTGCACAGACCCCGATTCACTGAATACAGCCCCCATAGCCCATTCAGAGTCACCTCAGATCCAGATTCATTGTGAATACATCACCCATTCCTGACCTAGGGATAGCTCAGACTCAGATTCACTGTGAATACAGCCTCCATACGTCACCCAGGTTCAGCTCAGATCCAGATGCACTGTGAATATAGCCTCCATACCTCACCCAGGGTCTGCTCAGACACCCATTCACTGTGAATACTGCCCCCATACCCATCCAGGTTCAACTCATCCACAGATTCACTGTGAGTACATCCCCCTATCCCATTCAGGGTCAGCTCTCACCCAGATTCCTTATTACTACATCCCCCTTACATCACACAGGGTTAGCTCAGACCCAGATTCACTGTGAATACAGCCCCAATACACCTCCCAGCATTAGCTAAAACAGGGATTCACGGCTAATTCATTCCTCATAAACGGCCCAGGGTCACCTCAGATCCAGATTCAATGTGAATACAGACCCATACTCCACCCAGGGATGGCCCAGACCAAAATTGACTGTGAATACAGCTCCTATATCCCACCCAAGGTCAATTCAGACACAGATTCACTGTAAGTACAACTCCCATAACCCACTCAGGGTCAGCTCAAATCCAGATTCACTGTGAATACAGCCCGCATTTCCCACCCACAGTCAGCTCAGACCCAGATTCATCGTGAATACAGCTCCCATACCCCACCCAACATCAATTCAGACACAGATTCACTGTGAATACAGCTCCTTTTCAGCCCCCAAGGTCAATTCAGACACAGATTTACTCTAAGTTGAATCCCCATAACCAACTCAGGGTCAGCGTAAACCCCCACACTCCACCCAGGGTCAGCTCAGTACCAGATTCACTGTGAATACAGCTCCATATCCAAACGAGGGTTAGTCAGACTCAGATTCACTGTAAATACTGCCCCCATATCCCACCAGGATCAGCTCAGAACCAAATATACTGTGAATACATCCCTCTTTAGCCCACACAGGGATAGCTCAGACACAAATTCACTGTGAATACATACCCCAATTTCCACCAAGGATCAGATCAGACCCAGATTCAGTGGGAATACAGCCCCCATACTCCAACCAGGGTTAGTCCAGACGCAGATTCACGACGGCCCACATATCCCATCTTGGGTCTGATCAAACATCCATTCCCTGTGAATACAGCCCCTATATCCAACCCAGAGTCAGCTCAGACCCAGATTCACTGTGAATACATTCCCCACATTGCACCCAGTGTGAGCTCAGACCCAGATGCACTGTCAGTACATTCCCCATAGCACACCCAGAGTCAGTTCAGACCCAGATTCACTCTGAATACAGCCCCATACCTCAACAAGAGGAAGCTCAGACCCAGGCTCACCATGAGTACAATCCCCATATCCCACCCAGGGTGAGCTAGGCCCAGATACACTAAGAATACAACCCTCATGCCCCACCCAGTGTCATGTTGCAGATCCAGAATAACTGTGGTCACAACACACACAGCTGACCCAGGGTCAGCTCAGACCCAGATTCACTCTGAATACAGCCCCTACACCCCACCCAGGATTAGCTCTGACCCAGATTCACTGTGAATACAGCCCCAAGACCCCACCCAGCTTCAGCTCAAAACCAGTTTCACTGTGAATACAGCACCATTGCACACCCAGGGACCGCACAGACACAGATTCACTGTGAATACATCCTCCAGGCCCCACATAGGGTTAGCTCAGACACAGTTTCACTGAAAATACAGGCACATACCCCAGCCAGGGTGAGCTCAAAGCCAGATTCACTATGAATACAGACTCCATTCCCCACCCATGGTCAGCTCAGACCCAGATTCAGTGTGAATACAGCCCCCATACTCCACCCAGTGTTCGTCCAGACCCAGATTCCCTGTGAATACTTGCACCACACTCCAACCATGGTCAGCTCAGACCCAGATTCACTGTCATTGCAGCCCCCACACCCAACCCAGGGATAACTCACACCCAGATTCACTGTGAATACAACCCCCACACTCCACCAAGGATCAGCTAGGACCCAGATTCTTTGTAAGTATATCACCCATTTGCCAACCAGACTCAGATTCACTGTGAATACAACCCCAACACACCTCCCAGCGTCAGCTCAGATAGGGATTCACTATAAATACAACACCCACTGTAAATACAGCAACCAGGTTCACATTCGACCCTGATTCCCTGTGAATACAGACCCCACACCCGACCCAGGTTTAGTTCAGACTCAGATTCACTGTAAATACAGTTCCCATAAACCACCCAGGGTCAGCTCAGATCCAGATCCAATGTGAATACAGCTGCCGTATACCACCCTGGGTAAGCTCAGACCAAAATTCACTGTGAACACAGCTCCCAAACACAGTCCAGGGAAAGCACAGACACAGATTCACTGCGAATACAGCCTCCATACATCACCCAGGGTCAGCTCAGACACAGGTTCACTGTGAATTCACCCCCCTTTCCCCACTCAGTGTTACCTCAGACCCAGATTCACTGTGAATGCATCCCCTGTCTCGCAACCAGTGTCAGCTCAGGACCAGATTCACTCTGAATACAGCCCCATACCTCAACCAGCTTCAGCTCAGACACAGGTTCACTGTGAATACATCCCCCATACCCTACCCAAGGATATCTCAGAGCCAGATTCATTGAGAATACAGACTCCCATACCAAATCCAGGGTCAGCTCAGACCAACACTCACGGTGATTACAGCTCTAATATCCCACCCAGGGTCCACACAGACCAAGACTCACTGTGATCACTGCTCTGATATCCCATCCAGAGTCAGCTCGGGCTAAGACTCATTGTGATTACAGCTCCGATATCCCACCCAGGGTCAGCTCAGACTAAGACTCACTGTGATGATTGCTCTGATATCGCACAGCCAGGGTCAGCTCAGTCCAAGACTCAGTGTAATTACAGCTCCGATATCCCTCCCAGGGTCAGCTCCTACCAACACTCACTGTGATTATAGCTCCAATATCCCACCCAGGGTCAGCACAGACCAACACACACTGTGATTACAGCTCCGAAATCCTACCCAGCATCAGCTCAGACCAAGACACACTGTGAATGACGCTCCGATATCCCACCCAGGGTCAGCTCAGACGAAGCCTCACTGTGATTACAGCTCTGATATCCCACCCAGAGTCAGCTCAGAAGAAGTCTCACTGAATTTACAGCTCTGATAACCCACCCAGGGTCAGCACAGACCAAGTCTCACTGTGATTACAGCTCCAATATCCCACCGAGTGTCAGCTCAGACCAAGTGTCACTACAGTTGCAGCTCCAATATCCCAAGCACGGTCAGTACAGACCAAGACTCACTGTGATTACATCTCTGATATCCCACCGACAGGGTCAGCTCAGATCAAAACTCACTGTGATTACAGCTCCGATATCCCACTGAGTGTCAGCAAACACGAAGTCTCACTGTGATTACAGCTCTGATATCCCACCCAGGCTCAGCTCAGACCAAGACTTACTGAGATCACAGCTACAATACCTGACCCAGGGTCAGCTCAGATCAAGACTCACTGTGATTACTGCTTCGATATCCCTTCCAGGGTCAGCTCAGACCAAGACTCAGTGTGATTACAGCTCCGATATCCCACATCCAGGGTCTGCTCAGACCAAGACTCACTCTAATTGTGGGCGGCACGGTGGCACAGTGGTTAGCACTGCTGCCTCACAGCGCTTGTAGATCCGGGTTCAATTCCTGACTCAGGCGACTGACTGTGTGGAGTTTGCACGTTCTCCCCGTGTCTGCGTGGGTTTCCTCCGGGTGCTCCGGTTTCCTCCCACAGTCACAAAGATGTGCGGGTCAGGTGAATTGGCCAAGCTAAATTGCCCGTAGTGTTAGGTAAGGGGTAAATGTAGGGGTATGGGTGGGTTGCGCTTCGGCGGGTCGGTGTGGACTTGTTGGGCCGAAGGGCCTGTTTCCACACTGTAAGTCTAATCTAATCTAATTACAGCTCTGATATCCCATCCAGGGTGAGCTCAAATCACGGCTCACTGTGATTACAGCTCCGATATTGGTGAGGCTTTGAGGTATGAAGGGATTAGGTCTTGGAAATTCTGGAGAGGGTGAAAATAGATAAGTCCCCTGGGCTTGATGGCATTTATCCTAGGATTCTCTGGGAAGCAAGGGAGGAGATTGCAGAGCCATTGGCCTTGATTTTTATGTCCTCGTTGTCTACAGGAATAGCGCCAGAAGACTGGAGGATAGCAAATGTGTTTCTCTTGTTCAAGAAGTGGAGTAGGGATAACCCTAGTAACTATAGGCCAATGAGTCTCGCTTCTGTTGTGGGAAAAGTCTTAGAGAGAATTGTAAAGGATAGGATTTATGAACATCTGGATAGAAATAATGTGATCAAGGATAGTCAGCATGGTTTTGTGAAGGGCAGGTTGTGCCTCACAAACCTTATTGAATTCTTTGAGAAGGTGACTAAGGAGGTGAATGAGGGTAAAGTGATAGATGTGGTGGATATGGATTTTAATAAGGCGTTTGATAAGGTTCCCCAGGATAGGCTACTGCTAAAATGCAGAGGTATGGCATTGAGGGTGAGTTGGAGGTTTGGATTAGGAATTGGCTGGCTGGAAGAAGACAGCGGGTAATAGTTGATGGTAAAGGTTCATCTTGGAGTGCAGTTCCTAGCGGTGTTCCACAAGGATCTGTTTTAGGACCATTGCTGTTTGTCATTTTCATAAATGACCTGGAGGAGGGGCTAGAAGTTTGGGTGAGCAAATATGCAGATGATACGAAAGTCGGTGGAGTTGTTGATAGTGAGGAAGGATGTGGCAGGTTACAGCGGGATATAGATAAGCTGCAGAGCTGGGCAGAAAGGTGGCAAATGGAGTTCAATGTAGCTAAGTGTGAAGTGATTCACTTTGGTAAGAGTAACAAGAAGATGGGGTACTGGGCTAATCGTCGGATACTTGGTAGTGTGGATGAGCAGAGGGATCTTGGTGTCCATGTACATAGATCTCTGAAAGTAGCCACCCAGGTAAATAGTGCTGTGAAGAAGGCATAGGGCGTACTGGCTTTTATTGGTAGAGGAATTCAGTTCTGGAGTCCTGAGGTCATGTTGCAGTTGTATAAGACTCTGGTGCGGCCGCATCTAGAGTATTGTGTGCAGTTTTGATCACCATACTACAGGAAGGGTGTGGAGGCACTGGAACGGGTGCAGAGGAGGTTTAGCAGGATGTTGCCTGGTATGGTAGGAAGATCGTATGAGGAAAGGCTGAGGCACTTGGGGCTGTTTTCATTGGAGAAAAGAAGGTTTAGGGGTGACTTGATAGCGGTGTACATGATGATTATGGGTTTAGATAGGGTTGACCATGAGAACCTATTTCCACACATGGAGTCAACTATTACGAGGGACTATAGCTTTAACTTAAGGGTTGGTAGGTATAGGACTGATGTTCAGGGTAGATTCTTTGCTCAGCGAGTCATGGAATGCCCTGCCAGTAGCAGAGGTGGACTCTCCCTCTTTATGGGCATTTAAATGGGCATTGGATATACATATGGAGGAGAGTGGGCTAGTGAAGGTTAGGTGGGCTTGGATGGGAACAACATCAAGGGCCAAAGGGCCTGTACTGCGCTGGATTAGTCTCGGTTCTATCCCACCCAGCGTCGGCCCAGGCCAAGATTCACTGTGATTACAGTTCCGATATCCCACCCAGGGTCAGGTCTGGCCAAGGTACACTATGATTTTAGCTCTGATATCCCACAGCCAGGGTCAGTCCAGATCAAGACTCACTTTGATTACAGCTCCGATATCCCAACCAGGGTCAGCTCAGACTAAGACTCACTGTGATTACAGATCTGATATCCCATCGATCATCAGCTCTGACCAAGACTCACTGTGAATTCGGCTCCGATATCCCACCCACGGTCAGCTCTGACCAAGACTCACTGTGATTACTGCTCCGATATCCCTTCCAAGGTCAGCTCAGACTAAGACTCATTGTGATTATAGCTCCGATATCCCACAGTCAGTGACAGCTCAGACAAAGCCTCCCTGTGATTACAGCTCTGATATCCCACCCAGGGTCAGCGCAGACCAAGACTCTCTGTGATTACAGCTCTGATATCCCACACAGGGTCAGCACAGACCAAGTCTTACTGTGAACACAGCTCCAATATCCCACCCAGGGTCAGCTCTACCAAGACTCACTGTGATTGCAGCTCTGATATATCACCCAGGGTCAGCTCAGACCAACACTCACTGTGATTATGATTCTGATAGCTCATCCAGGGTCATCTCAGACCAAGACTCATTGTGATTACAGCTCTGATATCCCACCCAGGGTCAGCTCAGATGAGGTGCACTGTGATTACAGCTCCGATATCCCAACCAGGGTCAGCTCCGACTAGACTCACTGTGATTACAGATCTGATATCCCATCGATCATCAGCTCTGACCAAGACTCACAGTGAATATGGCTCCGATATCCCACCCACGGTCAGCACAGACCAAGACTCAGTGTGATTACTGCTCCAATATCCCTTCCAAGGTCAGCTCAGACTAAGACTCATTGTGATTATAGCTCCGATATCCCACAGTCAGGGACAGCTCAGACAAAGCCTCCCTGTGATTACAACTCCGATATCATACCGAGGGTCAGCACAGACCAAGACACACTGTGATTACAGCTCCGATATCCAGCAACACATTTTCAACCAAGTTCTAGAAGTTGATCTTGCTCGGAGTTTTGGCATCACAAACAGAAACATACCCTGGCTGTGGAGTAAAAGAAAGACCTTTTAGATTGGAGATCAGGAGAAACCTCTTCAGCCAGAGAGTGGTGGAATTCAAAAAGCTGTCGAGGCCAGTGGGTGATTGAGTCCATTTAAGATTGAGATGGATTGGTTCTTGAGTATCAAGGGGATCCAGGCTTACAGGGGGCAAGCGGGAGAATGGAATTGAGGAACTTAATAACCATGATTGAATGGAGGAGCGTACTCGATGGGCTGAATGGCGTGAATACTGCTCCTATGTCTAATGGTCTTACGGTCTATTCACCAAGTCAACAAAAGGAAGAATATTTTCATTTTAAACATAACAAATGCAAATAACGCATGCAGCCACTCAGCCCATCGAGCCCCGCCTCGCCGTTCAGTGAGATCATAGGCGGCCTCCTAATCATCGCTACTTTTCTGTACTATCCCCTGAACTCTTGGTGTTTTCAATCCGTCGAAAACTACCAATCTCATTTGCAATCTCTGAGGCCCCGAATTCCATAGATTCTTCCCACTCTGAGTTCCCTCATCTCAGTGCGGGATTTGGTGAGTTTTTCTGGTGTTGTGTCTCTGGTGCTGCTCTTGGCATCCCCTCCAGCCCTGCACTTATTTGATGTTTCCTGGCGGCAGATTGCGTGGCGCCGAGATTGTTCAATAGTTGGTATTTCTCTGTTGTTTCAAATCCTGGTCATGATCGTGTGTACTGCTCCCTTTTCTTTCTCTTAACAGCCATAACATGTACAATCATGAACTCTGTTTCCCCCTCAGCCGGTGATGGCAAGTCCGCTGAATTTCTCTAGCACACATTTGTGCAGGTGGTTACACTGATGCTCTGTTTGTAAGGTCAAAAACAAATACAAGGAAAACTGTTCAATAACATTGGTCCCCAGGATACGACAGCGAGGTTCCTTTGGTCCCCAAAGTTCTGAACTTCTCTCATCTTTGAGTTGAGGTTCTTTCACATCTTCGCAAAGGACACATAGCAGCTGGCTCACAAATGATAATGTATTTGAATTATTTGTTAAATGCAAAAGCTTATCGCAACTGATGGAGGAAAACACCTGGAATTATTTTGCTACATATGTATGTTTATATATATATATATATATTTTTTTAAATATATATGTGTGTATATATATATATATCACAGTGAGTGCCTCCTGCCTGCCACACTCTCTGCATCTTCTCTGGATCTCTTTTTCCTCCTGGACTGGAAAACAGCATGTCAGAATCTCTGACTGAATTTTCCTTTTAGCCAAGGGGCGTGTTTATGGGATGTTCCTCTACTGGAACTGTTAATTATTAATAGTTACTGTATCTATAATTCTGTTAAGTTTTCCAGCAGAGTTGTTATTCCAAATACCTCTTTCTTTGTGAATATTTTATCCACAGAGTTTAAATAAATGGTGTTTTGCTTAACTGCTAGTAGCTTGAACTGTCCCATTGCAGCTGGAACAGGCATTTTACTTTGGCTTTGAAGAACATGTGAGGGTCTGGATGACTTTCTTAAAATATTTTGGAGGGGCTCCGATCTGGACCATAACACTAGACCCCTTCTCTTCCTGTGTCATAGGGTGAAGGGGCTGAATGGTCTATCCCTCTTCTTTTGCAATAATTCAGATGAGCTGAATGGCTTCCTCGTATTCCTGGGAACAGAGCTTGAGTTTCTGAATGAGCTCCTCTTTTACTGCTTAAAAGTCACCAATGATTCTGACTCTGCCACTCCCACAGGCAGCACATTCCATGCCCCCACCACTCTCTGGAAGGACAAATAAGAATGCGGAATACAGGGTTAATGGTATTGTTCTTAGTAAGGTGGAGGAGCAGAGGGATCTTGGGGTCTATGTTCACTCTTTGTAAGTTGCCACTCAGGTGGATAGAGCTTGTAAGAAGGCCTATGGTGTATTAGCGTTCATTAGCAGAGGGATTGAATTCAAGAGTCGTGAGATGATGTTGCAGCTCTACAGGCCCTTGGTAAGGCCACATTTGGAGTACTGTGCGCATTTCTGGTCGCCTCACTTTAGGAAAGATGTGGAATCTTTGGAGAGGGTGCAGAGGAGATTTACCAGGATGTGCCTGGAATGGAGAATAGGTTGTACGAGGATAGGTTGAGAGTACTAGGCCTTTTCTCATTGGAACAGCGAAGTTTGAGGGGTGACTTGATAGAGGTTTATAAGATGATCATGGGAATAGATAGAGTAGACAGTCAGAGACTTTTTCCCCGGGTACAACAGAGTGTTACAAGGGGACATAAATTTAAGGTGAAGGGTGGAAGGTATGGGGGATGTCGGGATAGGTTATTTACCCAGAGAGTGGTGGGGGGCATGAAATGCACTGCCTGTGGGAGTGGCAGAGTCAGAATCATTGGTGACCATTAAGCGGCAATTGCACCCTGAGCTGGGATTGGGAGAGTATGACCCTCAGCTGAGACAGGGAGAGAGCGGCCCAAAGCTGGGAAAGGGAGAGCGAGGCTCTGAGCTGGGACAGGGAGAGTGCGGCCCTGAGCTGGGACAGACAGAGTGTGGTCCTGAGCTGGGACAGGGAGAGTGCGGCTCTGAACTGGGACACAGAGAGTGCAGATGTGAGCTGGGACGGGGAAAGTGCGGCACTGAGCAGGGAAAGGGAGAGTGTGACCCTAAGCTGAGACAAGGAGAGAGCGGCCAAAAGCTGGGAAGGGAGAGTGTGGTCCTGAGCTGAGACAGGGAGAGTGCGACCGTGAGCTGGGACAGGGACAGAGCGGCCGAGAGCTGGGACAAGGAAAGTGAGGCCATGAGTTGGGAAAGGGAGAGTGGGGCCCTGAGCTGGGATAGGGAGAGTGAGGCCCTGAGCTGGGACAGGGAGAGTGCGGTCCTGAGCTGGGATAGGGAGAGTGAGGCCCTGAGCTGGGACAGGGAGAGTGCGGTCCTGAGCTGGGATAGGGAGAGTGAGGCCCTGAGCTGGGACAGGGAGAGTGTGGTCCTGAGCCGGTACAGGGAGAGTGAGGCACTGAGCTGGGGCATGGAGAGTGTGGACCTGAGCTAGGACAGGGAAAGTGCGTCCCTGAGCTCAGATAGCGAGTGTGCGGCTCTGAGCTGGAACAGTTAGAGTGAGGACCTGAGCTGGGACAGGAAGAGTGTGGACCTGAGCTGGGACAGGGAGAGTGCGGCACTGAGCTGGGACATAGAGATTGTGATGCTGAGCATGGACTGGGAGAGTGCGGCCCTGAGCTGGGACATGCAGAGTGCGGCCCTGAGCTGGGACATGGAGAGTGCGGCCCTGAGTTGGGACAGTGAGATTGCTGTCCTGAGCTATGACAGGGAGAGTGAGGTCCTGCGTTGTGACAGGGAGAGTGCGGACCTGAGCTGGGACAGGGAGAGTGAGGCCCTGAGCTGGGACAGGGAGAGTGTGGCTCTGAGCTGGGACAGGGAGAGTGAGACCGTGAGCTGGGACGTGGAGAGTGCGGACCTGAGCAGGGACATAGAGAGGGCGATGCTGAGCATGGACTGGGAGAGTGAGGCCTTGAGCTGGGACAGGGAGAGTGAGGCCTTGAGCTGGGACAGGGAGAGTGTGGCCCTGAGCTGGGACAGGGAGAGTGTGGCCCTGAGCTGGGAGAGGGAGAGTGAGGACCTGAGCTGGTACAGGGAGACTGTAGCCTGGAGCGGGGAGAGGGAGCGTGCACCCTGAGCTGGGATAGGGAAAGTGAGGTCCTGAGCAGGGACAGGGAAAATGTTGTCCTGAGTTGGGACAGGGAGATTGCGTTCCTGAGCTATGACAGGGAGAGTGAGGTCCTGCGTTTTGACAGGGAGTGTGCGGACCTGAGCTGGGACAGGGAGAGTGAGGCCTTGAGCTGGGACAGGGAGAGTGCGGCCCTGAGCTGGGACAGGGAGAGTGAGGCCCAAAGGTGGGACAGAGAGAGTGCGATCCTGAACTGGGACAGGGCGAGTGCAGCCCTGAGCGGGGACAGGGAGAGTGTAGCCCTGAGCGGGGTCAGGGAGCGTGCGGCCCTGAGCTGGGACAGGGAGAGTGAGACACTGATCTGGGACAGGGAGAGTGAGGTCCTAAGCTGGGACAGGAAGAGTGCCCCTGAGCTGCGACAGGGAGAGTGCAGCCTTGAGTTGGGACAGGGAGAGTGAGGTCCTGCGTTGTGACAGGGAGTGTGCAGACCTGAGCTGGGACAGGGAGAGTGCGGACCTGAGCTGGGAAATGGAGAGTGCGATGCTGAGCATGGACTGGGGGAGTGAACCTTGAGCTGTGACAGGGAGAGTGTGGCACAAAGCTGGGAGAGGGAGAGTTCGGCCCTGAGCTGGGACAGGGAGAGTGCACCCTGAGCTGGGACAGGGAGAGACAGGCCCTGAACTGGGGCAGGGGGAGTGCGGTCCTGAGCATTGACTTGGAGAGTGCCGCCCTGAGTTGGCACGGGGAGAGTGAGGCCCTGAGATGGGACAGAGAGAGTGAGATCCTGAGTTGGCATGGGCAGAGTGCAGCCCTGAGCTTGGACAGGTAGAGTGAGGCCCTCAGCTGGGACAGTGAGAGTGTGGCCCGGAGCTGGAACAGGGAGAGTGAGGTCCTAAGCTGGGACTGGGAGAGTGTGGTCCTGAGCTGGGACAGGGAGAGTGAGGCCCTGAGCTGGAACAGGGAGAGTGAGGTCCTAAGCTGGGACAGTGAGAGTGTGGCCCTGAGCTGGGATAGCGAGTGTGCGGCTCTGAGCTATGACAGTGAGAGTGAGGTCCTGCGTTGTGACAGGGAGTGTGCGGACCTTAGCTAGGACAGGAAGAGTGTGGACCTGAGCTGGGACGTGGAGAGTGCGGCACTGAGCTGGGACGTGGAGAGTGCGGCCCTGAGCTGGGATAGGGAGAGTGAGGCTCTGAGCTGGGACATGGAGAGTGCGACGCTGAGCGGAGACAGGGAGCGTGGGGCCCTGAGCTGGGACAGGGAGCGTGGGGCCCTGAGCTGGGACAGGGAGAGTGAGGTCCCAAGCTGGGATAGGAAGATGCCCCTGAGCTGCGACAGGGAGAGTGCGGCACTGAGTTGGGACAGTGAGAGTGCGGACCTGAGCTGGGACAGGGAGAGTGAGGCCCTGAGCTGGGACAGGGAGAATGTTGTCCTGAGCTGCGACAGGGAGAGTGCGGCACTGAGTTGGGACAGGGAGAGTGCGGACCTGAGCTGGGACAGGGAGAGTGAGGCCCTGAGCTGGGACAGGGAGAATGTTGTCCTGACCTGGGACAGGGAGAGTGAGGCCCTGAGCTGGGACAGGGAGAGTGCCCCTGAGCTGCAACAGGGAGAGTGCGGCCTTGAGTTGGGACAGTGAGATTGCGGACCTGAGCTATAACAGGGAGAGTGAGGCCCTGCGTTGTGACAGGGAGTTGCGGACCTTAGCTGGGACAGGAAGAGTGTGGAACTGAGCTGGGACAGGAAGAGTGTGGAACTGAGCTGGGACAGGGTGAGTGCGGCACTGAGCTGGGATAGGGAGAGTGAGGCTCTGAGCTGGGACATGGAGAGTGCGACGCTGAGCGGAGACAGGGAGAGTGAGGCCCTGAGCTGGGGCAGGGAAAGTGTGATGCTAAGCTGAGACAGGGAGAGAGCGGCCCAAAGCTGGGACAAGGAGAGTGAGGCCCTGAGCTAGGATAGGGAGAGCGTAGCCCTGAACTGGGGCAGGGGGAGTGCGGCCCTGTGCTGGGACAGTTAGTGTGCACCCTGAGCTGGGATAGGGAGAGTGAGGCCCTGAGCTGGGACAGGTAGAGTGAGGCCCTCAGCTGGGACAGGGAGAATGTTGTCCTGAACTGGGGCAGGGAGAGTGCGGCCCTGAGCTGGGACAAGGAGAGTGAGGCCCTGAGTTGGGACAGGGAGAGTGTGGTCCTGAGCCGGTACAGGGAGAGTGAGGCACTGAGCTGGGGCATGGAGAGTGTGGACCTGAGCTAGGACAGGGAAAGTGCGTCCCTGAGCTCAGATAGCGAGTGTGCGGCTCTGAGCTGGAACAGTTAGAGTGAGGACCTGAGCTGGGACAGGAAGAGTGTGGACCTGAGCTGGGACAGGGAGAGTGCGGCACTGAGCTGGGACGTGGAGAGTGCGGCCCTGAGCTGGGACATAGAGATTGTGATGCTGAGCATGGACTGGGAGAGTGAGGCCTTGAGCTGGGACAGGGAGAGTGCGGCCCTGAGCTGGGACATGGAGAGTGCGGCCCTGAGCTGGGACATGGAGAGTGCGGCCCTGAGTTGGGACAGTGAGATTGCTGTCCTGAGCTATGACAGGGAGAGTGAGGTCCTGCGTTGTGACAGGGAGAGTGTGGCCCTGAGCTGGGAGAGGGAGAGTGCAGCCCTGAGCTGGGAGAGGGAGAGTGAGGACCTGAGCTGGTACAGGGAGACTGTAGCCTGGAGCGGGGAGAGGGAGCGTGCACCCTGAGCTGGGACAGGGAAAATGTTGTCCTGAGTTGGGACAGGGAGATTGCGTTCCTGAGCTATGACAGGGAGAGTGAGGTCCTGCGTTTTGACAGGGAGTGTGCGGACCTGAGCTGGGACAGGGAGAGTGAGGCCTTGAGCTGGGACAGGTAGAGTGAGGCCCTCAGCTGGGACAGTGAGAGTGTGGCCCTAAGCTGGGACTGGGAGAGTGCGGTCCTGAGCTGGGATAGGGAGAGTGAGGCCCTGAACTGGGGCAGGGAGAGTGCGGACCTGAGCTGGGACTTGGAGAGTGCGGACCTGAGCTGGGACATGGAGAGTGCCGCCCTGTGTTGGCACGGGGAGAGTGCAGCACTGAACTGGGATAGGGAGAGTGAGGCCCTGAACTGGGGCAGGGAGAGTGCGGCCCTGAGCTGGGACAGGGAGAGTGAGGCCCTGAGTTGGGACAGGGAGAGTGTGGTCCTGAGCTGGTACAGGGAGAGTGAGGCACTGAGCTGGGACAGGGAGTGTGGACCTGAGATGGGGCAGGGAGAGTGCGGCTCTGAGCTGGGACAGGGAGAGTGAGGCCCTGAGCTGGGACAGGGAGAGTGTGGTCCTGAGCCGGTACAGGGAGAGTGAGGTCCTAAGCTGGGACAGGGAGAGTGAGGCCCTGAGCTGGGACAGGGAGAGTGAGGCCCTGAGCTGGGACAGGGAGAGTGAGGCCCTGAGCTGGGACAGTGAGAGTGTGGCCCTGAGCTGGGATAGCGAGTGTGCGGCTCTGAGCTATGACAGTGAGAGTGAGGTCCTGCGTTGTGACAGGGAGTGTGCGGACCTTAGCTCGGACAGGAAGAGTGTGGACCTGAGGTGGGACAGGCAGAGTGCGGCCCTGAGCTGGGATAGGGAGAGTGAGGCTCTGAGCTGGGACATGGAGAGTGCGACGCTGAGCGGAGACAGGGAGAGTGAGGCCCTGAGCTGGGACAGGGAGCGTGGGCCCTGAGCTGGGACAGGGAGAGTGAGGTCCCAAGCTGGGACAGGAAGAGTGCCCCTGAGCTGCAACAGGGAGAGTGCGGCACTGAGTTGGGACAGTGAGAGTGCGGACCTGAGCTGGGACAGGGAGAGTGAGGACCTGAGCTGGGACAGGGAGAGTGAGGACCAGAGATGGGACAGGAAGAGTGCCCCTGAGCTGCAACAGGGAAAGTGCGGCCTTGAGTTGGGACAGTGAGATTGCGGACCTGAGCTATAACAGGGAGAGTGAGGCCCTGCGTTGTGACAGGGAGTTGCGGACCTTAGCTGGGACAGGAAGAGTGTGGAACTGAGCTGGGACAGGGAGAGTGCGGCACTGAGCTGGGATAGGGAGAGTGAGGCTCTGAGCTAGGATAGGGAGAGCGTAGCCCTGAACTGGGGCAGGGGGAGTGCGGCCCTGTGCTGGGACAGTTAGTGTGCACCCTGAGCTGGGATAGGGTGAGTGAGGCCCTGAACTGGGGCAGGGGGAGTGCGGCCCTGAGCATTGACTTGAAGAGTGCCGCCCTGAGTTGGCACGGGGAGAGTGCGGCACTGAGCTGGGACAGTTAGTGTGCACCCTGAGCTGGGATAGGGAGAGTGAGGCCCTGAGCTGGGACAGGTAGAGTGAGGCCCTCAGCTGGGACAGTGAGAGTGTGGCCCTAAGCTGGGACTGGGAGAGTGTGGTCCTGAGCTGGGATAGGGAGAGTGAGGCCCTGAACTGGGGCAGGGAGAGTGCGGACCTGAGCTGGGACATGGAGAGTGCCGCCCTGTGTTGGCACGGGGAGAGTGCGGCACTGAACTGGGATAGGGAGAGTGAGGCCCTGAGCTGGGACAGGGAGAGTGCGGCCCTGAGCTGGGACAGGGAGAGTGAGGCCCTGAGTTGGGACAGGGAGAGTGAGGCCCTGAGCTGGTACAGGGAGAGTGAGGCACTGAGCTGGGACAGGGAGAGTGTGGACCTGAGATGGGGCAGGGAGAGTGCGGCTCTGAGCTGGGACAGGGAGAGTGAGGCCCTGAGCTGGGACAGGGAGAGTGTGGTCCTGAGCCGGTACAGGGAGAGTGAGGCACTGAGCTGGGACAGGGAGAGTGAGGCCCTGAGCTGGGACAGGGAAAGTGCGTCCCTGAGCTCAGATAGCGAGTGTGCGGCTCTGAGCTGGAACAGTTAGAGTGAGGACCTGAGCTGGGACAGGAAGAGTGCCCCTGAGCTGCGACAGGGAGAGTGAGGTCCTGCGTTGTGACAGGGAGTGTGCGGACCGGAGCTGGGACAGGGAGAGTGCTGACCTAAGCTGGGACAGGGAGTGTGAGACCCTGAGCTGGGACATGGAGAGTGCGACCCTGAGCAGGGACATAGAGATTGTGATGCTGAGCATGGACTGGGAGAGTGAGGCCTTGAGCTGGGACAGGGAGAGTGCGGCCCTGAGCTGGGACATGGAGAGTGCGGCCCTGAGCTGGGACATGGAGAGTGCGGCCCTGGGTTGGGACAGTGAGATTGCTGTCCTGAGCTATGACAGGGAGAGTGAGGTTCTGCGTTGTGACAGGGAGAGTGCGGACCTGAGCTGGGACAGGGAGAGTGAGGCCCTGAGCTGGAACAGGGAGAGTGTGGCTCTGAGCTGGGACAGGGAGAGTGAGACCGTGAGCTGGGACGTGGAGAGTGCGGACCTGAGCAGGGACATAGAGAGTGCGATGCTGAGCATGGACTGGGAGAGTGTGGCCCTGAGCTGGGACAGGGAGAGTGTGGCCCTGAGCTGGGAGAGGGAGAGTGCAGCCCTGAGCTGGGAGAGGGAGAGAGAGGACCTGAGCTGGTACAGGGAGACTGTAGCCTGGAGCGGGGAGAGGGAGCGTGCACCCTGAGCTGGGATAGGGAAAGTGAGGCCCTGAGCTATGACAGGGAGAATGTTGTCCTGAGTTGGGACAGGGAGATTGCGTTCCTGAGCTATGACAGGGAGAGTGAGGTCCTGCATTTTGACAGGGAGAGAGCGGCCCAAAGCTGGGACAAGGAGAGTGAGGCCCTGAGCTGGGACAGGGAGAGTGAGGCTCTGAGCTGGGGCAGGGGGAGTGCGGCCCTGTGCTGGGACAGTTAGTGTGCACCCTGAGCTGGGATAGGGTGAGTGAGGCCCTGAACTGGGGCAGGGGGAGTGCGGCCCTGTGCTGGGACAGTTAGTGTGCACCCTGAGCTGGGATAGGGTGAGTGAGGCCCTGAACTGGGGCAGGGGGAGTGCGGCCCTGTGCTGGGACAGTTAGTGTGCACCCTGAGCTGGGATAGGGTGAGTGAGGCCCTGAGTTGGGACAGGGAGAGTGTGGTCCTGAGCTGGTACAGGGAGAGTGAGGCACTGAGCTGGGACAGGGAGAGTGTGGACCTGATATGGGGCAGGGAGAGTGCGGCTCTGAGCTGGGACAGGGAGAGTGAGGCTCTGAGCTGGGACAGGGAGAGTGTGGTCCTGAGCCGGTACAGGGAGAGTGAGGCACTGAGCTGGGGCATGGAGAGTGTGGACCTGAGCTAGGACAGGGAAAGTGCGTCCCTGAGCTCAGATAGCGAGTGTGCGGCTCTGAGCTGGAACAGTTAGAGTGAGGACCTGAGCTGGGACAGGAAGAGTGTGGCCCTGAGCTGGGACAGGGAGAGTGCGGCACTGAGCTGGGACGTGGAGAGTGCGGCCCTGAGCTGGGACATAGAGATTGTGATGCTGAGCGTGGACTGGGAGAGTGAGGCACTGAGCTGGGACATGGAGAGTGCGACCCTGAGCTGGGACATAGAGATTGTGATGCTGAGCATGGACTGGGAGAGTGAGGCCTTGAGCTGGGAGAGGGAGAGTGTGGCCCTGAGCTGGGAGAGGGAGAGTGTGGCCCTGAGTTGGGAGAGGGAGAGTGCGGCCCTGAGCTGGGAGAGGGAGAGTGAGGACCTGAGCTGGTACGGGGAGACTGTAGCCTGGAGCGTGGACAGGGAGTGTGCACCCTGAGCTGGGATAGGGAAAGTGAGGCCCTGCGCAGGGACAGGGAGAATGTTGTCCTGAGTTGGGACAGGGAGATTGCGTTCCTGAGCTATGACAGGGAGAGTGAGGTCCTGCGTTTTGACAGGGAGTGTGCGGACCTGAGCTGGGACAGGGAGAGTGAGGCCTTGAGCTGGGACAAGGAGAGTGAGGCCCTGAGCTGGGACAGGGAGAGTGGGGCCCTGAGTTGGCACGGGGAGAGTGGGGCCCTGAGCTGGGACAGGGAGAGTGAGGACCTGAGCTGGGACAGGGAGAGTGTAGCCCTGAGCGGGGTCAGGGAGTGTGCGGCCCTGAGCTGGGACAGGGAGAGTGAGACACTGATCTGGGACAGGGAGAGTGAGGTCCTAAGCTGGGACAGGAAGAGTGCCCCTGAGCTGCGACAGGGAGAGTGCGGCCTTGAGTTGGGACAGGGAGAGTGAGGTCCTGCGTTGTGACAGGGAGTGTGCAGACCTGAGCTGGGACAGGGAGAGTGCGGACCTGAGCTGGGAAATGGAGAGTGCGATGCTGAGCATGGACTGGGGGAGTGAACCTTGAGCTGTGACAGGGAGAGTGTGGCACAAAGCTGGGAGAGGGAGATTTCGGCCCTGAGCTGGGACAGGGAGAGTGCACCCTGAGCTGGGACAGGGAGAGACAGGCCCTGAACTGGGGCAGGGGGAGTGCGGTCCTGAGCATTGACTTGGAGAGTGCCGCCCTGAGTTGGCACGGGGAGAGTGAGGCCCTGAGATGGGACAGAGAGAGTGAGATCCTGAGTTGGCATGGGCAGAGTGCAGCCCTGAGCTTGGACAGGTAGAGTGAGGCCCTCAGCTGGGTCAGTGAGAGTGTGGCCCTGAGCTGGAACAGGGAGAGTAAGGTCCTAAGCTGGGACTGGGAGAGTGTGGTCCTGAGCTGGGACAGGGAGAGTGAGGCCCTGAGCTGGAACAGGGAGAGTGAGGTCCTAAGCTGGGACAGGGAGAGTGAGGCCCTGAGCTGGGACAGGGAGAGTGAGGCCCTGAGCTGGGACAGTGAGAGTGTGGCCCTGAGCTGGGATAGCGAGTGTGCGGCTCTGAGCTATGACAGTGAGAGTGAGGTCCTGCGTTGTGACAGGGAGTGTGCGGACCTTAGCTCGGACAGGAAGAGTGTGGACCTGAGCTGGGACAGGCAGAGTGCGGCACTGAGCTGGGACGTGGTGAGTGCGGCCCTGAGCTGGGATAGGGAGAGTGAGGCTCTGAGCTGGGACATGGAGAGTGCGACGCTGAGCGGAGACAGGGAGCGTGGGGCCCTGAGCTGGGACAGGGAGCGTGGGCCCTGAGCTGGGACAGGGAGAGTGAGGTCCCAAGCTGGGACAGGAAGAGTGCCCCTGAGCTGCGACAGGGAGAGTGCGGCACTGAGTTGGGACAGTGAGAGTGCGGCACTGAGCTGGGACAGTGAGAGTGCGGACCTGAGCTGGGACAGGGAGAGTGAGGACCTGAGCTGGGACAGGGAGAGTGAGGACCAGAGATGGGACAGGAAGAGTGCCCCTGAGCTGCAACAGGGAAAGTGCGGCCTTGAGTTGGGACAGTGAGATTGCGGACCTGAGCTATAACAGGGAGAGTGAGGCCCTGCGTTGTGACAGGGAGTTGCGGACCTTAGCTGGGACAGGAAGAGTGTGGAACTGAGCTGGGACAGGGAGAGTGCGGCACTGAGCTGGGATAGGGAGAGTGAGGCTCTGAGCTGGGACATGGAGAGTGCGACGCTGAGCGGAGACAGGGAGAGTGAGGCCCTGAGCTGGGGCA
Organism: Hemiscyllium ocellatum; assembly: GCF_020745735.1. Taxonomy (NCBI): domain Eukaryota; kingdom Metazoa; phylum Chordata; class Chondrichthyes; order Orectolobiformes; family Hemiscylliidae; genus Hemiscyllium; species Hemiscyllium ocellatum. The sequence goes on along the minus strand of NC_083421.1, from coordinate 11,305,170 downwards.
GGGAAAGTGTGACGCTAAGCTGAGACAGGGAGAGAGCGGCCCAAAGCTGGGACAAGGAGAGTGAGGCCCTGAGCTAGGATAGGGAGAGCGTAGCCCTGAACTGGGGCAGGGGGAGTGCGGCCCTGTGCTGGGACAGTTAGTGTGCACCCTGAGCTGGGATAGGGTGAGTGAGGCCCTGAACTGGGGCAGGGGGAGTGCGGCCCTGAGCATTGACTTGAAGAGTGCCGCCCTGAGTTGGCACGGGGAGAGTGCGGCACTGAGCTGGGACAGTTAGTGTGCACCCTGAGCTGGGATAGGGAGAGTGAGGCCCTGAGCTGGGACAGGTAGAGTGAGGCCCTGAGCTGGGACAGTGAGAGTGAGGCCCTCAGCTGGGACAGTGAGAGTGTGGCCCTAAGCTGGGACTGGGAGAGTGAGGCCCTGAACTGGGGCAGGGAGAGTGCGGACCTGAGCTGGGACTTGGAGAGTGCGGACCTGAGCTGGGACATGGAGAGTGCCGCCCTGTGTTGGCACGGGGAGAGTGCGGCACTGAACTGGGATAGGGAGAGTGAGGCCCTGAACTGGGGCAGGGAGAGTGCGGCCCTGAGCTGGGACAGGGAGAGTGAGGCCCTGAGTTGGGACAGGGAGAGTGAGGCCCTGAGCTGGTACAGGGAGAGTGAGGCACTGAGCTGGGACAGGGAGAGTGTGGACCTGAGATGGGGCAGGGAGAGTGCGGCTCTGAGCTGGGACAGGGAGAGTGAGGCCCTGAGCTGGGACAGGGAGAGTGTGGTCCTGAGCCGGTACAGGGAGAGTGAGGCACTGAGCTGGGACAGGGAGAGTGAGGCCCTGAGCTGGGACAGGGAAAGTGCGTCCCTGAGCTCAGATAGCGAGTGTGCGGCTCTGAGCTGGAACAGTTAGAGTGAGGACCTGAGCTGGGACAGGAAGAGTGCAACGTATTATCCGCCGCCATTTCCGCCACCTCCAAACGGACCCCACCACCAAGGATATATTTCCCTCCCCTCCCCTATCAGCGTTCCGCAAGGACCACTCCCGTCGTGACTCCCTTGTCAGATCCACACCCCCCACCAACCCAACCTCCACTCCCGGCACCTTCCCCTGCAACCGCAGGAAATGTAAAACTTGCGCCCACACCTCCACACTCACTTCCCTCCAAGGCCCCAAGGGATCCTTCCATATCCGCCACAAGTTCACCTGTACCTCCACACACATCATCTATTGCATCCGCTGCACCCGATGTGGCCTCCTCTATATTGGTGAGACAGGCCGCTTACTTGCGGAACGCTTCAGAGAACACCTCTGGGCCGCCCGAACCAACCAACCCAATCACCCCGTGGCTCAACACTTTAACTCCCCCTCCCACTCCACCGAGGACATGCAGGTCCTTGGACTCCTCCACCGGCAGAACACAACTACACGACGGCTGGAGGAGGAGCGCCTCATCTTCCGCCTGGGAACCCTCCAACCACAAGGTATGAATTCAGATTTCTCCAGCTTCCTCATTTCCCCTCCCCCCACCTTGTCTCAGTCGGTTCCCTCAACTCAGCACCGCCCTCCTAACCTGCAATCCTCTTCCTGACCTCTCCGCCCCCACCCCACTCCGGCCTATCACCCTCACCTTGACCTCCTTCCACCTATCCCACCTCCATCGCCCCTCCCCCTAGTCCCTCCTCCCTACCTTTTATCTCAGCCTGCTTGGCTCTCTCTCTCTTATTCCTGATGAAGGGCTTATGCTCGAAACGTCGAATTCTCTATTCCTGAGATGCTGCCTGGCCTGCTGTGCTTTGACCAGCAACACATTTGCAGCTGTGATCTCCAGCATCTGCAGAACTCATTTTTTACAGGAAGAGTGCCCCTGAGCTGCGACAGGGAGAGTGCGGCACTGAGTTGGGACAGTGAGAGTGCGGCACTGAGTTGGGACAGTGAGAGTGCGGACCTGAGCTGGGACAGGGAGAGTGAGGACCTGAGCTGGGACAGGGAGAGTGAGGACCTGAGATGGGACAGGAAGAGTGCCCCTGAGCTGCAACAGGGAAAGTGCGGCCTTGAGTTGGGACAGTGAGATTGCTGTCCTGAGCTATGACAGGGAGAGTGAGGTTCTGCGTTGTGACAGGGAGAGTGCGGACCTGAGCTGGGACAGGGAGAGTGAGGCCCTGAGCTGGAACAGGGAGAGTGTGGCTCTGAGCTGGGACAGGGAGAGTGAGACCGTGAGCTGGGACGTGGAGAGTGCGGACCTGAGCAGGGACATAGAGAGTGCGATGCTGAGCATGGACTGGGAGAGTGTGGCCCTGAGCTGGGACAGGGAGAGTGTGGCCCTGAGCTGGGAGAGGGAGAGTGCAGCCCTGAGCTGGGAGAGGGAGAGAGAGGACCTGAGCTGGTACAGGGAGACTGTAGCCTGGAGCGGGGAGAGGGAGCGTGCACCCTGAGCTGGGATAGGGAAAGTGAGGCCCTGAGCAGGGACAGGGAGAATGTTGTCCTGAGTTGGGACAGGGAGATTGCGTTCCTGAGCTATGACAGGGAGAGTGAGGTCCTGCATTTTGACAGGGAGTGTGCGGACCTGAGCTGGGACAGGGAGATTGAGGCCTTGAGCTGGGACAGGGAGAGTGCGGCCCTGAGCTGGGATAGGGAGAGTGCGGCCCTGAGCTGGGACAGGGAGAGAGCGGCCCAAAGCTGGGACAAGGAGAGTGAGGCCCTGAGCTGGGACAGGGTAAGTGGGGCCCTGAGTTGGCACGGGGAGAGTGCGGCCCTGAGCTGGGACAGGGAGAGTGGGGCCCTGAGTTGGGACAGGGTGAGTGCGATCCTGAACTGGGACAGGGAGAGTGCGGCCCTGAGCTGGGACAGGGAGAGTGAGGACCTGAGCTGGGATAGGGAGAGTGAGGCCCTGAGCTGGGACAGGCAGAATGTTGTCCTGAGCTGGGACAGGGAGAGTGAGGCCCTGAGCTGGGACAGGGAGAATGTTGTCCTGAGCTGGGACAGGGAGAATGTTGTCCTGAGCTAGGACAGGGAGAGTGAGGCACTGAGTTGGGACAGTGAGAATGCGGCCCTGAGCTGGGACAGGGAGAATATTGTCCTGAGCTGGGACAGGGAGAGTGAGGCCCTGAGCGGGGACAGGGAGCGTGCCCCTGAGCTGCGACAGGGAGAGTGCGGCCTTGAGTTGGGACAGTGAGATTGCAGTCCTGAGCTATGACGGGGAGAGTGAAGTCCTGCGTTGTGACAGGGAGTGTGCGGACCTGAGCTGGGACAGGGAGAGTGCGGACCTGAGCTGGGACAGGGAGAGTGAGGCCCTGAGCTGGGACGTGGAGAGTGCGACCCTGAGCTGGGACAGGGAGAGTGCAGCACTGAGCTGGGACGTGGAGAGTGCGGCCCTGAGCTGGGACGTGGAGAGTGAGGCTCTGAGCTGGGACATGGAGAGTGCGACGCTGAGCGGAGACTGGGAGCGTGGGGCCCTGAGCTGGGACAGGGAGCGTGGGGCCCTGAGCTGGGACAGGGAGAGTGAGGTCCTGAGCTGGGACAGGGAGAGTGAGGTCCCAAGCTGGGACTGGAAGAGTGAGGTCCTGCGTTGTGACAGGGAGAGTGCGGACCTGAGCTGGGACAGGGAGAGTGCGGACCTGAGCTGGGACAGTGAGAGTGCAGCCCTGAGCTGGGACAGGTAGAGCGCGGCACAAAGCTGGGCCAGGGAGAGTGCGGCCCTGAGCTGGGAGAGGGAGAGTGCGGCCTGAGCTGGGACAGGGAGAGTGAGGCTCTGAGCTGGGACATGGAGAGTGCGGCACAAAGCTGGGCCAGGGAGAGTGCGGCCCTGAGCTGGGAGAGGGAGAGTGCGGCCTGAGCTGGGACAGGGAGAGTGAGGCTCTGAGCTGGGACATGGAGAGTGCGACGCTGAGCGGAGACAGGGAGAATGAGGCCCTGAGCTGGGACAGGGAGAGTGTGACGCTAAGATGAGACAGGGAAAGAGCGGCCCAAAGCTGGGACAAGGAGAGTGAGGCCCTGAACTGGGGCAGGGGGAGTGCGGCCTTGAGCTGGGACTTGGAGTATGCCGCCCTGAGTTTGCACGGGGATAGTGCGGCACTGAGCTGGGACAGGGAGAGTGAGGCCCTGAACTGGGGCAGGGGGAGTGCGGCCCTGAGCATTGACTTGGAGAGTGCCGCCCGGAGTTGGCATGGGGAGAGTGCGGCACTGAGCTGGGATAGGGAGAGTGTGGCCCTGAACTGGGCGGGCAGAGTGCAGCCCTGAGCTGGGACATGGATAGTGAGGCCCTGAGCTGGGACAGGTAGAGTGAAGCCCTCAGCTGGGACAGTGAGAGTGTGTCCCTGAGCTGGGACAGGGAGAGTGAGGCCCTGAACTGGGGCAGGGGGAGTGCGGCCCTGAGCTGGGACAGGGAGTGTGGGGACCTGAGCTGGGATAGGGAGACTGAGGCTCTGAACTGGGACAGAGAGAGTGAGGCCCTGAACTGGGGCAGGGAAAGTGCGGACCTGAGCTGGGACATGGATAGTGAGGCCCTGAGCTGGGATAGGGAGAGTGAGGCCCTGAGCTGGGACAGGGAGAGTGAGACACTGAGCTGGGACAGGAAGAGTGCCCCTGAGCTGCGACAGGGAGAGTGCGGACCTGAGCTGGGACGTGGAGAGTGCGACCCTGAGCAGGGACATAGAGAGTGCGATGCTGAGCATGGACTGGGAGAGTGAGGCCTTGAGCTGGGACAGAGAGAGTGCAGCACAAAGCTGGGACAGGGAGAGTGCGATCCTGAACTGGGACAGGGAGAGTGCAGCACTGAGCTGGGACAGGGAGAGCGCGACACAAAGCTGGGACAGGGAGAGTGCGATCCTGAACTGGGGCAGGGGGAGTGCGGTCCTGAGCATTGACTTGGAGAGTGCCGCCCTGAGTTGGCACGGGGAGAGTGAGGCCCTGAGATGGGACAGGGAGAGTGAGATCCTGAGGTGGGAGAGGGAGAGTGCGGCCCTGAGGTGGGATAGGGAGAGTGAGATCCTGAGGTGGGAGAGGGAGAGTGTGGCCCTGAGCTGGAACAGGGAGTGTGCACCCTGAGCTGGGGTAGGGAGAGTGAGGCCCTGAACTGGGGCAGGGGGAGTGCGGCCCTGTGCTGGGACAGTTAGTGTGCACCCTGAGCTGGGGTAGGGAGAGTGAGGCCCTGAACTGGGGCAGGGGGAGTGCGGTCCTGAGCATTGACTTGGAGAGTGCCGCCCTGAGTTGGCACGGGGAGAGTGCGGCACTGAGCTGGGACTGGGAGAGTGTGGACCTGAGCTGGGATAGCGAGTGTGCGACTCTGAGCTGGAACAGGGAGAGTGAGGTCCTGAGCTGCGACAGGGAGAGTGCGGCCCTGAGTTGGGACAGTGAGATTGCGGTCCGGAGCTATGACAGTGAGAGTGAGGTCCTGCGTTGTGACAGGGAGAGTGCGGACCTGAGCTGGTACAGGGAGACTGTAGCCTGGAGCGGGGACAGGGAGCGTGCAATCTGAGCTGGGATAGGGAAAGTGGGGCCCTGAGCAGGGACAGGGAGAATGTTGTCCTGAGCTGGGACAGGGAGAGTGCCCCTGAGTTGCGACAGGGAGAGTGCGGCCTTGAGTTGGGACAGTGAGATTGCGTTCCTGAGCTATGACAGGGAGAGTGAGTTCCTGCGTTTTGACAGGGAGTCTGCGGACCTGAGCTGGGACAGGGAGAGTGTGGACCTGAGCTGGGACAGGGAGAGTGAGGCACTGAGCTGGGACGTGGAGAGTGCGACCCTGAGCAGGGACATAGAGAGTGCGATGCTGAGCATGGACTGGGAGAGTGAGGCCCTGAGCTGGTACAGGGAGAGTGAGGCCCTGAGCTGGGACAGGGAGAGTTGAGGCCTTGAGCTGGGACAGGGAGAGTGCGGCCCAAAGCTGGGACAAGGAGAGTGAGGCCCTGAGCTGGGACAGGGAGAGTGGGGCCCTGAGTTGGCACGGGGAGAGTGGGGCCCTGAGCTGGGACAGGGAGAGTGAGGACCTGAGCTGGGACAGGGAGAGTGTAGCCCTGAGTGGGGACAGGGAGAGTGTAGCCCTGAGTGGGGTCAGGGAGCGTGCGGCCCTGAGCTGGGACAGGGAGAGTGAGACACTGATCTGGGACAGGGAGAGTGAGGTCCTAAGCTGGGACAGGAAGAGTGCCCCTGAGCTGCGACAGGGAGAGTGCGGCCTTGAGTTGGGACAGGGAGAGTGAGGTCCTGAGATGGGACAGAGAGAGTGAGGCTCTGAGCTGGGACATGGAGAGTGCGGACCTGAGCTGGGAAATGGAGAGTGCGATGCTGAGCATGGACTGGGGGAGTGAGCCTTGAGCTGTGACAGGGAGAGTGTGGCACAAAGCTGGGAGAGGGAGAGTTCGGCCCTGAGCTGGGACAGGGAGAGTGCGACGCTGAGCGGAGACAGGGAGAGTGCAACCTGAGCTGGGACAGGGAGAGACAGGCCCTGAACTGGGGCAGGGGGAGTGCGGTCCTGAGCATTGACTTGGAGAGTGCCGCCCTGAGTTGGCACGGGGAGAGTGAGGCCCTGAGATGGGACAGAGAGAGTGAGGCTCTGAGCTGGGACATGGAGAGTGCGACGCTGAACGGAGACAGGGAGTGTGGGGCCCTGAGCTGGGACAGGGAGTGTGGGGCCCTGAGCTGGGACAGGGAGAGTGAGGTCCCAAGCTGGGACAGGGCGAGTGCCCCTGAGCTGCGACAGGGAGAGTGCGGCACTGAGTTGGGACAGTGAGAGTGCGGACCTGAGCTGGGACAGGGAGAATGTTGTCCTGAGCTGGGACAGGGAGAGTGAGGCCCTGAGCTGGGACAGGAAGAGTGCCCCTGAGCTGCAACAGGGAGAGTGCTGCCTTGAGTTGGGACAGTGAGATTGCGGACCTGATCTATAACAGGGAGAGTGAGGCCCTGTGTTGTGACAGGGAGAGTGCGGACCTTAGCTGGGACAGGAAGAGTGTGGAACTGAGCTGGGACAGGGAGAGTGCGGCACTGAGCTGGGACAGGGAGAGTGAGGCTCTGAGCTGGGACATGGAGAGTGCGACGCTGAGCGGAGACAGGGAGAGTGAGGCCCTGAGCTGGGGCAGGGAAAGTGTGACGCTAAGCTGAGACAGGGAGAGAGCGGCCCAGAGCTGGGACAAGGAGAGTGAGGCCCTGAGCTAGGATAGGGAGAGCGTAGCCCTGAACTGGGGCAGGGGGAGTGCGGCCCTGTGCTGGGACAGTTAGTGTGCACCCTGAGCTGGGATAGGGTGAGTGAGGCCCTGAACTGGGGCAGGGGGAGTGCGGCCCTGAGCATTGACTTGAAGAGTGCCGCCCTGAGTTGGCACGGGGAGAGTGCGGCACTGAGCTGGGACAGTTAGTGTGCACCCTGAGCTGGGACAGGGAGAGTGAGGCCCTGAGCTGGGACAGGTAGAGTGAGGCCCTCAGCTGGGACAGTGAGAGTGTGGCCCTAAGCTGGGACTGGGAGAGTGTGGTCCTGAGCTGGGATAGGGAGAGTGAGGCCCTGAACTGGGGCAGGGAGAGTGCGGACCTGAGCTGGGACTTGGAGAGTGCGGACCTGAGCTGGGACATGGAGAGTGCCGCCCTGTGTTGGCACGGGGAGAGTGCAGCACTGAACTGGGATAGGGAGAGTGAGGCCCTGAACTGGGGCAGGGAGAGTGCGGCCCTGAGCTGGGACAGGGAGAGTGAGGACCTGAGCTGGGACAGGGAGAGTGTGGTCCTGAGCTGGTACAGGGAGAGTGAGGCACTGAGCTGGGACAGGGAGAGTGTGGACCTGAGATGGGGCAGGGAGAGTGCGGCTCTGAGCTGGGACAGGGAGAGTGAGGCCCTGAGCTGGGACAGGGAGAGTGTGGTCCTGAGCCGGTACAGGGAGAGTGAGGCACTGAGCTGGGGCATGGAGAGTGTGGACCTGAGCTAGGACAGGGAAAGTGCGTCCCTGAGCTCAGATAGCGAGTGTGCGGCTCTGAGCTGGAACAGTTAGAGTGAGGACCTGAGCTGGGACAGGAAGAGTGCCCCTGAGCTGCGACAGGGAGAGTGAGGTCCTGCGTGGTGACAGGGAGTGTGCGGACCTGAGCTGGGACAGGGAGAGTGCGGACCTAAGCTGGGACAGGGAGTGTGAGACCCTGAGCTGGGACATGGAGAGTGCGACCCTGAGCAGGGACATAGAGATTGTGATGCTGAGCATGGACTGGGAGAGTGAGGCCTTGAGCTGGGACAGGGAGAGTGCGGCCATGAGCTGGGACATGGAGAGTGCGGCCCTGAGCTGGGACATGGAGAGTGCGGCCCTGAGCTGGGACATGGAGAGTGCGGCCCTGAGTTGGGACAGTGAGATTGCTGTCCTGAGCTATGACAGGGAGAGTGAGGTCCTGCGTTGTGACAGGGAGAGTGCGGACCTGAGCTGGGACAGGGAGAGTGAGGCCCTGAGTTGGGACAGGGAGAGTGTGGCTCTGAGCTGGGACAGGGAGAGTGAGACCGTGAGCTGGGACGTGGAGAGTGCGGACCTGAGCAGGGACATAGAGAGTGCGATGCTGAGCATGGACTGGGAGAGTGAGGCCTTGAGCTGGGACAGGGAGAGTGTGGCCCTGAGCTGGGACAGGGAGAGTGTGGCCCTGAGCTGGGACAGGGAGAGTGTGGCCCTGAGCTGGGAGAGGGAGAGTGCGGCCCTGAGCTGGGAGAGGGAAAGTGAGGCCCTGCGCAGGGACAGGGAGAATGTTGTCCTGAGTTGGGACAGGGAGATTGCGTTCCTGAGCTATGACAGGGAGAGTGAGGTCCTGCGTTTTGACAGGGAGTGTGCGGACCTGAGCTGGGACAGGGAGAGTGAGGCCTTGAGCTGGGACAGGGAGAGTGCGATCCTGAGCTGGGACAGGGAGAGAGCGGCCCAAAGCTGGGACAAGGAGAGTGAGGCCCTGAGTTGGCACGGGGAGAGTGGGGCCCTGAGTTGGCACGGGGAGAGTGCGGCCCTGAGCTGGGACAGGGAGAGTGAGGACCTGAGCTGGGACAGGGAGAGTGTAGCCCTGAGCGGGGTCAGGGAGTGTGCGGCCCTGAGCTGGGACAGGGAGAGTGAGACACTGATCTGGGACAGGGAGAGTGAGGTCCTAAGCTGGGACAGGAAGAGTGCCCCTGAGCTGCGACAGGGAGAGTGCGGCCTTGAGTTGGGACAGGGAGAGTGAGGTCCTGCGTTGTGACAGGGAGTGTGCAGACCTGAGCTGGGACAGGGAAAGTGGGGCCCTGAGCAGGGACAGGGAGAATGTTGTCCTGAGCTGGGACAGGGAGAGTGCCCCTGAGTTGCGACAGGGAGAGTGCGGCCTTGAGTTGGGACAGTGAGATTGCGTTCCTGAGCTATGACAGGGAGAGTGAGTTCCTGCGTTTTGACAGGGAGTCTGCGGACCTGAGCTGGGACAGGGAGAGTGTGGACCTGAGCTGGGACAGGGAGAGTGAGGCACTGAGCTGGGACGTGGAGAGTGCGACCCTGAGCAGGGACATAGAGAGTGCGATGCTGAGCATGGACTGGGAGAGTGAGGCCCTGAGCTGGTACAGGGAGAGTGAGGCACTGAGCTGGGACAGGGAGAGTTGAGGCCTTGAGCTGGGACAGGGAGAGTGCGGCCCAAAGCTGGGACAAGGAGAGTGAGGCCCTGAGCTGGGACAGGGAGAGTGGGGCCCTGAGTTGGCACGGGGAGAGTGCGGCCCTGAGCTGGGACAGGGAGAGTGAGGACCTGAGCTGGGACAGGGAGAGTGTAGCCCTGAGTGGGGACAGGGAGAGTGCAGCCCTGAGTGGGGTCAGGGAGCGTGCGGCCCTGAGCTGGGACAGGGAGAGTGAGACACTGATCTGGGACAGGGAGAGTGAGGTCCTAAGCTGGGACAGGAAGAGTGCCCCTGAGCTGCGACAGGGAGAGTGCGGCCTTGAGTTGGGACAGGGAGAGTGAGGTCCTGAGATGGGACAGAGAGAGTGAGGCTCTGAGCTGGGACATGGAGAGTGCGGACCTGAGCTGGGAAATGGAGAGTGCGATGCTGAGCATGGACTGGGGGAGTGAGCCTTGAGCTGTGACAGGGAGAGTGTGGCACAAAGCTGGGAGAGGGAGAGTTCGGCCCTGAGCTGGGACAGGGAGAGTGCGACGCTGAGCGGAGACAGGGAGAGTGCAACCTGAGCTGGGACAGGGAGAGACAGGCCCTGAACTGGGGCAGGGGGAGTGCGGTCCTGAGCATTGACTTGGAGAGTGCCGCCCTGAGTTGGCACGGGGAGAGTGAGGCCCTGAGATGGGACAGAGAGAGTGAGGCTCTGAGCTGGGACATGGAGAGTGCGACGCTGAACGGAGACAGGGAGTGTGGGGCCCTGAGCTGGGACAGGGAGTGTGGGGCCCTGAGCTGGGACAGGGAGAGTGAGGTCCCAAGCTGGGACAGGGCGAGTGCCCCTGAGCTGCGACAGTGAGAGTGCGGCACTGAGTTGGGACAGTGAGAGTGCGGACCTGAGCTGGGACAGGGAGAATGTTGTCCTGAGCTGGGACAGGGAGAGTGAGGCCCTGAGCTGGGACAGGAAGAGTGCCCCTGAGCTGCAACAGGGAGAGTGCTGCCTTGAGTTGGGACAGTGAGATTGCGGACCTGAGCTATAACAGGGAGAGTGAGGCCCTGTGTTGTGACAGGGAGAGTGCGGACCTTAGCTGGGACAGGGAGAGTGTGGAACTGAGCTGGGACAGGGAGAGTGCGGCACTGAGCTGGGACAGGGAGAGTGAGGCTCTGAGCTGGGACATGGAGAGTGCGACGCTGAGCGGAGACAGGGAGAGTGAGGCCCTGAGCTGGGGCAGGGAAAGTGTGACGCTAAGCTGAGACAGGGAGAGAGCGGCCCAGAGCTGGGACAAGGAGAGTGAGGCCCTGAGCTAGGATAGGGAGAGCGTAGCCCTGAACTGGGGCAGGGGGAGTGCGGCCCTGAGCATTGACTTGAAGAGTGCCGCCCTGAGTTGGCACGGGGAGAGTGCGGCACTGAGCTGGGACAGTTAGTGTGCACCCTGAGCTGGGACAGGTAGAGTGAGGCCCTGAGCTGGGACAGGTAGAGTGAGGCCCTCAGCTGGGACAGTGAGAGTGTGGCCCTAAGCTGGGACTGGGAGAGTGTGGTCCTGAGCTGGGATAGGGAGAGTGAGGCCCTGAACTGGGGCAGGGAGAGTGCGGACCTGAGCTGGGACTTGGAGAGTGCGGACCTGAGCTGGGACATGGAGAGTGCCGCCCTGTGTTGGCACGGGGAGAGTGCAGCACTGAACTGGGATAGGGAGAGTGAGGCCCTGAACTGAGGCAGGGAGAGTGCGGCCCTGAGCTGGGACAGGGAGAGTGAGGACCTGAGTTGGGACAGGGAGAGTGTGGTCCTGAGCTGGTACAGGGAGAGTGAGGCACTGAGCTGGGACAGGGAGAGTGTGGACCTGAGATGGGGCAGGGAGAGTGCGGCTCTGAGCTGGGACAGGGAGAGTGAGGCCCTGAGCTGGGACAGGGAGAGTGTGGTCCTGAGCCGGTACAGGGAGAGTGAGGCACTGAGCTGGGGCATGGAGAGTGTGGACCTGAGCTAGGACAGGGAAAGTGCGTCCCTGAGCTCAGATAGCGAGTGTGCGGCTCTGAGCTGGAACAGTTAGAGTGAGGACCTGAGCTGGGACAGGAAGAGTGCCCCTGAGCTGCGACAGGGAGAGTGAGGTCCTGCGTGGTGACAGGGAGTGTGCGGACCTGAGCTGGGACAGGGAGAGTGCGGACCTAAGCTGGGACAGGGAGTGTGAGACCCTGAGCTGGGACATGGAGAGTGCGACCCTGAGCAGGGACATAGAGATTGTGATGCTGAGCATGGACTGGGAGAGTGAGGCCTTGAGCTGGGACAGGGAGAGTGCGGCCATGAGCTGGGACATGGAGAGTGCGGCCCTGAGCTGGGACATGGAGAGTGCGGCCCTGAGTTGGGACAGTGAGATTGCTGTCCTGAGCTATGACAGGGAGAGTGAGGTCCTGCGTTGTGACAGGGAGAGTGCGGACCTGAGCTGGGACAGGGAGAGTGAGGCCCTGAGTTGGGACAGGGAGAGTGTGGCTCTGAGCTGGGACAGGGAGAGTGAGACCGTGAGCTGGGACGTGGAGAGTGCGGACCTGAGCAGGGACATAGAGAGTGCGATGCTGAGCATGGACTGGGAGAGTGAGGCCTTGAGCTGGGAGAGGGAGAGTGTGGCCCTGAGCTGGGAGAGGGAGAGTGTGGCCCTGAGCTGGGAGAGGGAGAGTGCGGCCCTGAGCTGGGAGAGGGAAAGTGAGGCCCTGCGCAGGGACAGGGAGAATGTTGTCCTGAGTTGGGACAGGGAGATTGCGTTCCTGAGCTATGACAGGGAGAGTGAGGTCCTGCGTTTTGACAGGGAGTGTGCGGACCTGAGCTGGGACAGGGAGAGTGAGGCCTTGAGCTGGGACAGGGAGAGTGCGATCCTGAGCTGGGACAGGGAGAGAGCGGCCCAAAGCTGGGACAAGGAGAGTGAGGCCCTGAGCTGGGACAGGGAGAGTGGGGCCCTGAGTTGGCACAGGGAGAGTGCGGCCCTGAGCTGGGACAGGGAGAGTGAGGACCTGAGCTGGGACAGGGAGAGTGTAGCCCTGAGCGGGGTCAGGGAGTGTGCGGCCCTGAGCTGGGACAGGGAGAGTGAGACACTGATCTGGGACAGGGAGAGTGTGGCACAAAGCTGGGAGAGGGAGATTTCGGCCCTGAGCTGGGACAGGGAGAGTGCACCCTGAGCTGGGACAGGGAGAGACAGGCCCTGAACTGGGGCAGGGGGAGTGCGGTCCTGAGCATTGACTTGGAGAGTGGCGCCCTGAGTTGGCACGGGGAGAGTGAGGCCCTGAGATGGGACAGAGAGAGTGAGATCCTGAGTTGGCATGGGCAGAGTGCAGCCCTGAGCTTGGACAGGTAGAGTGAGGCCCTCAGCTGGGTCAGTGAGAGTGTGGCCCTGAGCTGGAACAGGGAGAGTAAGGTCCTAAGCTGGGACTGGGAGAGTGTGGTCCTGAGCTGGGACAGGGAGAGTGAGGCCCTGAGCTGGAACAGGGAGAGTGAGGTCCTAAGCTGGGACAGGGAGAGTGAGGCCCTGAGCTGGGACAGGGAGAGTGAGGCCCTGAGCTGGGACAGTGAGAGTGTGGCCCTGAGCTGGGATAGCGAGTGTGCGGCTCTGAGCTATGACAGTGAGAGTGAGGTCCTGCGTTGTGACAGGGAGTGTGCGGACCTTAGCTCGGACAGGAAGAGTGCGGCACTGAGCTGGGACGTGGAGAGTGCGGCCCTGAGCTGGGATAGGGAGAGTGAGGCTCTGAGCTGGGACATGGAGAGTGCGACGCTGAGCGGAGACAGGGAGCGTGGGGCCCTGAGCTGGGACAGGGAGCGTGGGCCCTGAGCTGGGACAGGGAGAGTGAGGTCCCAAGCTGGGACAGGAAGAGTGCCCCTGAGCTGCGACAGGGAGAGTGCGGCACTGAGCTGCGACAGGGAGAGTGCGGCACTGAGCTGCGACAGTGAGAGTGCGGCACTGAGCTGGGACAGTGAGAGTGCGGACCTGAGCTGGGACAGTGAGAGTGCGGACCTGAGCTGGGACAGGGAGAGTGAGGACCTGAGCTGGGACAGGGAGAGTGAGGACCTGAGATGGGACAGGAAGAGTGCCCCTGAGCTGCAACAGGGAAAGTGCGGCCTTGAGTTGGGACAGTGAGATTGCGGACCTGAGCTATAACAGGGAGAGTGAGGCCCTGCGTTGTGACAGGGAGTTGCGGACCTTAGCTGGGACAGGAAGAGTGTGGAACTGAGCTGGGACAGGGAGAGTGCGGCACTGAGCTGGGATAGGGAGAGTGAGGCTCTGAGCTGGGACATGGAGAGTGCGACGCTGAGCGGAGACAGGGAGAGTGAGGCCCTGAGCTGGGGCAGGGAAAGTGTGACGCTAAGCTGAGACAGGGAGAGAGCGGCCCAAAGCTGGGACAAGGAGAGTGAGGCCCTGAGCTAGGATAGGGAGAGTGTAGCCCTGAACTGGGGCAGGGGGAGTGCGGCCCTGTGCTGGGACAGTTAGTGTGCACCCTGAGCTGGGATAGGGTGAGTGAGGCCCTGAACTGGGGCAGGGGGAGTGCGGCCCTGAGCATTGACTTGAAGAGTGCCGCCCTGAGTTGGCACGGGGAGAGTGCGGCACTGAGCTGGGACAGTTAGTGTGCACCCTGAGCTGGGATAGGGAGAGTGAGGCCCTGAGCTGGGACAGGTAGAGTGAGGCCCTCAGCTGGGACAGTGAGAGTGTGGCCCTAAGCTGGGACTGGGAGAGTGTGGCCCTGAGCTGGGATAGGGAGAGTGAGGCCCTGAACTGGGGCAGGGAGAGTGCGGACCTGAGCTGGGACATGGAGAGTGCCGCCCTGTGTTGGCACGGGGAGAGTGCGGCACTGAACTGGGATAGGGAGAGTGAGGCCCTGAACTGGGGCAGGGAGAGTGCGGCCCTGAGCTGGGACAGGGAGAGTGAGGCCCTGAGTTGGGACAGGGAGAGTGTGGTCCTGAGCTGGTACAGGGAGAGTGAGGCACTGAGCTGGGACAGGGAGAGTGTGGACCTGAGATGGGGCAGGGAGAGTGCGGCTCTGAGCTGGGACAGGGAGAGTGAGGCCCTGAGCTGGGACAGGGAGAGTGTGGTCCTGAGCCGGTACAGGGAGAGTGAGGCACTGAGCTGGGGCATGGAGAGTGTGGACCTGAGCTAGGACAGGGAAAGTGCGTCCCTGAGCTCAGATAGCGAGTGTGCGGCTCTGAGCTGGAACAGTTAGAGTGAGGACCTGAGCTGGGACAGGAAGAGTGCCCCTGAGCTGCGACAGGGAGAGTGAGGTCCTGCGTGGTGACAGGGAGAGTGCGGACCTGAGCTGGGACAGGGAGAGTGCGGACCTAAGCTGGGACAGGGAGTGTGAGACCCTGAGCTGGGACATGGAGAGTGCGACCCTGAGCAGGGACATAGAGATTGTGATGCTGAGCATGGACTGGGAGAGTGAGGCCTTGAGCTGGGACAGGGAGAGTGCGGCCATGAGCTGGGACATGGAGAGTGCGGCCCTGAGCTGGGACATGGAGAGTGCGGCCCTGAGTTGGGACAGTGAGATTGCTGTCCTGAGCTATGACAGGGAGAGTGAGGTCCTGCGTTGTGACAGGGAGAGTGCGGACCTGAGCTAGGACAGGGAGAGTGAGGCCCTGAGTTGGGACAGGGAGAGTGTGGCTCTGAGCTGGGACAGGGAGAGTGAGACCGTGAGCTGGGACGTGGAGAGTGCGGACCTGAGCAGGGACATAGAGAGTGCGATGCTGAGCATGGACTGGGAGAGTGAGGCCTTGAGCTGGGACAGGGAGAGTGTGGCCCTGAGCTGGGAGAGGGAGAGTGCGGCCCTGAGCTGGGAGAGGGAGAGTGAGGACCTGAGCTGGTACGGGGAGACTGTAGCCTGGAGCGTGGACAGGGAGTGTGCACCCTGAGCTGGGATAGGGAAAGTGAGGCCCTGCGCAGGGACAGGGAGAATGTTGTCCTGAGTTGGGACAGGGAGATTGCGTTCCTGAGCTATGACAGGGAGAGTGAGGTCCTGCGTTTTGACAGGGAGTGTGCGGACCTGAGCTGGGACAGGGAGAGTGAGGCCTTGAGCTGGGACAGGGAGAGTGCGATCCTGAGCTGGGACAGGGAGAGAGCGGCCCAAAGCTGGGACAAGGAGAGTGAGGCCCTGAGCTGGGACAGGGAGAGTGGGGCCCTGAGTTGGCACGGGGAGAGTGGGGCCCTGAGTTGGCACGGGGAGAGTGGGGCCCTGAGCTGGGACAGGGAGAGTGAGGACCTGAGCTGGGACAGGGAGAGTGTAGCCCTGAGCGGGGTCAGGGAGTGTGCGGCCCTGAGCTGGGACAGGGAGAGTGAGACACTGATCTGGGACAGGGAGAGTGAGGTCCTAAGCTGGGACAGGAAGAGTGCCCCTGAGCTGCGACAGGGAGTGTGCGGCCCTGAGCTGGGACAGGGAGAGTGAGACACTGATCTGGGACAGGGAGAGTGAGGTCCTAAGCTGGGACAGGAAGAGTGCCCCTGAGCTGCGAAAGGGAGAGTGCGGACCTGAGCTGGGAAATGGAGAGTGCGATGCTGAGCATGGACTCGGGGAGTGAACCTTGAGCTGTGACAGGGAGAGTGTGGCACAAAGCTGGGAGAGGGAGATTTCGGCCCTGAGCTGGGACAGGGAGAGTGCACCCTGAGCTGGGACAGGGAGAGACAGGCCCTGAACTGGGGCAGGGGGAGTGCGGTCCTGAGCATTGACTTGGAGAGTGGCGCCCTGAGTTGGCACGGGGAGAGTGAGGCCCTGAGATGGGACAGAGAGAGTGAGATCCTGAGTTGGCATGGGCAGAGTGCAGCCCTGAGCTTGGACAGGTAGAGTGAGGCCCTCAGCTGGGTCAGTGAGAGTGTGGCCCTGAGCTGGAACAGGGAGAGTAAGGTCCTAAGCTGGGACTGGGAGAGTGTGGTCCTGAGCTGGGACAGGGAGAGTGAGGCCCTGAGCTGGAACAGGGAGAGTGAGGTCCTAAGCTGGGACAGGGAGAGTGAGGCCCTGAGCTGGGACAGGGAGAGTGAGGCCCTGAGCTGGGACAGTGAGAGTGTGGCCCTGAGCTGGGATAGCGAGTGTGCGGCTCTGAGCTATGACAGTGAGAGTGAGGTCCTGCGTTGTGACAGGGAGTGTGCGGACCTTAGCTCGGACAGGAAGAGTGCGGACCTTAGCTCGGACAGGAAGAGTGTGGACCTGAGCTGGGACGTGGAGAGTGCGGCACTGAGCTGGGACGTGGAGAGTGCGGCCCTGAGCTGGGATAGGGAGAGTGAGGCTCTGAGCTGGGACATGGAGAGTGCGACGCTGAGCGGAGACAGGGAGCGTGGGGCCCTGAGCTGGGACAGGGAGCGTGGGCCCTGAGCTGGGACAGGGAGAGTGAGGTCCCAAGCTGGGACAGGAAGAGTGCCCCTGAGCTGGGACAGTGAGAGTGCGGCACTGAGCTGGGACAGTGAGAGTGCGGCACTGAGCTGGGACAGTGAGAGTGCGGCACTGAGCTGGGACAGTGAGAGTGCGGACCTGAGCTGGGACAGGGAGAGTGAGGACCTGAGCTGGGACAGGGAGAGTGAGGACCTGAGCTGGGACAGGAAGAGTGCCCCTGAGCTGCAACAGGGAAAGTGCGGCCTTGAGTTGGGACAGTGAGATTGCGGACCTGAGCTATAACAGGGAGAGTGAGGCCCTGCGTTGTGACAGGGAGTTGCGGACCTTAGCTGGGACAGGAAGAGTGTGGAACTGAGCTGGGACAGGGAGAGTGCGGCACTGAGCTGGGATAGGGAGAGTGAGGCTCTGAGCTGGGACATGGAGAGTGCGACGCTGAGCGGAGACAGGGAGAGTGAGGCCCTGAGCTGGGGCAGGGAAAGTGTGACGCTAAGCTGAGACAGGGAGAGAGCGGCCCAAAGCTGGGACAAGGAGAGTGAGGCCCTGAGCTAGGATAGGGAGAGTGTAGCCCTGAACTGGGGCAGGGGGAGTGCGGCCCTGTGCTGGGACAGTTAGTGTGCACCCTGAGCTGGGATAGGGTGAGTGAGGCCCTGAACTGGGGCAGGGGGAGTGCGGCCCTGTGCTGGGACAGTTAGTGTGCACCCTGAGCTGGGATAGGGTGAGTGAGGCCCTGAACTGGGGCAGGGGGAGTGCGGCCCTGAGCATTGACTTGAAGAGTGCCGCCCTGAGTTGGCACGGGGAGAGTGCGGCACTGAGCTGGGACAGTTAGTGTGCACCCTGAGCTGGGATAGGGAGAGTGAGGCCCTGAACTGGGGCAGGGAGAGTGCGGACCTGAGCTGGGACTTGGAGAGTGCGGACCTGAGCTGGGACATGGAGAGTGCCGCCCTGTGTTGGCACGGGGAGAGTGCGGCACTGAACTGGGATAGGGAGAGTGAGGCCCTGAACTGGGGCAGGGAGAGTGCGGCCCTGAGCTGGGACAGGGAGAGTGCGGCCCTGAGTTGGGACAGGGAGAGTGTGGTCCTGAGCTGGTACAGGGAGAGTGAGGCACTGAGCTGGGACAGGGAGAGTGTGGACCTGAGATGGGGCAGGGAGAGTGCGGCTCTGAGCTGGGACAGGGAGAGTGAGGCCCTGAGCTGGGACAGGGAGAGTGTGGTCCTGAGCCGGTACAGGGAGAGTGAGGCCCTGAGCTGGGACAGGGAGAGTGAGGCCCTGAGCTGGGACAGGGAAAGTGCGTCCCTGAGCTCAGATAGCGAGTGTGCGGCTCTGAGCTGGAACAGTTAGAGTGAGGACCTGAGCTGGGACAGGAAGAGTGCCCCTGAGCTGCGACAGGGAGAGTGAGGTCCTGCGTTGTGACAGGGAGTGTGCGGACCGGAGCTGGGACAGGGAGAGTGCGGACCTAAGCTGGGTCAGGGAGTGTGAGACCCTGAGCTGGGACATGGAGAGTGCGACCCTGAGCAGGGACATAGAGATTGTGATGCTGAGCATGGACTGGGAGAGTGAGGCCTTGAGCTGGGACAGGGAGAGTGCGGCCCTGAGCTGGGACATGGAGAGTGCGGCCCTGAGCTGGGACATGGAGAGTGCGGCCCTGGGTTGGGACAGTGAGATTGCTGTCCTGAGCTATGACAGGGAGAGTGAGGTTCTGCGTTGTGACAGGGTGAGTGCGGACCTGAGCTGGGACAGGGAGAGTGAGGCCCTGAGCTGGAACAGGGAGAGTGTGGCTCTGAGCTGGGACAGGGAGAGTGAGACCGTGAGCTGGGACGTGGAGAGTGCGGACCTGAGCAGGGACATAGAGAGTGCGATGCTGAGCATGGACAGGGAGAGTGTGGCCCTGAGCTGGGACAGGGAGAGTGTGGCCCTGAGCTGGGAGAGGGAGAGTGCAGCCCTGAGCTGGGAGAGGGAGAGTGAGGACCTGAGCTGGTACAGGGAGACTGTAGCCTGGAGCGGGGAGAGGGAGCGTGCACCCTGAGCTGGGATAGGGAAAGTGAGGCCCTGAGCAGGGACAGGGAGAATGTTGTCCTGAGTTGGGACAGGGAGATTGCGTTCCTGAGCTATGACAGGGAGAGTGAGGTCCTGCATTTTGACAGGGAGTGTGCGGCCCTGAGCTGGGACAAGGAGAGTGAGGCCCTGAGCTGGGACAGGGAGAGTGGGGCCCTGAGTTGGCACGGGGAGAGTGGGGCCCTGAGTTGGCACGGGGAGAGTGGGGCCCTGAGCTGGGACAGGGAGAGTGAGGACCTGAGCTGGGACAGGGAGAGTGTAGCCCTGAGCGGGGTCAGGGAGTGTGCGGCCCTGAGCTGGGACAGGGAGAGTGAGACACTGATCTGGGACAGGGAGAGTGAGGTCCTAAGCTGGGACAGGAAGAGTGCCCCTGAGCTGCGACAGGGAGTGTGCGGCCCTGAGCTGGGACAGGGAGAGTGAGACACTGATCTGGGACAGGGAGAGTGAGGTCCTAAGCTGGGACAGGAAGAGTGCCCCTGAGCTGCGAAAGGGAGAGTGCGGACCTGAGCTGGGAAATGGAGAGTGCGATGCTGAGCATGGACTCGGGGAGTGAACCTTGAGCTGTGACAGGGAGAGTGTGGCACAAAGCTGGGAGAGGGAGATTTCGGCCCTGAGCTGGGACAGGGAGAGTGCACCCTGAGCTGGGACAGGGAGAGACAGGCCCTGAACTGGGGCAGGGGGAGTGCGGTCCTGAGCATTGACTTGGAGAGTGGCGCCCTGAGTTGGCACGGGGAGAGTGAGGCCCTGAGATGGGACAGAGAGAGTGAGATCCTGAGTTGGCATGGGCAGAGTGCAGCCCTGAGCTTGGACAGGTAGAGTGAGGCCCTCAGCTGGGTCAGTGAGAGTGTGGCCCTGAGCTGGAACAGGGAGAGTAAGGTCCTAAGCTGGGACTGGGAGAGTGTGGTCCTGAGCTGGGACAGGGAGAGTGAGGCCCTGAGCTGGAACAGGGAGAGTGAGGTCCTAAGCTGGGACAGGGAGAGTGAGGCCCTGAGCTGGGACAGGGAGAGTGAGGCCCTGAGCTGGGACAGTGAGAGTGTGGCCCTGAGCTGGGATAGCGAGTGTGCGGCTCTGAGCTATGACAGTGAGAGTGAGGTCCTGCGTTGTGACAGGGAGTGTGCGGACCTTAGCTCGGACAGGAAGAGTGCGGACCTTAGCTCGGACAGGAAGAGTGTGGACCTGAGCTGGGACGTGGAGAGTGCGGCACTGAGCTGGGACGTGGAGAGTGCGGCCCTGAGCTGGGATAGGGAGAGTGAGGCTCTGAGCTGGGACATGGAGAGTGCGACGCTGAGCGGAGACAGGGAGCGTGGGGCCCTGAGCTGGGACAGGGAGCGTGGGCCCTGAGCTGGGACAGGGAGAGTGAGGTCCCAAGCTGGGACAGGAAGAGTGCCCCTGAGCTGGGACAGTGAGAGTGCGGCACTGAGCTGGGACAGTGAGAGTGCGGCACTGAGCTGGGACAGTGAGAGTGCGGCACTGAGCTGGGACAGTGAGAGTGCGGCACTGAGCTGGGACAGTGAGAGTGCGGACCTGAGCTGGGACAGGGAGAGTGAGGACCTGAGCTGGGACAGGGAGAGTGAGGACCTGAGCTGGGACAGGAAGAGTGCCCCTGAGCTGCAACAGGGAAAGTGCGGCCTTGAGTTGGGACAGTGAGATTGCGGACCTGAGCTATAACAGGGAGAGTGAGGCCCTGCGTTGTGACAGGGAGTTGCGGACCTTAGCTGGGACAGGAAGAGTGTGGAACTGAGCTGGGACAGGGAGAGTGCGGCACTGAGCTGGGATAGGGAGAGTGAGGCTCTGAGCTGGGACATGGAGAGTGCGACGCTGAGCGGAGACAGGGAGAGTGAGGCCCTGAGCTGGGGCAGGGAAAGTGTGACGCTAAGCTGAGACAGGGAGAGAGCGGCCCAAAGCTGGGACAAGGAGAGTGAGGCCCTGAGCTAGGATAGGGAGAGTGTAGCCCTGAACTGGGGCAGGGGGAGTGCGGCCCTGTGCTGGGACAGTTAGTGTGCACCCTGAGCTGGGATAGGGTGAGTGAGGCCCTGAACTGGGGCAGGGGGAGTGCGGCCCTGTGCTGGGACAGTTAGTGTGCACCCTGAGCTGGGATAGGGTGAGTGAGGCCCTGAACTGGGGCAGGGGGAGTGCGGCCCTGAGCATTGACTTGAAGAGTGCCGCCCTGAGTTGGCACGGGGAGAGTGCGGCACTGAGCTGGGACAGTTAGTGTGCACCCTGAGCTGGGATAGGGAGAGTGAGGCCCTGAACTGGGGCAGGGAGAGTGCGGACCTGAGCTGGGACTTGGAGAGTGCGGACCTGAGCTGGGACATGGAGAGTGCCGCCCTGTGTTGGCACGGGGAGAGTGCGGCACTGAACTGGGATAGGGAGAGTGAGGCCCTGAACTGGGGCAGGGAGAGTGCGGCCCTGAGCTGGGACAGGGAGAGTGAGGCCCTGAGTTGGGACAGGGAGAGTGTGGTCCTGAGCTGGTACAGGGAGAGTGAGGCACTGAGCTGGGACAGGGAGAGTGTGGACCTGAGATGGGGCAGGGAGAGTGCGGCTCTGAGCTGGGACAGGGAGAGTGAGGCCCTGAGCTGGGACAGGGAGAGTGTGGTCCTGAGCCGGTACAGGGAGAGTGAGGCACTGAGCTGGGACAGGGAGAGTGAGGCCCTGAGCTGGGACAGGGAAAGTGCGTCCCTGAGCTCAGATAGCGAGTGTGCGGCTCTGAGCTGGAACAGTTAGAGTGAGGACCTGAGCTGGGACAGGAAGAGTGCCCCTGAGCTGCGACAGGGAGAGTGAGGTCCTGCGTTGTGACAGGGAGTGTGCGGACCGGAGCTGGGACAGGGAGAGTGCGGACCTAAGCTGGGTCAGGGAGTGTGAGACCCTGAGCTGGGACATGGAGAGTGCGACCCTGAGCAGGGACATAGAGATTGTGATGCTGAGCATGGACTGGGAGAGTGAGGCCTTGAGCTGGGACAGGGAGAGTGCGGCCCTGAGCTGGGACATGGAGAGTGCGGCCCTGAGCTGGGACATGGAGAGTGCGGCCCTGGGTTGGGACAGTGAGATTGCTGTCCTGAGCTATGACAGGGAGAGTGAGGTTCTGCGTTGTGACAGGGTGAGTGCGGACCTGAGCTGGGACAGGGAGAGTGAGGCCCTGAGCTGGAACAGGGAGAGTGTGGCTCTGAGCTGGGACAGGGAGAGTGAGACCGTGAGCTGGGACGTGGAGAGTGCGGACCTGAGCAGGGACATAGAGAGTGCGATGCTGAGCATGGACAGGGAGAGTGTGGCCCTGAGCTGGGACAGGGAGAGTGTGGCCCTGAGCTGGGAGAGGGAGAGTGCAGCCCTGAGCTGGGAGAGGGAGAGTGAGGACCTGAGCTGGTACAGGGAGACTGTAGCCTGGAGCGGGGAGAGGGAGCGTGCACCCTGAGCTGGGATAGGGAAAGTGAGGCCCTGAGCAGGGACAGGGAGAATGTTGTCCTGAGTTGGGACAGGGAGATTGCGTTCCTGAGCTATGACAGGGAGAGTGAGGTCCTGCATTTTGACAGGGAGTGTGCGGCCCTGAGCTGGGACAAGGAGAGTGAGGCCCTGAGCTGGGACAGGGAGAGTGGGGCCCTGAGTTGGCACGGGGAGAGTGCGGCCCTGAGCTGGGACAGGGAGAGTGAGGACCTGAGCTGGGACAGGGAGAGTGTAGCCCTGAGTGGGGACAGGGAGAGTGCGGCCTTGAGTTGGGACAGGGAGAGTGAGGTCCTGAGATGGGACAGAGAGAGTGAGGCTCTGAGCTGGGACATGGAGAGTGCGGACCTGAGCTGGGAAATGGAGAGTGCGATGCTGAGCATGGACTGGGGGAGTGAGCCTTGAGCTGTGACAGGGAGAGTGTGGCACAAAGCTGGGAGAGGGAGAGTTCGGCCCTGAGCTGGGACAGGGAGAGTGCGACGCTGAGCGGAGACAGGGAGAGTGCAACCTGAGCTGGGACAGGGAGAGACAGGCCCTGAACTGGGGCAGGGGGAGTGCGGTCCTGAGCATTGACTTGGAGAGTGCCGCCCTGAGTTGGCACGGGGAGAGTGAGGCCCTGAGATGGGAGAGGGAGAGTGAGGACCTGAGCTGGTACAGGGAGACTGTAGCCTGGAGCGGGGAGAGGGAGCGTGCACCCTGAGCTGGGATAGGGAAAGTGAGGCCCTGAGCAGGGACAGGGAGAATGTTGTCCTGAGTTGGGACAGGGAGATTGCGTTCCTGAGCTATGACAGGGAGAGTGAGGTCCTGCGTTTTGACAGGGAGTGTGCGGACCTGAGCTGGGACAGGGAGATTGAGGCCTTGAGCTGGGACAGGGAGAGTGCGGCCCTGAGCTGGGATAGGGAGAGTGAGGCCCTGAGCTGGGACAGGGAGAGAGCGGCCCAAAGCTGGGACAAGGAGAGTGAGGCCCTGAGCTGGGACAGGGTAAGTGGGGCCCTGAGTTGGCACGGGGAGAGTGCGGCCCTGAGCTGGGACAGGGAGAGTGGGGCCCTGAGTTGGGACAGGGTGAGTGCGATCCTGAACTGGGACAGGGAGAGTGCGGCCCTGAGCTGGGACAGGGAGAGTGAGGACCTGAGCTGGGACAGGGAGAGTGTAGCCCTGAGCCGGGACAGGGAGTGTGCACCCTGAGCTGGGATAGGGAGAGTGAGGCCCTGAGCTGGGACAGGGAGAATGTTGTCCTGAGCTGGGACAGGGAGAGTGAGGCCCTGAGCTGGGACAGGGAGAATGTTGTCCTGAGCTAGGACAGGGAGAGTGAGGCACTGAGTTGGGACAGTGAGAATGCGGCCCTGAGCTGGGACAGGGAGAATATTGTCCTGAGCTGGGACAGGGAGAGTGAGGCCCTGAGCGGGGACAGGGAGCGTGCCCCTGAGCTGCGACAGGGAGAGTGCGGCCTTGAGTTGGGACAGTGAGATTGCAGTCCTGAGCTATGACGGGGAGAGTGAAGTCCTGCGTTGTGACAGGGAGTGTGCGGACCTGAGCTGGGACAGGGAGAGTGCGGACCTGAGCTGGGACAGGGAGAGTGAGGCCCTGAGCTGGGACGTGGAGAGTGCGACCCTGAGCTGGGACAGGGAGAGTGCAGCACTGAGCTGGGACGTGGAGAGTGCGGCCCTGAGCTGGGACAGGGAGAGTGAGGCTCTGAGCTGGGACATGGAGAGTGCGACGCTGAGCGGAGACTGGGAGCGTGGGGCCCTGAGCTGGGACAGGGAGCGTGGGGCCCTGAGCTGGGACAGGGAGAGTGAGGTCCCAAGCTGGGACTGGAAGAGTGAGGTCCTGCGTTGTGACAGGGAGTGTGCGGACCTGAGCTGGGACAGGGAGAGTGCGGACCTGAGCTGGGACATGGAGAGTGCGGCACAAAGCTGGGCCAGGGAGAGTGCGGCCCTGAGCTGGGAGAGGGAGAGTGCGGCCTGAGCTGGGACAGGGAGAGTGAGGCTCTGAGCTGGGACATGGAGAGTGCGACGCTGAGCGGAGACAGGGAGAATGAGGCCCTGAGCTGGGACAGGGAGAGTGTGACGCTAAGATGAGACAGGGAAAGAGCGGCCCAAAGCTGGGACAAGGAGAGTGAGGCCCTGAACTGGGGCAGGGGGAGTGCGGCCTTGAGCTGGGACTTGGAGTATGCCGCCCTGAGTTTGCACGGGGATAGTGCGGCACTGAGCTGGGACAGGGAGAGTGAGGCCCTGAACTGGGGCAGGGGGAGTGCGGCCCTGAGCATTGACTTGGAGAGTGCCGCCCGGAGTTGGCATGGGGAGAGTGCGGCACTGAGCTGGGATAGGGAGAGTGTGGCCCTGAACTGGGCGGGCAGAGTGCAGCCCTGAGCTGGGACATGGATAGTGAGGCCCTGAGCTGGGACAGGTAGAGTGAAGCCCTCAGCTGGGACAGTGAGAGTGTGTCCCTGAGCTGGGACAGGGAGAGTGAGGCCCTGAACTGGGGCAGGGGGAGTGCGGCCCTGAGCTGGGACAGGGAGTGTGGGGACCTGAGCTGGGATAGGGAGACTGAGGCTCTGAACTGGGACAGAGAGAGTGAGGCCCTGAACTGGGGCAGGGAAAGTGCGGACCTGAGCTGGGACATGGATAGTGAGGCCCTGAGCTGGGATAGGGAGAGTGAGGCCCTGAGCTGGGACAGGGAGAGTGAGACACTGAGCTGGGACAGGAAGAGTGCCCCTGAGCTGCGACAGGGAGAGTGCGGACCTGAGCTGGGACGTGGAGAGTGCGACCCTGAGCAGGGACATAGAGAGTGCGATACTGAGCATGGACTGGGAGAGTGAGGCCTTGAGCTGGGACAGAGAGAGTGCAGCACAAAGCTGGGACAGGGAGAGTGCGATCCTGAACTGGGACAGGGAGAGTGCAGCACTGAGCTGGGACAGGGAGAGCGCGACACAAAGCTGGGACAGGGAGAGTGCGATCCTGAACTGGGGCAGGGGGAATGCGGTCCTGAGCATTGACTTGGAGAGTGCCGCCCTGAGTTGGCACGGGGAGAGTGAGGCCCTGAGATGGGACAGGGAGAGTGAGATCCTGAGGTGGGAGAGGGAGAGTGCGGCCCTGAGGTGGGATAGGGAGAGTGAGATCCTGAGGTGGGAGAGGGAGAGTGTGGCCCTGAGCTGGAACAGGGAGTGTGCACCCTGAGCTGGGGTAGGGAGAGTGAGGCCCTGAACTGGGGCAGGGGGAGAGCGGCCCTGTGCTGGGACAGTTAGTGTGCACCCTGAGCTGGGATAGCGAGTGTGCGGCTCTGAGCTGGAACAGGGAGAGTGAGGTCCTGAGCTGCGACAGGGAGAGTGCGGCCCTGAGTTGGGACAGTGAGATTGCGGTCCGGAGCTATGACAGTGAGAGTGAGGTCCTGCGTTGTGACAGGGAGAGTGCGGACCTGAGCTGGTACAGGGAGACTGTAGCCTGGAGCGGGGACAGGGAGCGTGCAATCTGAGCTGGGATAGGGAAAGTGGGGCCCTGAGCAGGGACAGGGAGAATGTTGTCCTGAGCTGGGACAGGGAGAGTGCCCCTGAGTTGCGACAGGGAGAGTGCGGCCTTGAGTTGGGACAGTGAGATTGCGTTCCTGAGCTATGACAGGGAGAGTGAGTTCCTGCGTTTTGACAGGGAGTCTGCGGACCTGAGCTGGGACAGGGAGAGTGTGGACCTGAGCTGGGACAGGGAGAGTGAGGCACTGAGCTGGGACGTGGAGAGTGCGACCCTGAGCAGGGACGTAGAGAGTGCGATGCTGAGCATGGACTGGGAGAGTGAGGCCCTGAGCTGGTACAGGGAGAGTGAGGCACTGAGCTGGGACAGGGAGAGTGTGGACCTGAGCTAGGACAGGGAAAGTGCGTACCTGAGCTGGGATAGCGAGTGTGCGGCTCTGAGCTGGAACAGTTAGAGTGAGGACCTGAGCTGGGACAGGAAGAGTGCCCCTGAGCTGCGACAGGGAGAGTGAGGTCCTGCGTTGTGACAGGGAGAGTGCGGACCTAAGCTGGGACAGGGAGTGTGAGACCCTGAGCAGGGACATAGAGAGTGTGATGCTGAGCATGGACTGGGAGAGTGAGGCCTTGAGCTGGGACAGGGAGAGCGCGGCACTGAGCTGGGACATAGAGAGTGAGTCCCTGAGCTGGTACAGGGAGAGTGTGGTACTGAGCTAGGACAGGGAAAGTGCGTCCCTGAGCTGGGATAGCGAGTGTGCGGCTCTGAGCTGGAACAGTGAGAGTGAGGACCTAAGCTTGGACAGGAAGAGTTCCCCTGAGCTGCGACAGGGAGAGTGCGGCCCTGAGTTGGGAGAGGGAGATTGCTGTCCTGAGCTATGACAGGGAGAGTGAGGTCCTGCGTTGTGACAGGAGTGTGCGGACCTGAGCTGGGACAGGGAGAGTGCGGCCCTGAGCTGGGATAGGGAGAGTGCGAACCTGAGCAGGGACATAGAGAGTGTGATGCTGAGCATGGACTGGGAGAGTGAGGCCTTGAGCTGGTACAGGGAGACTGTAGCTTGGAGCGGGGACAGGGAGCGTGCACCCTGAGCTGGGATAGGGAAAGTGAGGCCCTGAGCTGGGACAGGGAGAGTGTGGCCCTGAGTTGGGAGAGTGAGATTGCGGTCCTGAGCTATGACAGGGAGAGTGAGGTCCTGCGTTTTGACAGGGAGAGTGCGGACCTGAGCTGGGACAGGGAGAGTGCGGCCCTGAGCTGGGACGTGGAGAGTGCGACCCTGAGCAGGGACAGGGAGAGTGAGGCACTGAGCTGGGACGTGGAGAGTGCGACCCTGAGCAGGGACATAGAGAGTGCGATGCTGAGCATGGACTGGGAGAGTGAGGCCTTGAGCTGGAAGAGGGAGAGAGCGGCCCAGAGCTGGGACAGGGAGAGTGAGGACCTGAGCTGGGATATGGAGTGTGCGGCTCTGAGCTGGAACAGCGAGAGTGAGGACCTGAACTGGGACAGGGAGAGTGTAGCCTTGAGATGGGACTGGGAGAGTGTGGCCCTGAGCTGGGATAGCGAGTGTGCACCCTGAGCTGGGATAGGGAGAGTGTGGCCCTGAACTGGGACAGGGAGAGTGCGGACCTGAGTTGGCACGGGGAGAGTGCGGCCCTGAGCTGGGACAGGGAGTGCGGCCCTGAGCTGGGACAGGGAGAGTGCGATCCTGAACTGGGACAGGGAGAGTGCGGCCCTGAGCTGGGACAGGGAGAGTGAGGACCTGAGCTGGGATAGGGAGAATGTTGTCCTGAGCTGGGACAGGGAGAGTGAGGCACTGAGCTGGGACAGTGAGAGTGCGGCCCTGAGCTGGGACAGGGAGAATGTTGTCCTGAGCTGGGACAGGGAGAGTGAGGCCCTGAGCTGGGACAGGGAGAGTGAGGCCCTGAGCTGGGACAGGGAAAGTGCGTCCCTGAGCTCAGATAGCGAGTGTGCGGCTCTGAGCTGGAACAGTTAGAGTGAGGACCTGAGCTGGGACAGGAAGAGTGCCCCTGAAGTGCGACAGGGAGAGTGAGGTCCTGCGTTGTGACAGGGAGTGTGCGGACCTGAGCTGGGACAGGGAGAGTGCGGACCTAAGCTGGGACAGGGAGTGTGAGACCCTGAGCTGGGACATGGAGAGTGCGACCCTGAGCAGGGACATAGAGATTGTGATGCTGAGCATGGACATGGAGAGTGCGGCCCTGAGCTGGGACATGGAGAGTGCGGCCCTGAGCTGGGACATGGAGAGTGCGGCCCTGAGCTGGGACATGGAGAGTGCGGCCCTGAGCTGGGACATGGAGAGTGCGGCCCTGAGCTGGGACATGGAGAGTGCGGCCCTGAGCTGGGACATGGAGAGTGCGGCCCTGAGCTGGGACATGGAGAGTGCGGCCCTGAGCTGGGACATGGAGAGTGCGGCCTTGAGTTGGGACAGTGAGATTGCTGTCCTGAGCTATGACAGGGAGAGTGAGGTCCTGCGTTGTGACAGGAGAGTGCGGACCTGAGCTGGGACAGGGAGAGTGTGGCCCTGAGCTGGGACAGGGAGAGTGTGGCCCTGAGCTGGGACAGGGAGAGTGAGGCCCTGAGCTGGGACAGGGAGAGTGCGGCCCTGAGCTGGGACAGGGAGACTGTAGCCTGGAGCGGGGACAGGGAGCGTGCACCCTGAGCTGGGACAGGGAGAGTGAGGCCCTGAGCAGGGACAGGGAGAATGTTGTCCTGAGCTGGGACAGGGAGAGTGAGACTCTGAGCTGGGACGTGGGGAGTGTGAACCTGAGCAGGGATCTAGAGAGTGCGATGCTGAGCATGGACTGGGAGAGTGAGGCCTTGAGCTGGGACAGGGAGAGTGTGGCCCTGAGCTGGGAGAGGGAGAGTGAGGACCTGAGCTGGTACGGGGAGACTGTAGCCTGGAGCGGGGACAGGGAGTGTGCACCCTGAGCTGGGATAGGGAGAGTGAGGCCCTGAGCAGGGACAGGGAGAATGTTGTCCTGAGCTGGGACAGGGAGAGTGCCCCTGAGCTGCGACAGGGAGAGTGCGGCTCTGAGCTGGAACAGGGAGAGTGAGGCACTGAGCTGGAACAGGGAGAGTGCGATCCTGAACTGGGACAGGGAGAGTGCGATCCTGAACTGGGACAGGGAGAGTGCGGCCCTGAGCTGGGACAGGGAGAGTGCGGCCCTGAGCTGGGACAGGGAGAGTGGGGCCCTTAGCTGGGACAGGGAGAGTGTAGCCCTGAGCGGGGACAGGGAGTGTGCACCCTGAGCTGGGATAGGGAGAGTGAGGCCCTGAGCTGGGACAGGGAGAATGTTGTCCTGAGCTGGGACAGAGAGAGTGAGGCCCTTAGCTGGGACAGGGAGAATGTTGTCCTGAGCTGGGACAGGGAGAGTGCGGCCCTGAGCTGGGACAGGGAGAGTGCGGCCCTGAGCTGGGACAGGGAGAGTGGGGCCCTTAGCTGGGACAGGGAGAGTGTAGCCCTGAGCGGGGACAGGGAGTGTGCACCCTGAGCTGGGATAGGGAGAGTGAGGCCCTGAGCTGGGACAGGGAGAATGTTGTCCTGAGCTGGGACAGAGAGAGTGAGGCCCTTAGCTGGGACAGGGAGAATGTTGTCCTGAGCTGGGACAGGGAGAGTGAGGCCCTGAGCTGGGACAAAGAGAGTGGGTCCCTGAGCTGGGACAGGGATAGTGAGGTCCTAAGCTGGGACAGGAAGAGTTCCCCTGAGCTGCGACAGGAAGAATGCGGCCTTGATTTGGGACAGGGAGATTGCGGTCCTGAGCTATGACAGGGAGATTGAGGTACTGCGTTGTGACAGGGAGTGTGCAGACCTGAGCTGGGAAAGGGAGAGTGCGGACCTGAGCTGGGAAAGGGAGAGTGAGGCACTGAGCTGGCACGGGTAGAGTGCGGCCCTGAGCTGGGACAGGGAAAGTGAGGCCCTGAGCTGGGACAGGGAGAGTGGGGCCCTTAGCTGGGACAGGGACAGTGGGGGCCTTAGCTGGGACAGGGAGAATGTTGTCCTGAGCTGGGACAGGGAGAGTGAGGCACTGAGTTGGGACAGTGAGAGTGCCCCTGAGCAGGGACAGTGAGAGTGAGGCCCTGAGCTGGGACAGGGAGAATGTTGTCCTGAGCTGGGACAGCAAGAGTCAGGCCCTGAGCTGGGACAGAGAGAGTGGGGCCCTGAGCTTGGACAGGGAGAGTGAGGCCCTGAGCTGGGACAGGGAGAATGTTGTCCTGAGCTGGGACAGCAAGAGTGGGGCCCTGAGCTTGGACAGGGAGAGTGAGGCCCTGAGCTGGGACAGGGAGAATGTTGTCCTGAGCTGGGACAGCGAGAGTGAGGCCCTGAGCTGGGACAGGGAGAGTCAGGCCTTGAGCTGGGACAGGGAGAATGTTGTCCTGAGCTGGGACAGGGAGAGTGAGGCACTGAGTTGGGACAGTGAGAGTGCCCCTGAGCAGGGACAGTGAGAGTGAGGCCCTGAGCTGGGACAGGGAGAATGTTGTCCTGAGCTGGGACAGCAAGAGTCAGGCCCTGAGCTGGGACAGGGAGAGTGGGGCCCTGAGCTTGGACAGGGAGAGTGAGGCCCTGAGCTGGGACAGGGAGAGTGCGGCCCTGAGCTGGGACAGGGAGAGTGCGGCCCTGAGCTGGGACAGGGAGAGTGCGGCCCTGAGCTGGGACAGGGACAGTGAGGGCCTTAGCTGGGACAGGGACAGTGGGGGCCTTAGCTGGGACAGGGAGAATGTTGTCCTGAGCTGGGACAGGGAGAGTGAGGCACTGAGTTGGGACAGTGAGAGTGCCCCTGAGCAGGGACAGTGAGAGTGAGGCCCTGAGCTGGGACAGGGAGAATGTTGTCCTGAGCTGGGACAGCAAGAGTCAGGCCCTGTGCTGGGACAGTGAGAGTGCCCCTGAGCTGCGACAGGGAGAGTCAGGCCCTGAGCTGGGACAGGGAGAATGTTGTCCTGAGCTGGGACAGGGAGAGTGAGGCCATGAGCTGGGACAGGGAGAATGTTGTCCTGACCTGGTTCAGGGAGAGTGAGGCCCTGAGCTGGGACAGCGAGAGTCAGGCCCTGAGCTGGGACAGGGAGAATGTTGTCCTGAGCTGGGACAGCGAGAGTGTAGCCCTGAGCTAGGACAGGGAGAATGTTGTCCTGAGCTGGGAGAGGAAGAGTGCAGCCCTGAGCTGGGATAGGGAGAATGCGGCTCTGAACTGGGACACAGAGAGTGCAGATGTGAGCTGGGACAGGGTAAGTGCAGCTCTGACCTGGAACAGTGAGAGTGTGGCACTGAGCTGGGACAGGGAGAGAGCGGCACAAAGCTGGGACAGGGAGAGTGTGTCCCTGAGCTGGGACAGGGAGAATTCGGCCCTGAGCTGGGATAGGGAGAGTGAGGCTCTGAGTTGGGACATGTAGAGTGCGACGCTGAGCGGAGACAGGGAGAGTGAGGCCCTGAGCTGGGACAGGGAGAGTGTGACCCTAAGCTGGGACAGGGAGAGTGAGGACCTGAACTGGGACAGGGAGAGTGTAGCACTGAACTAGGGCAGGGGGAGTGCGGCCCTGAGCTGGGGCTTGGAGTGTGCACCCTGCGCTGGGATAGGGAGAGTGAGGCCCTGAGCTGGGATAGCCAGGGTGAGGCTCTGAGCTGGAACAGTGAGAGTGAGGACCTGAGCTGGGACTGGGAGAGTGCCCCTGAGCTGCGACAGGGAGAGTGCGGCCTTGAGTTGGGACAGTGAGATTCCGCCTGAGCTGGGACAGGGAGAGTGAGGTATTTCGTTGTGACAGGGAGTGTGCGGAACTGGGCTGTGACAGGGAGAGTGTGGACCTGAGCTGGGACAGGGAGAGTGAGACCCTGAGCTGGGACGTGGAGAGTGCGGCCCTGAGCTGGGACAGGAAGAATGAGGCGCTGAGCTGGGACAGGAGGACTGCGGACCTGAGCTGTGTCAGAGAGAGTGCGTCCCTGAGCTAGGAGAGGAGAGTGAGGCCCTGACCTGGGACAGGGAGAGTGTGGCACTGAGCTGGGAGAAAGAGAGAGTGGCCTAGAGCTGGGACAAGGAAATTGAGGCCCTGAGCTGGGACCGAGAGAGTGATGCACTGAGTTGGGACAGGGAGAGTGCGACGCTAAGCTGAGACAGGGAGAGCGCGGCTCAAAGCTGGGACAGGGAGCGTGAGGCCCTGAGTTGGTACAGGTACAGTGTGGACCTGAGCTGGGAAAGGGATAATGCACCCTGAGCTGGGACCGGGAGAGTGTGTCCCTGAGCTGGGACATGGAGAGTGAGGCCCTGAACTGGGGCAGTGGGAGTGCAGCCCTGAGCATTGACTTGGAGAGTCCCTCCCTGAGTTGGCACGGGGAGAGTGTGGCATTGAGCTGGGATAGCGAGTGTGCGGCTCTGAGCTGGAACAGGGAGAGTGAGGACCTGAGCTGGGTCTGGGAGAGTGTAGCCCTGAGCTGGGACAGTGAATGTGCACCCTGAGCTGGGACTTGGAGAGTGCGGCCCTGAGCTGGGACATGGAGAGTGAGGCCCTGAGCTGGGACAGGGAGAGTGTAGCACTGAACTAGGGCAGGGGGAGTGCGGCCCTGAGCTGGGGCTTGGAGTGTGCACCCTGCGCTGGGATAGGGAGAGTGAGGCCCTGAGCTGGGATAGCGAGTGTGCGGCTCTGAGCTGGAACAGGGAGAGTGAGGACCTGAGCTGGGTCTGGGAGAGTGTAGCCCTGAGCTGGGACAGTGAATGTGCACCGTGAGCTGGGACTTGGAGAGTGCGGCCCTGAGCTGGGACATGGAGAGTGAGGCCCTGAGCTGGTACAGGGAGAATGAGGCACTGAGCTGCGCATGGAGAGTGCGGCCCTGAGCTGGGACAGGGAGAGTGTGGTCCTGAGCTGGGACAGGGAGAGTGAGGCACTGAGCTGGGGCATGGAGAGTGTGGACCTGAGCTATGACAGGGAGAGTGAGTCCCTGAGCTGGTACAGGGAGAGTGTGGTACTGAGCTAGGACAGGGAAAGTGCGTCCCTGAGCTGGGATAGCGAGTGTGCGGCTCTGAGCTGGAACAGGGAGAGTGAGGACCTAAGCTGGGACAGGAAGAGTTCCCCTGAGCTGCGACAGGGAGAGTGTGGCCCTGAGATGGGAGAGTGAGATTGCGGACCTGAGCTGGGACAGGGAGAGTGCGGACCTGAGCTGGGACAGGGAGAGTGCGTCCCTGAGCTGGGATAGCCAGGGTGCGGCTCTGAGCTGGAACAGTGAGAGTGAGGACCTGAGCTGGGACTGGGAGAGTGCCCCTGAGCTGCGACAGTGAGAGTGCGGCCTTGAGTTGGGACAGTGAGATTCCGCCTGAGCTGGGACAGGGAGAGTGAGGTATTTCGTTGTGACAGGGAGTGTGCGGAACTGGGCTGTGACAGGGAGAGTGTGGACCTGAGCTGGGACAGGGAGAGTGAGACCCTGAGCTGGGACGTGGAGAGTGCGGCACTGAGCTGGGACAGGAAGAATGAGGCCCTGAGCTGGGACAGGAGGACTGCGGACCTGAGCTGTGTCAGAGAGAGTGCGTCCCTGAGCTAGGAGAGGAGAGTGAGGACCTGAGCTGGGACTGGGAGAGTGTAGCCCTGAGCTGAGACAGGGAATGTGCACCCTGAGCTGGGACTTGGAGAGTGCGGCCCTGAGCTGGAACAGGGAGAGTGAGGCCCTGAGCTGGGACAGGTACAGTGTGGACCTGAGCTGGGACAGGGAGAGTGGGGCCCTTAGCTGGGACAGGGAGAGTGCGGCCCTGAGCTGGGATAGGGAGAATGCGGCTCTGAGCTGGGACACAGAGAGTGCAGATGTGAGCTGGGACAGGGTAAGTGCAGCTCTGACCTGGAACAGTGAGAGTGCGGCCCTGAGCTGGGACGTGGAGAGTGCGGCACTGAGCTGGGACATAGAGAGTGCGATGCTGAGCATGGACTGGGAGAGTGAGGCACTGAGCTGGGACAGGGAGAGTGCGGCACTGAGCTGGGACATAGAGAGTGAGTCCCTGAGCTGTTACAGGGAGAGTGTGGTACTGAGCTAGGACAGGGAAAGTGCGTCCCTGAGCTGGGATAGCGAGTGTGCGGCTCTGAGCTGGAACAGTGAGAGTGAGGACCTAAGCTGGGACAGGAAGAGTTCCCCTGAGCTGCGACAGGGAGAGTGTGGCCCTGAGTTGGGAGAGTGAGATTGCGGTCCTGAGCTATGACAGGGAGAGTGAGGTCCTGCATTGTGACAGGGAGTGTGCGGACCTGAGCTGCGACAGGGAGAGTGCGGACCTGAGCTGGGACAGGGAGAGTGCGTCCCTGAGCTGGGATAGCCAGGGTGCGGCTCTGAGCTGGAACAGTGAGAGTGAGGACCTGAGCTGGGACTGGGAGAGTGCCCCTGAGCTGCGACAGGGAGAGTGCGGCCTTGAGTTGGGACAGTGAGATTCCGCCTGAGCTGGGACAGGGAGAGTGAGGTATTTCGTTGTGACAGGGAGTGTGCGGAACTGGGCTGTGACAGGGAGAGTGTGGACCTGAGCTGGGACAGGGAGAGTGAGTCCCTGAGCTGGTACAGGGAGAGTGTGGTACTGAGCTAGGACAGGGAAAGTGCGTCCCTGAGCTGGGATAGCGAGTGTGTGGCTCTGAGCTGGAACAGTGAGAGTGAGGACCTAAGCTGGGACAGGAAGAGTTCCCCTGAGCTGCGACAGGGAGAGTGTGGCCCTGAGTTGGGAGAGTGAGATTGCGGTCCTGAGCTATGACAGGGAGAGTGAGGTCCTGCGTTGTGACAGGGAGCGTGAGGCCCTGAGCTGGGACAGGTACAGTGTGGACCTGAGCTGGGAAAGGGATAATGCACCCTGAGCTGGGACCGGGAGAGTGCGGTCTTGAGCTGCGACAGGGAGAGTGAGGCCCTGAGCTGGGACAGGGAGAGTCAGGCCCTGAGCTGGGACAGGGAGAGTCAGGCCCTGAGCTGGGACAGGGAGAATGTTGTCCTGAGCTGTGACAGGGAGAGTGAGTCCCTGAGCTGGGACAGGGAGAATGTTGTCCTGAGCTGGGACAGGGAGAGTGTAGCCCTGAGCTGGGACAGGGAGAATGTTGTCCTGAGCTGGGAGAGGAAGAGTGCGGCCCTGAGCTGGGATAGGGAGAATGCGGCTCTGAGCTGGGACACAGAGAGTGCAGATGTGAGCTGGGACAGGGTAAGTGCAGCTCTGAGCTGGAACAGTGAGAGTGTGGCACTGAGCTGGGACATAGAGAGTGCCATGCTGAGCTGGGACAGGGAGAGTGTGTCCCTGAGCTGGGAGAGGGAGAGTGAGGCTCTGAGCTGGGACATGTAGAGTGCGACGCTGAGCGGAGACAGGGAGAGTGAGGCCCTGAGCTGGGACAAGGAGAGTGAGGCCCTGTACTAGGGCAGGGGGAGTGCGGCCCTCAGCTGGGACTTGGAGTGTGCACCCTGAGCTGGGATAGGGAGAGTGAGGCCCTGAACTGGGGCAGTGGGAGTGCGGCCCAGAGCATTGACTTGGAGAGTCCCTCCCCTAGTTGGCACGGGGAGAGTGAGGCCCTGAGCTGGGACAGGGAGAGTGAGACCCCGAGTTGGCACGGGGAGAGTGCGGCATTGAGCTGGGAAGGTGAGAGT
This sequence comes from Hemiscyllium ocellatum, assembly GCF_020745735.1. Classification (NCBI taxonomy): domain Eukaryota; kingdom Metazoa; phylum Chordata; class Chondrichthyes; order Orectolobiformes; family Hemiscylliidae; genus Hemiscyllium; species Hemiscyllium ocellatum. The sequence continues at coordinate 11,269,764 of NC_083421.1, read as the reverse complement.
GTGGCACTGAGCTGGGACTGGGAGAGTGTGGCCCTGAGCTGGGATAGCGAGTGTGTGGCTCTGAGCTGTAACAGGGAGAGTGTGGCCCTGAGTTGGGAGAGTGAGATTGCGGTCCTGAGCTATGACAGGGAGAGTGAGGTCCTGCATTGTGACAGGGAGTGTGCGGACCTGAGCTGCGACAGGGAGAGTGCGGACCTGAGCTGGGACAGGGAGAGTGCGTCCCTGAGCTGGGATAGGGAGAATGCGGCTCTGAGCTGGGACACAGAGAGTGCAGATGTGAGCTGGGACAGGGTAAGTGCAGCTCTGAGCTGGAACAGTGAGAGTGCGGCCCTGAGCTGGGACGTGGAGAGTGCGGCACTGAGCTGGGACATAGAGAGTGCGATGCTGAGCATGGACTGGGAGAGTGAGGCACTGAGCTGGGACAGGGAGAGTGCGGCACTGAGCTGGGACATAGAGAGTGAGTCCCTGAGCTGTTACAGGGAGAGTGTGGTACTGAGCTAGGACAGGGAAAGTGCGTCCCTGAGCTGGGATAGCGAGTGTGCGGCTCTGAGCTGGAACAGTGAGAGTGAGGACCTAAGCTGGGACAGGAAGAGTTCCCCTGAGCTGCGACAGGGAGAGTGTGGCCCTGAGTTGGGAGAGTGAGATTGCGGTCCTGAGCTATGACAGGGAGAGTGAGGTATTGCATTGCGACAGGGAGAGTGCGGACCTGAGCTGGGACAGGGAGAGTGCGTCCCTGAGCTGGGATAGCCAGGGTGCGGCTCTGAGCTGGAACAGTGAGAGTGAGGACCTGAGCTGGGACTGGGAGAGTGCCCCTGAGCTGCGACAGGGTGAGTGCGGCCCTGAGCTGGCTCAGGGAGATTGCGGACCTGAGCTTGGAGCGGAGGGTGAGACCCTGAGCTGGGACAGGCAGAGTGTGGCACTGAGCTGAGAGAAGGAGAGAGTGGCCTAGAATTGGGACAAGGAATGTGACGCCCTGAGCTGGGACCGAGAGAGTGATGCACTGAGTTGGGACAGGGAGAGTGCAACGCTGAGCGGGGACAGGGCGATTGCGGCACCGAGCTTGGATAGGGAGAGTGTGACCCTAAGCTGGGACAGGGAGAGTGTAGCCCTGAGCTGGGAGAGGAGAGTGAGGCCCTGAGCTGTGTCAGAGAGAGTGAGGCCCTGAGCTGGGACTGAGAGAGTGATGCCCTGAGTTGGGACAGGGAGAGTGATGCCCTGAGTTGGGACAGGGAGAGTGTGGACCTGAGCTGGGAAAGGGATAATGCACCCTGAGCTGCGGTGGGAGAACGTGGCCCTGAGTTGGGACAAGGAGAGTGCGGCCCTAAACTGGGACAGGGAGAGTGATGTCCTGAGCTGTGATAGGGAGAGTGAGGCCCTGAGCTGGGACAGGGAGAGAGCGGCCTTGAGCCGGGACAGGGAGAGTGCGGTTCTGAGCTGGGACACGGAGCGTGCAGGCGTGAGCTGGGGCAGGGTAAGTGCAGCTCTGAGCTGGGACAGAGAGTGTGCAGCCCTGAGCTTGGATAGGGAGAGTGAGGCTCCGAACTGAGGCAGAGAGTGTGCGGCTCTGAGCTGGCACAGTGAGAGTGCGGTCCTATACTGGGACAGGGAGAGTGCGACCCTGAGCTGGGTCAGGGAGAGTGCGGCCCTGAGCTGGGACAGGGAGAGTGAGACCCTGAGCTGGGACGTGGAGAGTGCGACTCTGAGCTGGGACATAGAGAGTGCGATGCTGAGCATGGACTGGGAGTGTGAGGCCTTAAGCTGGGACAGGGAGAGTGATGCCCTGAGTTGGGACAGGGAGAGTGTGGTCCTGAGCTGGAACAGGGAGAGTGCGGTCCTATACTGGAACAGGGAGAGTGATGCGTGAAGGTTCAGTAGGGGCGATTGAGAGTTATAAGGTAGCCAGGAAGGAGCTAAAGAGGGAGCTAAGAAAAGCGAGAAGGGGACATGAAAAGTCTTTAGCTGGTAGGATTAGGGAAAACCCAAAGGCTTTCTATAGGTATGTCAAGAATAAAAGGATGACTAGGGTAGGTATCGGTCCAGTCAATGATAGTAGTGGGAAGTTGTGTGTGGAGGCGGAGGAGATTGGAGAGACATTAAATCAGTACTTTTCATCAGTATTCACTCAGGAACAGGACACTGTTGCTGATGTGAATATGGAATCACAAATAATTAGAATGGATGCCCTGGAAATATGCAGGGAAGAGGTTTTGGGAATATTGGAAAGGATGAATATAGATAAGTCTCCTGGGCCTGATGGCATTTACCCCAGGATCCTATGGGAAGCTAGGGAGGAGATAGCAGAGCCATTGGCCTGGATTTTTATGTCGTCATTGTCAACGGGAATAGTACCAGAGGACTGGAGGATAGCGAATGTGGTCCCATTGTTCAAGAAAGGGAGTAGGGATAGCCCTAGTAACTATAGGCCAGTGAGTCTGACTTCAGTGGTAGGCAAAGTCTTAGAGAGAATGGTAAGGGATAAGATTTATGAACATCTGGGTAGGAATAACGTGATCAGGGATAGCCAGCATGGTTTTGTGAAGGGCAGGTCGTGCCTCACAAACCTTATTGAGTTCTTTGAGAAGGTGACTAAGGAAGTGGATGAGGGTAAAGCAGTAGATGTTGTGTATATGGATTTTAGTAAGGCGTTCGATAAGGTTCCCCATGGTAGGCTAATGCTAAAACTTCAGAGGTATGGCATTGAGGATACATTAGAGGTTTGGATTAGGAATTGGCTGGCTGGAAGGAGACAGAGGGTAGTAGTTGATGGATTATGTTCATCTTGGAGCGCAGTTACTAGCGGTGTACCACAAGGATCTGTTTTGGGACCATTGCTTTTTGTTATCTTTATAAATGATCTAGAGGAAGGACTTGAAAGCTGGGTAAGCAAGTTTGCGGATGACACAAAAGTCGGTGGAGTTGTGGATAGTGAGGAAGGAAGTGGTAGGTTACAGCGGGATATAGATAAGTTGCAGAGCTGGGCGGAAATGTGACAAATGGAATTCAATGTAGCTAAGTGCGAAGTCGTTCACTTTGGTAGGAATAACAAGATGATGGATTACTGGGCTAATGGTAGGCTACTTGGTAGTGTGGATGAGCAGAGGGATCTTGGTGTCTATGTACACAGATCTCTGAAAGTTGCCACCCAGGTAAATGGTGCTGTGAGGAAGGCATATGGTGTACTGGGCTTTATTGGCAGAGGAATTGAGTTCCGGAGTCCTGAGGTCATGTTGCAGTTGTATAAGACTCTGGTGAGGCCTCATCTGGAGTATTGAGTGCAGTTTTGGTCGCCATACTATAGGAAGGATGTGGAAGCTTTAGAATGAGTGCAGAGGAGGTTTACCAGGATGTTGCCTGGAATGGTAGGAAGATCGTATGAGGAAAGGCTGAGGCACTTGGGGCTGTTCTCATTGGAGAAGAGAAGGTTTAGGGGAGATCTGATGGAAGTGTATAAGATGATTAGGGGTTTAGATAGGGTAGATACTAAGAACCTTTTACCGCTAATGGAGTCAGGTGTTACTAGGGGACATAGCTTTAAATTAAGGGGTGGTAGGTATAGGACAGATGTTAGGGGTAGATTCTTCACACAGCGGGTTGTGAGTTCATGGAATGCCCTGCCCGTATCAGTGGTGAACTCTCCTTCTTTATGTTCATTTAAGCGGGCATTGGATAGGCATTTGGAAGTTATTGGGCTAGTATAGGTTAGGTAGGACTCGGTCGGCGCAACATCGAGGGCCGAAGGGCCTGTACTGCACTGTATCCTTCTATGTTCTATGTTCTATATGCACTGAGCTGGGATAGGGAGAGTGCGACCCTGAGCTGGAACAGGGAGAGTGCGGCCCTGAGCTGGGTCAGGGAGAGTGCAAAGCTGAGCGGAGACAGGGAGAGTGCGGCACTGAGCTGGGATAGCGAGGGTGCGGCTCTGAGCTGGAACAGTGAGAGTGAGGCCCTGAGCTGGGACAGGGAGAATTCGGCACTGAGCTGGGACAGGGAGAATTCGGCCCTGAGCTGGGAGAGGGAGAGTGCGGCCCTGAGCTGGGAGAGGGAGAGTGTGTCCCTGAGCTGGGATAGGGAGAGTGATGCCTTGAGCTGGGACAGAGAGAGTGATGCACTGAGCTGGGACATGGAGAGTGCGGCACTGAGCGAGGATAGGGAGAGTGGGAACCTGAGCTGGGACAGGGAGAGTGTAGCCCTGAGCTGGGAAAGGGATAGTGCACTCTGAGCTGGGTCAGGGAGAGTGTGGTCCTGAGCTGGGACAGGGAGAGTGTGATCCTGAGCTGGGAGAGGAAGAGTGCGGCCCTGAGCTGGGATAGGGAGAATGCGGCTCTGAGCTGGGACACAGAGAGTGCAGATGTGAGCTAGAACAGGGTAAGTGCAGGTCTGAGCTGGAACAGTGAGAGTGCGGCCCTGAGCTGGGACGTGGACAGTGCGGCCCTGAGCTGGGACATAGAGAGTGCGATGCTGAGCATGGACTGGGAGAGTGCGGCACTGAGCTGGGACAGGGAGAATTCGGCCCTGTGCTGGGAGAGGGAGAGTGCGGCCCTGAGCTGGGAGAGGGAGAGTGTGTCCCTGAGCTGGGATAGGGAGAGTGAGGCTCTGAGCTGGGACATGTAGAGTGCGACGCTGAGCAGAGACAGGGAGAATGAGGCCCTGAGCTGGGAGAGGGAGAGTGTGACCCTAAGCTGGGACAGGGAGAGTGCAGCCCAAAGCTGGGACAAGGAGAGTGAGGCCCTGAGCTGGGATATGGAGTGTGCGGCTCTGAGCTGGAACAGGGAGAGTGAGGACCTGAACTGGGACAGGGAGAGTGTAGCCCTGTACTAGGGCAGGGGGAGTGCGGCCCTGAGCTGGGACTTGGAGTGTGCACCCTGAGCTGGGATAGGGAGAGTGAGGCCCTGAACTGGGGCAGTGGGAGTGCGGCCCTGAGCATTGACTTGGAGAGTCACTCCCTGAGTTGGCACGGGGAGAGTGAGGCCCTGAGATGGGACGGGGAGAGTGAGGCCCTGAGATGGGACAGGGAGAGTGAGACCCTGAGTTGGCACGGGGAGAGTGTGGCATTGAGCTGGGACGGTGAGAGTGTGGCCCTGAGCTGGGACTGGGAGAGTGTGGCACTGAGCTGGGACTGGGAGAGTGTGGCCCTGAGCTGGGATAGCGAGTGTGCGGCTCTGAGCTGGAACAGGGAGAGTGAGGACCTGAGCTGGGACTGGGAGAGTGTGGCACTGAGCTGGGACTGGGAGAGTGTGGCCCTGAGCTGGGATAGCGAGTGTGCGGCTCTGAGCTGGGACTGGGAGAGTGTGGCCCTGAGCTGGGATAGCGAGTGTGAGGCACTGAGCTGGGGCATGGAGAGTGAGGCCCTGAGCTGGGGCATGGAGAGTGAGGCACTGAGCTGGGACAGGGAGAGTGTGGTCCTGAATTGGGACAGGGAGAGTGAGGCACTGAGCTGGGGCATGGAGAGTGTGGACCTGAGCTGGGATAGCCAGGGTGCGGCTCTGAGCTGGAACAGTGAGAGTGAGGACCTGAGCTGGGACTGGGAGAGTGCCCCTGAGCTGCGACAGGGAGAGTGCGGCCTTGAGTTGGGACAGTTAGCTTCCGCCTGAGCTGGGACAGGGAGAGTGAGGTATTTCGTTGTGACAGGGAGTGTGCGGAACTGGGCTGTGACAGGGAGAGTGTGGACCTGAGCTGGGACAGGGAGAGTGAGACCCTGAGCTGGGACGTGGAGAGTGCGGCACTGAGCTGGGACAGGAAGAATGAGGCTCTGAGCTGGGACAGGGAGAGTGCGGACCTGAGCTGTGTCAGAGAGAGTGCGTCCCTGAGCTGGGAGAGGAGAGTGAGTCCCTGACCTGGGACAGGGAGAGTGTGGCACTGAGCTGGGAGAAAGAGAGTGAGTCCCTGAGCTGTTACAGGGAGAGTGTGGTACTGAGCTAGGACAGGGAAAGTGCGTCCCTGAGCTGGGATAGCGAGTGTGCGGCTCTGAGCTGGAACAGTGAGAGTGAGGACCTAAGCTTGGACAGGAAGAGTTCCCCTGAGCTGCGACAGGGAGAGTGTGGCCCTGAGCTGGGATAGCGAGTGTGCGGCTCTGAGCTGGAACAGGGAGAGTGAGGACCTGAGCTGGGTCTGGGAGAGTGTAGCCCTGAGCTGGGACAGTGAATGTGCACCGTGAGCTGGGACTTGGAGAGTGCGGCCCTGAGCTGGGACATGGAGAGTGAGGCCCTGAGCTGGTACAGGGAGAATGAGGCACTGAGCTGGGGCATGGAGAGTGAGGCCCTGAGCTGGGACAGGGAGAGTGTGGTCCTGAGCTGGGACAGGGAGAGTGAGGCACTGAGCTGGGGCATGGAGAGTGTGGACCTGAGCTATGACAGGGAGAGTGAGTCCCTGAGCTGGTACAGGAGACTGTGGTACTGAGCTAGGACAGGGAAAGTGCGTCCCTGAGCTGGGATAGCAAGTGTGCGGCTCTGAGCTGGAACAGGGAGAGTGAGGACCTGAGCTGGGACTGGGAGAGTGTAGCCCTGAGCTGAGACAGGGAATGTGCACCCTGAGCTGGGACTTGGAGAGTGCGGCCCTGAGCTGGAACAGGGAGAGTGAGGCCCTGAGCTGGGACAGGTACAGTGTGGACCTGAGCTGGGACAGGGAGAGTGGGGCCCTTAGCTGGGACAGGGAGAGTGCGGCCCTGAGCTGGGATAGGGAGAATGCGGCTCTGAGCTGGGACACAGAGAGTGCAGATGTGAGCTGGGACAGGGTAAGTGCAGCTCTGACCTGGAACAGTGAGAGTGCGGCCCTGAGCTGGGACGTGGAGAGTGCGGCACTGAGCTGGGACATAGAGAGTGCGATGCTGAGCATGGACTGGGAGAGTGAGGCACTGAGCTGGGACAGGGAGAGTGCGGCACTGAGCTGGGACATAGAGAGTGAGTCCCTGAGCTGTTACAGGGAGAGTGTGGTACTGAGCTAGGACAGGGAAAGTGCGTCCCTGAGCTGGGATAGCGAGTGTGCGGCTCTGAGCTGGAACAGTGAGAGTGAGGACCTAAGCTGGGACAGGAAGAGTTCCCCTGAGCTGCGACAGGGAGAGTGTGGCCCTGAGTTGGGAGAGTGAGATTGCGGTCCTGAGCTATGACAGGGAGAGTGAGGTCCTGCATTGTGACAGGGAGAGTGCGGACCTGAGCTGCGACAGGGAGAGTGCGGACCTGAGCTGGGACAGGGAGAGTGCGTCCCTGAGCTGGGATAGCCAGGGTGCGGCTCTGAGCTGGAACAGTGAGAGTGAGGACCTGAGCTGGGACTGGGAGAGTGCCCCTGAGCTGCGACAGGGAGAGTGCAGCCTTGAGTTGGGACAGTGAGATTCCGCCTGAGCTGGGACAGGGAGAGTGAGGTATTTCGTTGTGACAGGGAGTGTGCGGAACTGGGCTGTGACAGGGAGAGTGTGGACCTGAGCTGGGACAGGGAGAGTGAGTCCCTGAGCTGGTACAGGGAGAGTGTGGTACTGAGCTAGGACAGGGAAAGTGCGTCCCTGAGCTGGGATAGCGAGTGTGTGGCTCTGAGCTGGAACAGTGAGAGTGAGGACCTAAGCTGGGACAGGAAGAGTTCCCCTGAGCTGCGACAGGGAGAGTGTGGCCCTGAGTTGGGAGAGTGAGATTGCGGTCCTGAGCTATGACAGGGAGAGTGAGGTCCTGCGTTGTGACAGGGAGCGTGAGGCCCTGAGCTGGGACAGGTACAGTGTGGACCTGAGCTGGGAAAGGGATAATGCACCCTGAGCTGGGACCGGGAGAGTGCGGTCTTGAGCTGCGACAGGGAGAGTGAGGCCCTGAGCTGGGACAGGGAGAGTCAGGCCCTGAGCTGGGACAGGGAGAATGTTGTCCTGAGCTGTGACAGGGAGAGTGAGTCCCTGAGCTGGGACAGGGAGAATGTTGTCCTGAGCTGGGACAGGGAGAGTGTAGCCCTGAGCTGGGACAGGGAGAATGTTGTCCTGAGCTGGGAGAGGAAGGGTGCGGCCCTGAGCTGGGATAGGGAGAATGCGGCTCTGAGCTGGGACACAGAGAGTGCAGATGTGAGCTGGGACAGGGTAAGTGCAGCTCTGAGCTGGAACAGTGAGAGTGTGTCCCTGAGCTGGGAGAGGGAGAGTGAGGCTCTGAGCTGGGACATGTAGAGTGCGACGCTGAGCGGAGACAGGGAGAGTGAGGCCCTGAGCTGGGACATGTAGAGTGCGACGCTGAGCGGAGACAGGGAGAGCGCGGCCCAAAGCTGGGACAAGGAGAGTGAGGCCCTGTACTAGGGCAGGGGGAGTGCGGCCCTGAGCTGGGACTTGGAGTGTGCACCCTGAGCTGGGATAGGGAGAGTGAGGCCCTGAACTGGGGCAGTGGGAGTGCGGCCCTGAGCATTGACTTGGAGAGTAACTCCCCTAGTTGGCACGGGGAGAGTGCGGCCCTGAGCTGGGACAGGGAGAGTGAGACCCCGAGTTGGCACGGGGAGAGTGCGGCATTGAGCTGGGAAGGTGAGAGTGTGGCACTGAGCTGGGACTGGGAGAGTGTGGCCCTGAGCTGGGATAGCGAGTGTGTGGCTCTGAGCTGGAACAGGGAGAGTGAGGACCTGAGCTGGGACTGGGAGAGTGTGGCACTGAGCTGGGACTGGGAGAGTGTGGCCCTGAGCTGGGATAGCGAGTGTGCGGCTCTGATCTGGGACTGGGAGAGTGTGACCCTGAGCTGGGAAAGCGAGTGTGCGGCTCTGAGCTGGAACAGGGAGAGTGAGGACCTGAGCTGGGACTTGGAGAGTGCGGCCCTGAGCTGGAACAGGGAGAGTGCGGCCCTGAGCTGGGACTTGGAGAGTGCGGCCCTGAGCTGGAACAGGGAGAGTGTGGTCCTGAGCTGGTACAGGGAGAGTGTGGTCCTGAGCTGGGGCATGGAGAGTGAGGCACTGAGCTGGGGCATGGAGAGTGAGGCACTGAGCTGGGACTGGGAGAGTGTGGCACTGAGCTGGGACTGGGAGAGTGTGGCCCTGAGCTGGGATAGCGAGTGTGCGGCTCTGAGCTGGAACAGGGAGAGTGAGGACCTGAGCTGGGACTGGGAGAGTGTAGCCCTGAGCTGAGACAGGGAATGTGCACCCTGAGCTGGGACTTGGAGAGTGCAGCCCTGAGCTGGAACAGGGAGAGTGCGGCCCTGAGCTGGAACAGGGAGAGTGCGGCCCTGAGCTGGGTCAGGGAGAGTGCAAAGCTGAGCGGAGACAGGGAGAGTGCGGCACTGAGCTGGGATAGCGAGGGTGCGGCTCTGAGCTGGAACAGTGAGAGTGAGGCCCTGAGCTGGGACAGGGAGAATTCGGCACTGAGCTGGGACAGGGAGAATTCGGCCCTGAGCTGGGAGAGGGAGAGTGCGGCCCTGAGCTGGGAGAGGGAGAGTGTGTCCCTGAGCTGGGATAGGGAGAGTGATGCCTTGAGCTGGGACAGAGAGAGTGATGCACTGAGCTGGGACATGGAGAGTGCGGCACTGAGCGGGGATAGGGAGAGTGGGAACCTGAGCTGGGACAGGGAGAGTGTAGCCCTGAGCTGGGAAAGGGATAGTGCACTCTGAGCTGGGTCAGGGAGAGTGTGGTCCTGAGCTGGGACAGGGAGAGTGTGATCCTGAGCTGGGAGAGGAAGAGTGCGGCCCTGAGCTGGGATAGGGAGAATGCGGCTCTGAGCTGGGACACAGAGAGTGCAGATGTGAGCTAGAACAGGGTAAGTGCAGGTCTGAGCTGGAACAGTGAGAGTGCGGCCCTGAGCTGGGACGTGGACAGTGCGGCCCTGAGCTGGGACATAGAGAGTGCGATGCTGAGCATGGACTGGGAGAGTGCGGCACTGAGCTGGGACAGGGAGAATTCGGCCCTGTGCTGGGAGAGGGAGAGTGCGGCCCTGAGCTGGGAGAGGGAGAGTGTGTCCCTGAGCTGGGATAGGGAGAGTGAGGCTCTGAGCTGGGACATGTAGAGTGCGACGCTGAGCAGAGACAGGGAGAATGAGGCCCTGAGCTGGGAGAGGGAGAGTGTGACCCTAAGCTGGGACACGGAGAGTGCAGCCCAAAGCTGGGACAAGGAGAGTGAGGCCCTGAGCTGGGATATGGAGTGTGCGGCTCTGAGCTGGAACAGGGAGAGTGAGGACCTGAACTGGGACAGGGAGAGTGTAGCCCTGTACTAGGGCAGGGGGAGTGCGGCCCTGAGCTGGGACTTGGAGTGTGCACCCTGAGCTGGGATAGGGAGAGTGAGGCCCTGAACTGGGGCAGTGGGAGTGCGGCCCTGAGCATTGACTTGGAGAGTCACTCCCTGAGTTGGCACGGGGAGAGTGAGGCCCTGAGATGGGACGGGGAGAGTGAGGCCCTGAGATGGGACAGGGAGAGTGAGACCCTGAGTTGGCACGGGGAGAGTGTGGCATTGAGCTGGGACGGTGAGAGTGTGGCCCTGAGCTGGGACTGGGAGAGTGTGGCACTGAGCTGGGACTGGGAGAGTGTGGCCCTGAGCTGGGATAGCGAGTGTGCGGCTCTGAGCTGGAACAGGGAGAGTGAGGACCTGAGCTGGGACTGGGAGAGTGTGGCACTGAGCTGGGACTGGGAGAGTGTGGCCCTGAGCTGGGATAGCGAGTGTGCGGCTCTGAGCTGGGACTGGGAGAGTGTGGCCCTGAGCTGGGATAGCGAGTGTGAGGCCCTGAGCTGGGGCATGGAGAGGGAGGCCCTGAGCTGGGGCATGGAGAGTGAGGCACTGAGCTGGGACAGGGAGAGTGTGGTCCTGAATTGGGACAGGGAGAGTGAGGCACTGAGCTGGGGCAGGGAGAGTGTGGACCTGAGCTGGGACAGGGAGAGTGAGACCCTGAGCTGGGACGTGGAGAGTGCGGCACTGAGCTGGGACAGGAAGAATGAGGCTCTGAGCTGGGACAGGGAGAGTGCGGACCTGAGCTGTGTCAGAGAGAGTGCGTCCCTGAGCTGGGAGAGGAGAATGAGTCCCTGACCTGGGACAGGGAGAGTGTGGCACTGAGCTGGGAGAAAGAGAGTGAGTCCCTGAGCTGGTACAGGGAAAGTGCGTCCCTGAGCTGGGATAGCGAGTGTGCGGCTCTGAGCTGGAACAGTGAGAGTGAGGACCTAAGCTTGGACAGGAAGAGTTCCCCTGAGCTGCGACAGGGAGAGTGTGGCCCTGAGTTGGGAGAGTGAGATTGCGGTCCTGAGCTATGACAGGGAGAGTGAGGTCCTGCGTTGTGACAGGGAGTGTGCGGACCTGAGCTGTGACAGGGAGAGTGCGGACCTGAGCTGGGACAGGGAGAGTGCGTCCCTGAGCTGGGATAGCCATGGTGCGGCTCTGAGCTGGAACAGTGAGAGTGAGGACCTGAGCTGGGACTGGGAGAGTGCCCCTGAGCTGCGACATGGAGAGTGCAGCCCTGAGTTGGGTCAGTGAGCTTCCGCCTGAGCTGGGACAGGGAGAGTGAGGTATTTCGTTGTGACAGGGAGTGTGCGGAACTGGGCTGTGACAGGGAGAGTGTGGACCTGAACTGGGACAGGGAGAGTGGGGCCCTTAGCTGGGATAGGGAGAATGCGGCTCTGAGCTGGGACACAGAGAGTGCAGATGTGAGCTGGGACAGGGTAAGTGCAGCTCTGAGCTGGAACATTGAGAGTGCGGTCCTGAGCTGGGACGTGGAGAGTGCGGCACTGAGCTGGGACACAGAGAGTGCGATGCTGAGCATGGACTGGGAGAGTGAGGCACTGAGCTGGGACAGGGAGAATTCGGCCCTGTGCTGGGAGAGGGAGAGTGCGGCCCTGAGCTGGGAGAGGGAGAGTGTGTCCCTGAGCTGGGATAGGGAGAGTGAGGCTCTGAGCTGGGACATGTAGAGTGCGACGCTGAGCAGAGACAGGGAGAATGAGGCCCTGAGCTGGGAGAGGGAGAGTGTGACCCTAAGCTGGGACAGGGAGAGTGCAGCCCAAAGCTGGGACAAGGAGAGTGAGGCCCTGAGCTGGGATATGGAGTGTGCGGCTCTGAGCTGGAACAGGGAGAGTGAGGACCTGAACTGGGACAGGGAGAGTGTAGCCCTGTACTAGGGCAGGGGGAGTGCGGCCCTGAGCTGGGACTTGGTGTGTGCACCCTGAGCTGGGATAGGGAGAGTGAGGCCCTGAACTGGGGCAGTGGGAGTGCGGCCCTGAGCATTGACTTGGAGAGTCACTCCCTGAGTTGGCACGGGGAGAGTGAGGCCCTGAGATGGGACGGGGAGAGTGAGGCCCTGAGATGGGACAGGGAGAGTGAGACCCTGAGTTGGCACGGGGAGAGTGTGGCATTGAGCTGGGACGGTGAGAGTGTGGCCCTGAGCTGGGACTGGGAGAGTGTGGCCCTGAGCTGGGACTGGGAGAGTGTGGCACTGAGCTGGGACTGGGAGAGTGTGGCCCTGAGCTGGGATAGCGAGTGTGCGGCTCTGAGCTGGAACAGGGAGAGTGAGGACCTGAGCTGGGACTGGGAGAGTGTGGCACTGAGCTGGGACTGGGAGAGTGTGGCCCTGAGCTGGGATAGCGAGTGTGCGGCTCTGAGCTGGGACTGGGAGAGTGTGGCCCTGAGCTGGGATAGCGAGTGTGAGGCACTGAGCTGGGGCATGGAGAGGGAGGCCCTGAGCTGGGGCATGGAGAGTGAGGCACTGAGCTGGGACAGGGAGAGTGTGGTCCTGAATTGGGACAGGGAGAGTGAGGCACTGAGCTGGGGCAGGGAGAGTGTGGACCTGAGCTGGGACAGGGAGAGTGAGACCCTGAGCTGGGACGTGGAGAGTGCGGCACTGAGCTGGGACAGGAAGAATGAGGCTCTGAGCTGGGACAGGGAGAGTGCGGACCTGAGCTGTGTCAGAGAGAGTGCGTCCCTGAGCTGGGAGAGGAGAATGAGTCACTGAGCTGGGAGAAAGAGAGTGAGTCCCTGAGCTGGTACAGGGAAAGTGCGTCCCTGAGCTGGGATAGCGAGTGTGCGGCTCTGAGCTGGAACAGTGAGAGTGAGGACCTAAGCTTGGACAGGAAGAGTTCCCCTGAGCTGCGACAGGGAGAGTGTGGCCCTGAGTTGGGAGAGTGAGATTGCGGTCCTGAGCTATGACAGGGAGAGTGAGGTCCTCCGTTGTGACAGGGAGTGTGCGGACCTGAGCTGTGACAGGGAGAGTGCGGACCTGAGCTGGGACAGGGAGAGTGCGTCCCTGAGCTGGGATAGCCATGGTGCGGCTCTGAGCTGGAACAGTGAGAGTGAGGACCTGAGCTGGGACTGGGAGAGTGCCCCTGAGCTGCGACAGGGAGAGTGCAGCCCTGAGTTGGGACAGTGAGCTTCCGCCTGAGCTGGGACAGGGAGAGTGAGGTATTTCGTTGTGACAGGGAGTGTGCGGAACTGGGCTGTGACAGGGAGAGTGTGGACCTGAACTGGGACAGGGAGAGTGGGGCCCTTAGCTGGGATAGGGAGAATGCGGCTCTGAGCTGGGACACAGAGAGTGCAGATGTGAGCTGGGACAGGGTAAGTGCAGCTCTGAGCTGGAACATTGAGAGTGCGGTCCTGAGCTGGGACGTGGAGAGTGCGGCACTGAGCTGGGACAGGGAGAGTGCGGCACTGAGCTGGGACAGGGAGAGTGCGGCACTGAGCTGGGACATAGAGAGTGAGTCCCTGAGCTGGTACAGGGAGAGTGTGGTACTGAGCTAGGACAGGGAAAGTGCGTCCCTGAGCTGGGATAGCGAGTGTGCGGCTCTGAGCTTGAACAGTGAGAGTGAGGACCTAAGCTTGGACAGGAAGAGTTCCCCTGAGCTGCGACAGGGAGAGTGCGTCCCTGAGCTGGGATAGCCAGGGTGCGGCTCTGAGCTGGAACAGTTAGAGTGAGGACCTGAGCTGGGACAGGGAGAGTGCCCCTGAGCTGCGACAGGGAGAGTGCCCCTGAGCTGCGACAGGGAGAGTGCAGCCTTGAGTTGGGACAGTGAGATTCCGCCTGAGCTGGGACAGGGAGAGTGAGGTATTTCGTTGTGACAGGGAGTGTGCGGAACTGGGCTGTGACAGGGAGAGTGTGGACCTGAGCTGGGACAGGGAGAGTGAGACCCTGAGCCGGGACGTGGAGAGTGCGGCACTGAGCTGGGACAGGAAGAACGAGGCCCTGAGCTGGGACAGGGAGAGTGCGGACCTGAGCTGTGTCAGAGAGAGTGCGTCCCTGAGCTGGGAGAGGAGAGTGAGGCCCTGACCTGGGACAGGGAGAGTGTGGCACTGAGCTGGGAGAAAGAGAGAGTGGCCTAGAGCTGGGACAAGGAAATGGAGGCCCTGAGCTGGGACCGAGAGAGTGATGCACTGAGTTGGGACAGGGAGAGTGCAACGCTAAGCTGAGACAGGGAGAGCGCGGCTCAAAGCTGGGACAGGGAGCGTGAGGCCCTGAGCTGGGACAGGTACAGTGTGGACCTGAGCTGGGAAAGGGATAATGCACCCTGAGCTGGGACCGGGAGAGTGCGGTCTTGAGCTGGGACAGGGAGAGTGCGGCTCTGAGCTGGGAAAGGGATAGTGCACCCTGAGCTGCGGTGGGACAGATAAGTGCAGCTCTGAGCTGGGATAGGGAGAGTGAGGCTCTGAACTGGGGCAGGGAGAGTGCGACGCTGAGCTGGGACACAGAGAGTGCGATGCTGAGCATGGACTGGGAGAACGAGGCCTTGAGCTGGGACAGGGAGAGTGCGGCCCTAAACTGGGACAGGGAGAGTGATGCCCTGAGTTGGGACAGGGAGAGTGCAACGCTGAGCGGAGACAGGGAGAGTGCGGCACTGAGCTGGGACAAGGACTGTGCGTCCCTGAGCTGGGATAGCGAGGGTGCGGCTCTGAGCTGGAACTGTGAGAGTGAGGACCTGAGCTGGGACTGGGAGAGAGGACCTGAGCTGGGACTGGAAGAGTGCCCCTGAGCTGGGACAGGGAGAGTGCGGCCCTAAACTGAGACAGGGAGAGTGATGTCCTGAGTTGGGACAGGGAGAGTGCGACGCTGAGCGGGGACAGGGAGATTGCGGCACCGAGCTGGGATAGGGAGAGTGTGACCCTGAGTTGGGACAGGGAGAGTGTAGCCCTGAGCTGGGAAAGGATTAGTGCACTCTGAGCTGGGTCAGGGAGAGTGTAGTCCTGAGCTGGGACAGGGAGAGTGTGGTCCTGAGCTGGGAAAGGGAGAGTGCGGAACTGAGCTGTGTCAGAGAGAGTGCGTCCCTGAGCTGGGAGAGGAGAGTGAGGCCCTGAGGTGGGACAGGGAGAGTGAGGCCCAAAGCTGGGACAGGGAGCGTGAGGCCCTGAGCTGGGACAGGGAGAGTGATGCCCTGAGTTGGGACAGATAGAGTGCGGCTCTGAGCTGGGAAAGGGATAGTGCGCCCTGAGCTGCGGTGGGACAGATAAGTGCAGCTCTGAGCTGGGACAGGGAGTGTGCACCCTGAGTTGGGATAGGGAGAGTGCTCGCTGCGCTGGGATAGGGAGAGTGAGGCTCTGAACTGGGGCAGGGAGAGTGCGCCCTGAGCTGCGGTGGGACAGATAAGTGCAGCTCTGAGCTGGGACAGGGAGTGTGCACCCTGAGTTGGGATAGGGAGAGTGCTCGCTGCGCTGGGATAGGGAGAGTGAGGCTCTGAACTGGGGCAGGGAGAGTGCGGCTCTGAGCTGGGACACAGAGAGTGCGATGCTGAGCATGGACTGGGAGAACAAGGCCTTGAGCTGGGACAGGGAGAGTGCGGCCCTAAACTGGGACAGGGAGAGTGATGCCCTGAGTTGGGACAGGGAGAGTGCAACGCTGAGCGGAGACAGGGAGAGTGCGGCTCTGAGCTGGGACAGGGACAGTGCGTCCCTGAGCTGGGATAGCGAGGGTGCGGCTCTGAGCTGGAACAGTGAGAGTGAGGACCTGAGCTGGGACTGGGAGAGAGGACCTGAGCTGGGACTGGGAGAGTGCGGCCCTAAACTGGGACAGGGAGAGTGATGGCCTGAGTTGGGACAGGGAGAGTGCGACGCTGAGGGGGGACAGGGAGATTGCGGCACCGAGCTGGGATAGGGAGAGTGTGACCCTAAGCTGGGACAGGGAGAGTGTAGCCCTGAGCTGGGAAAGGGATAGTGCACTCTGAGCTGGGTCAGGGAGAGTGTAGTCCTGAGCTGGGACAGGGAGAGTGTGGTCCTGAGCTGGGACAGGAAGAATGAGGCCCTGAGCTGGGAAAGGTAGAGTGCGGAACTGAGCTGTGTCAGAGAGAGTGCGTCCCTGAGCTGGGAGAGGAGAGTGAGGCCCTGAGGTGGGACAGGGAGAGTGAGGCCCAAAGCTGGGACAGGGAGCGTGAGGCCCTGAGCTGGGACAGGGAGACTGATGCCCTGAGTTGGGACAGGGAGAGTGTGGACCTGAGCTGGGAAAGGGATAATGCACCCTGAGCTGGGACAGGGAGAGTGCGGCTCTGAGCTGGGAAAGGGATAGTGCGCCCCTGAGCTGGGACAGGGAGAGAGCGGCCTTGAGCTGGGACAGGAGTGTGCGGCTCTGAGCTGGAACAGTGAGAGTGCGGCCCTGAGTTGCGACTGGGAGAGTGAGACCCTGAGCTGGGACATAGAGAGTGCGATGCTGAGCTGGGACAGAGAGTGGACTGGGAGAGTGAGACCTTGAGCTGGGATAGGGAGAGTACGGCCCTGAGCTGGGACAGGGAGAGTGCGGCTCTGAGCTGGTACACAGAGAGTGCAGACGTGAGCTGGGACGTAGAATGTGTGCGGCCCTGAGCTGGGTCAGGGAGAGTGCGGCCCTGAGCTGGGACAGGGAGAGTGCGACTCTGAGCTGGGACATAGAGAGTGCGATGCTGAGCATGGACTGGGAGAGTGAGGCCTTGAGATGGGACAAGGTGAGAGCGCCCTGAGCTGGGACAGGGAGAGTGCGGCCTTGAGCTGGGACAGGGAGAGTGATGCCCTGAGTTGGGACAGGGAGAGTGTGGTCCTGAGCTGGAACAGGGAGAGTGCGGTCCTATACTGGAACAGGGAGAGTGATGCACTGAGCTGGGACAGAGAGAGTGCGACCCTGAGCTGGAACAGGGAGAGTGCGGCCCTGAGCTGGGTCAGATTAGATTAGACTAGACTTACAGTGTGGAAACAGGCCCTTCGGCCCAACAAGTCCACACCGACCCGCCGAAGCGCAACCCACCCATACCCCTACATATACCCCTTACCTAACACTACGGGCAATTTAGCATGGCCAATTCACCTGACCCGCACATCTTTGGACTGTGGGAGGAAACCGGAGCACCCGGAGGAAACCCACGCAGACACGGGGAGAACGTGCAAACTCCACACAGTCAGTCGCCTGAGGCGGGAATTGAACCCAGCTCCCTGGCGCTGTGAGGCAGCAGTGCTAACCACTGTGCCACCGTGCTCCCCTAAAAATAAAACGCTGGGCAGCGCCCGTAGTTAACTGGACGCGAACTCGCGGCCAGAAGGATTTGAGTGAAATCGAAGTAACTACTGAGCTAAAGCCAGCGTCAGGGAGAGTGCAAAGCTGAGCGGAGACAGGGAGAGTGCGGCACTGAGCTGGAACAGTGAGAGTGAGGCCCTGAGCTGGGATAGGGATAGTGTGGACCTGAGCTGCGACGGGGAGAATTCGGCCCTGAGCTGGGAGAGGGAGAGTGCGGCCCTGAGCTGGGAGAGGGAGAGTGCGGCCCTGAGCTGGGAGAGGGAGAGTGTGTCCCTGAGCTTGGATAGGGAGAGTGATGCCTTGAGCTGGGACAGGGAGAGTGATGCAATGAGCTGGGACAGGGAGAGTGCGGCACTGAGTGGGGACAGGGAGATTGCGGCACCGAGCTGGGATAGGGAGAATGGGAACCTGAGCTGGGACAGGGAGACTGTAGCCCTGAGCTGGGAAAGGGATAGTGCACTCTGAGCTGGGTCAGGGAGAGTGTGGTCCTGAGCTGGGACAGGGAGAGTGTGATCCTGAGCTGGGAGAGGAAGAGTGCGGCCCTGAGCTGGGATAGGGAGAATGCGGCTCTGAGCTGGGACACAGAGAGTGCAGATGTGAGCTGGAACAGGGTAAGTGCAGCTCTGAGCTGGAACAGTGAGAGTGCGGCCCTGAGCTGGGACGTGGACAGTGCGGCCCTGAGCTGGGACATAGAGAGTGCGATGCTGAGCATGGACTGGGAGAGTGCGGCACTGAGCTGGGACAGGGAGAATTCGGCCCTGTGCTGGGAGAGGGAGAGTGCGGCCCTGAGCTGGCAGAGGGAGAGTGTGTCCCTGAGCTGGGATAGGGAGAATGAGGCCCTGAGCTGGGAGAGGGAGAGTGTGACCCTAAGCTGGGACAGGGAGAGCGCAGCCCAAAGCTGGGACAAGGAGAGTGAGGCCCTGAGCTGGGATATGGAGTGTGCGGCTCTGAGCTGGAACAGGGAGAGTGAGGACCTGAACTGGGACAGGGAGAGTGTAGCCCTGTACTAGGGCAGGGGGAGTGCGGCCCTGAGCTGGGACTTGGAGTGTGCACCCTGAGCTGGGATAGGGAGAGTGAGGCCCTGAACTGGGGCAGTGGGAGTGCGGCCCTGAGCATTGACTTGGAGAATCCCTCCCCTAGTTGGCACGGGGAGAGTGAGGCCCTGAGATGGGACAGGGAGAGTGAGACCCTGAGTTGGCACGGGGAGAGTGCGGCATTGAGCTGGGAAGGTGAGAGTGTGGCCCTGAGCTGGGACTGGGAGAGTGTGGCACTGAGCTGGGACTGGGAGAATGTGGCCCTGAGCTGGGATAGCGAGTGTGCGGCTCTGAGCTGGAACAGGGAGAGTGAGGACCTGAGCTGGGACTGGGAGAGTGTGGCACTGAGCTGGGACTGGGAGAGTGTGGCCCTGAGCTGGGATAGCGAGTGTGCGGCTCTGAGCTGGGACTGGGAGAGTATGGCCCTGAGCTGGGATAGCGAGTGTGAGGCGCTGAGCTGGGGCATGGAGAGTGAGGCGCTGAGCTGGGGCATGGAGAGTGAGGCCCTGAGCTGGGACAGGGAGAGTGAGGCACTGAGCTGGGACAGGGAGAGTGAGGCCCTGAGCTGGGACAGGGAGAGTGAGGTCCTGAGCTGGGACAGGGAGAGTGTGGTCCTGAGCTCGAACATGGAGAGCGCGGTCCTATACTGGAACAGGGAGAGTGATGCACTGAGCTGGGACAGGGAGAGTGCGACCCTGAGCTGGAACAGGGAGAGTGCGGCCCTGAGCTGGGTCAGGGAGAGTGCAAAGCTGAGCGGAGACAGGGAGAGTGCGGCACTGAGCTGGGATAGCGAGGGTGCGGCTCTGAGCTGGAACAGTGAGAGTGAGGCCCTGAGCTGGGAGAGGGAGAGTGCGGCCCTGAGCTGGCAGAGGGAGAGTGTGTCCCTGAGCTGGGATAGGGAGAGTGAGGCTCTGAGCTGGGACATGTCGAGTGCGACGCTGAGCGGAGACAGGGAGAGTGAGGCCCTGAGCTGGGAGAGGGAGAGTGTGACCCTAAGCTGGGACAGGGAGAGCGCAGCCCAAAGCTGGGACAAGGAGAGTGAGGCCCTGAGCTGGGATAGGGAGTGTGCGGCTCTGAGCTGGAACAGGGAGAGTGAGGACCTGAACTGGGACAGGGAGAGTGTAGCCCTGTACTAGGGCAGGGGGAGTGCGGCCCTGAGCTGGGACTTGGAGTGTGCACCCTGAGCTGGGATAGGGAGAGTGAGGCCCTGAACTGGGGCAGTGGGAGTGCGGCCCTGAGCATTGACTTGGAGAATCCCTCCCCTAGTTGGCACGGGGAGAGTGAGGCCCTGAGATGGGACAGGGAGAGTGAGACCCTGAGTTGGCACGGGGAGAGTGCGGCATTGAGCTGGGAAGGTGAGAGTGTGGCCCTGAGCTGGGACTGGGAGAGTGTGGCACTGAGCTGGGACTGGGAGAATGTGGCCCTGAGCTGGGATAGCGAGTGTGCGGCTCTGAGCTGGAACAGGGAGAGTGAGGACCTGAGCTGGGACTGGGAGAGTGTGGCACTGAGCTGGGACTGGGAGAGTGTGGCCCTGAGCTGGGATAGCGAGTGTGCGGCTCTGAGCTGGGACTGGGAGAGTGTGGCCCTGAGCTGGGATAGCGAGTGTGAGGCACTGAGCTGGGGCATGGAGAGTGTGGCCCTGAGCTGGGACTGGGAGAGTGTGGCACTGAGCTGGGACTGGGAGAATGTGGCCCTGAGCTGGGATAGCGAGTGTGCGGCTCTGAGCTGGAACAGGGAGAGTGAGGACCTGAGCTGGGACTGGGAGAGTGTGGCACTGAGCTGGGACTGGGAGAGTGTGGCCCTGAGCTGGGATAGCGAGTGTGCGGCTCTGAGCTGGGACTGGGAGAGTGTGGCCCTGAGCTGGGATAGCGAGTGTGAGGCACTGAGCTGGGGCATGGAGAGTGAGGCCCTGAGCTGGGACAGGGAGAGTGAGGCCCTGAGCTGGGACAGGGAGAGTGAGGCACTGAGCTGGGGCATGGAGAGTGAGGCCCTGAGCTGGGACAGGGAGAGTGAGGTCCTGAGTTGGGACAGGGAGAGTGTGGTCCTGAGCTCGAACATGGAGAGCGCGGTCCTATACTGGAACAGGGAGAGTGATGCACTGAGCTGGGACAGGGAGAGTGCGACCCTGAGCTGGAACAGGGAGAGTGCGGCCCTGAGCTGGGTCAGGGAGAGTGCAAAGCTGAGCGGAGACAGGGAGAGTGAGGCCCTGAGCTGGGATAGGGAGAGTGCGGCACTGAGCTGGGACAGGGAGAATTCGGCCCTGAGCTGGGAGAGGGAGAGTGCGGCCCTGAGCTGGCAGAGGGAGAGTGTGTCCCTGAGCTGGGATAGGGAGAGTGAGGCTCTGAGCTGGGACATGTCGAGTGCGACGCTGAGCGGAGACAGGGAGAGTGAGGCCCTGAGCTGGGAGAGGGAGAGTGTGACCCTAAGCTGGGACAGGGAGAGCGCAGCCCAAAGCTGGGACAAGGAGAGTGAGGCCCTGAGCTGGGATATGGAGTGTGCGGCTCTGAGCTGGAACAGGGAGAGTGAGGACCTGAACTGGGACAGGGAGAGTGTAGCCCTGTACTAGGGCAGGGGGAGTGCGGCCCTGAGCTGGGACTTGGAGTGTGCACCCTGAGCTGGGATAGTGAGAGTGAGGCCCTGAACTGGGGCAGTGGGAGTGCGGCCCTGAGCATTGACTTGGAGAGTCACTCCCTGAGTTGGCACGGGGAGAGTGAGGCCCTGAGATGGGACAGGGAGAGTGAGACCCTGAGTTGGCACGGGGAGAGTGCGGCATTGAGCTGGGAAGGTGAGAGTGTGGCCCTGAGCTGGGACTGGGAGAGTGTGGCACTGAGCTGGGACTGGGAGAGTGTGGCCCTGAGCTGGGATAGCGAGTGTGCGGCTCTGAGCTGGAACAGGGAGAGTGAGGACCTGAGCTGGGATTGGGAGAGTGTGGCACTGAGCTGGGACTGGGACAGTGTGGCCCTGAGCTGGGATAGCGAGTGTGCGGCTCTGAGCTGGGACTGGGAGAGTGTGGCACTGAGCTGGGACTGGGAGAGTGTGGCCCTGAGCTGGGGCATGGAGAGTGAGGTCCTGAGCTGGGACAGGGAGAGTGAGGCGCTGAGCTGGGGCATGGAGAGTGAGGCCCTGAGTTTGGACAGGGAGAGTGTGGTCCTGAATTGGGACAGGGAGAGTGAGGCACTGAGCTGGGGCATGGAGAGTGTGGACCTGAGCTGGGATAGCCAGGGTGCGGCTCTGAGCTGGAACAGTGAGAGTGAGGACCTGAGCTGGGACTGGGAGAGTGCCCCTGAGCTGCGACAGGGAGAGTGCGGCCTTGAGTTGGGACAGTGAGCTTCCGCCTGAGCTGGGACAGGGAGAGTGAGGTATTTCGTTGTGACAGGGAGTGTGTGGAACTGGGCTGTGACAGGGAGAGTGTGAACCTGAGCTGGGACAGGGAGAGTGAGACCCTGAGCCGGGACGTGGAGAGTGCGGCACTGAGCTGGGACAGGAAGAATGAGGCCCTGAGCTGGGACAGGGAGAGTGCGGACCTGAGCTGTGTCAGAGAGAGTGCGTCCCTGAGCTGGGAGAGGAGAGTGAGGCCCTGACCTGGGACATGGAGAGTGTGGCACTGAGCTGGGAGAAAGAGAGAGTGGCCTAGAGCTGGGACGAGGAAATTGAGGCCCTGAGCTGGGACCGAGAGAGTGATGCACTGAGTTGGGACAGGGAGAGTGCGACGCTAAGCTGAGACAGGGAGAGCGCGGCTCAAAGCTGGGACAGGGAGCGTGAGGACCTGAGCTGGGACAGGTACAGTGTGGACCTGAGCTGGGACAGGGAGAGTGGGGCCCTTAGCTGGGATAGGGAGAATGCGGCTCTGAGCTGGGACATAGAGAGTGCAGATGTGAGCTGGGACAGGGTAAGTGCAGCTCTGACCTGGGACGTGGAGAGTGCGGCCCTGAGCTGGGACGTGGAGAGTGCGGCACTGAGCTGGGACATAGAGAGTGCGATGCTGAGCATGGACTGGGAGAGTGAGGCACTGAGCTGGGACAGGGAGAGTGTGGTACTGAGCTAGGACAGGGAAAGTGCGTCCCTGAGCTGGGATAGCGAGTGTGCGGCTCTGAGCTGGAACAGTGAGAGTGAGGACCTAAGCTGGGACAGGAAGAGTTCCCCTGAGCTGCGACAGGGAGAGTGTGGCCCTGAGTTGGGACAGTGAGATTGCGGACCTGAGCTGT
Source organism: Hemiscyllium ocellatum (assembly GCF_020745735.1). Classification (NCBI taxonomy): domain Eukaryota; kingdom Metazoa; phylum Chordata; class Chondrichthyes; order Orectolobiformes; family Hemiscylliidae; genus Hemiscyllium; species Hemiscyllium ocellatum. Next base: position 11,247,166 of record NC_083421.1, on the reverse strand, counting down.
GACAGGGAGAGTGCGTCCCTGAGCTGGGATAGCCAGGGTGCGGCTCTGAGCTGGAACAGTGAGAGTGAGGACCTGAGCTGGGACTGGGAGAGTGCCCCTGAGCTGGGACTGGGAGAGTGCGGCCCTAAACTGGGACAGGGAGAGTGATGGCCTGAGTTGGGACAGGGAGAGTGCGACGCTGAGGGGGGACAGGGAGATTGCGGCACCGAGCTGGGATAGGGAGAGTGTGACCCTAAGCTGGGACAGGGAGAGTGTAGCCCTGAGCTGGGAAAGGGATAGTGCACTCTGAGCTGGGTCAGGGAGAGTGTAGTCCTGAGCTGGGACAGGGCGAGTGTGGTCCTGAGCTGGGACAGGAATAATGAGGCCCTGAGCTGGGAAAGGGAGAGTGCGGAACTGAGCTGTGTCAGAGAGAGTGCGTCCCTGAGCTGGGAGAGGAGAGTGAGGCCCTGAGGTGGGACAGGGAGCGTGAGGCCCTGAGCTGGGACAGGGAGAGTGATGCCCTGAGTTGGGACAGATAGAGTGTGGACCTGAGCTGGGAAAGGGAATAATGCACCCTGAGCTGGGAAAGGGATAGTGCGCCCTGAGCTGCGGTGGGACAGATAAGTGCAGCTCTGAGCTGGGACAGGGAGTGTGCACCCTGAGTTGGGATAGGGAGTGTGCACCCTGAGCTGGGACAGGGAGAGTGAGGCTCTGAACTGGGGCAGGGAGAGTGCGGCTCTGAGCTGGGACACAGAGAGTGCGATGCTGAGCATGGACTGGGAGAACGAGGCCTTGAGCTGGGATAGGGAGAGTGTGACCCTAAGCTGGGACAGGGAGAGTGTAGCCCTGAGCTGGGAAAGGGATAGTGCACTCTGAGCTGGGTCAGGGAGAGTGTAGTCCTGAGCTGGGACAGGGAGAGTGTGGTCCTGAGCTGGGACAGGAAGAATGAGGCCCTGAGCTGGGAAAGGGAGAGTGTGGACCTGAGCTGTGTCAGAGAGAGTGCCTCCCTGAGCTGGGAGAGGAGAGTGAGGCCCTGAGGTGGGACAGGGAGCGTGAGGCCCAAAGCTGGGACAGGGAGCGTGAGGCCCAAAGCTGGGACAGGGAGCGTGAGGCCCTGAGCTGGAACAGGGAGAGTGATGCCCTGAGTTGGGACAGGGAGAGTGCAACGCTGAGCGGAGACAGGGAGAGTGCGGCACTGAGCTGGGACAGGGACAGTGCGTCCCTGAGCTGGGATAGCGAGGGTGCGGCTCTGAGCTGGAACAGTGAGAGTGAGGACCTGAGCTGGGACTGGGAGAGAGGACCTGAGCTGGGACTGGGAGAGTGCGGCCCTAAACTGGGACAGGGAGAGTGATGGCCTGAGTTTGAACAGGGAGAGTGCGACGCTGAGGGGGGACAGGGAGATTGCGGCACCGAGCTGGGATAGGGAGAGTGTGACCCTAAGCTGGGACAGGGAGCATGAGGCCCTGAGCAGGGACAGGGAGAGTGATGCCCTGAGTTGGGACAGGGAGAGTGTGGACCTGAGCTGGGAAAGGGATAATGCACCCTGAGCTGGGACCGGGAGTGTGCGGCCTTGAGCTGGGACAGGGAGAGTGATGCCCTGAATTGGGACAGGGAAAGTGTGGACCTGAGCTGGGAAAGGGATAATGCACCCTGAGCTGGGACCGGGAGAGTGCGGTCTTGAGCTGGGACAGGGAGAGTGCGGCTCTGAGCTGGGAAAGGGATAGTGCGCCCCTGAGCTGGGACCGGGAGAGTGCGGTCTTGAGCTGGGACAGGCAGCGTGAGGCTCTGAGCTAGGACAGGGAGAGTGATGCCTTGAGTTGGGACAGGGAGAGTGTGGACCAGAGCTGGGAAAGGGATAATGCACTTTGAGCTGCAGTGGGAGAACGTGGCCCTGAGTTGGGACAGGGAGAGTGCGGCCCTAAACTGGGACAGGGAGAGTGATGCCCTGAGCTGGGACAGGGAGAGTGATGCCCTGAGCTGGGACAGGGAGAGTGAGGCCCTGAGCTGTGACAGGGAGAGTGCGACTCTGAGCTGGGACAGAGAGTATGCAGCCCTGAGCTTGGATAGGGAGAGTGAGGCTCTGAACTGAGGCAGGGAGTGTGCGGACCTGAGCTGGCACAGTGAGAGTGCGGCCCTGAGCTGCGACTGGGAGAGTGAGACCCTGAGCTGGGACGTGGAGAGTGCGACCCTGAGCTGGGACATAGAGAGTGCGATGCTGAGCATGGACTAGGAGAATGAGGCCTTGAGATGGTACAGGGTGAGTGCGGCCTTGAGCTGGGACAGGGAGAGTGTGGTCCTGAGCTGGGACAGGGAGAGTGTGACCCTGAGCTGGGAGAGGGAGAGTGCGGCCCTAAACTGGGACAGGGAGAGTGCAAAGCTGAGTGGAGACAGGGAGAGTGCGGCACTGAGCTGGGACAGGGAAAGTGCGTCCCTGAGCTGAGATAGCAAGGGTGCGGCTCTGAGCTGGGACAGGGAGAGTGTGGACCTGAGCTGGGAAAGGGATAATGCACCCTGAGCTGCGGTGTGAGAATGTGGCCCTGAGTTGGGACAGGGAGAGTGTGGTCCTGAGCTGGGACAGGGAGAGTGCGGTCCTATACAGGGAGATTGCGGAACCGAGCTAGGATAGGGAGAGTGTGACCCTAAGCTGGGACAGGGAGAGTGTAGCCCTGAGCTGGGAGAGGAGAGTGAGGCCCTGAGCTGTGTCAGAGAGAGTGCGTCCCTGAGCTGGGAGAGGAGATTGAGGCCCTGAGCTGGGAGAGGAGAGTGAGGCCCTGAGCTGTGTCAGAGAGAGTGCGTCCCTGAGCTGGGAGAGGAGATTGAGGCCCTGCGTTGGGACAGGGAGATTGCAGCACTGAGCTGAGACAGGGAGAGCGCGGCCCAAAGCTGGGACAGGGAGCGTGAGGCCCTGAGCTGGGACAGGGAGAGTGATGCCCTGAGTTGGGACAGGGAGAGTGATGCCCTGAGCTGGGACAGGGAGAGTGCGACCCTGAGCTGGAACAGGGAGAGTGCGGCCCTGAGCTGGGTCAGGGAGAGTGCAAAGCTGAGCGGAGACAGGGAGAGTGCGGCTCTGAGCTGGAACAGTGAGAGTGAGGCCCTGAGCTGGGATAGGGATAGTGTGGACCTGAGCTGGGACAGGGAGAGTGCGGCACTGAGCGGGGACAGGGAGATTGCGGCACCGAGCTGGGATAGGGAGAATGGGAACCTGAGCTGGGACAGGGAGAGTGTAGCCCTGAGCTGGGAAAGGGATAGTGCACTCTGAGCTGGGACAGGGAGAGTGTGGTCCTGAGCTGGGACAGGGAGAGTGTGGTCCTGAGCTGGGACAGGAAGAGTGAGGTCCTGTGCTGGGAAAGGGAGAGTGTGGAACTGAGCTGTGTCAGAGAGAGTGCGTCCCTGAGCTGGGAGAGGAGAGTGAGGCCCTGAACTGGGACAGGGAGAGTGTGGCACTGAGCTGGGAGAAGGAGAGAGTGGCCTAGAGCTGGGACAAGGAAAGTGAGGCCCTGAGCTGGGACCGAGAGAGTGATGCACTGTGTTGGGACAGTGAGAGTGCGACGCTGAGCGGGGACAGGAAGAGTGAGGCACCGAGCTGAGACAGGGAGAGCGCGGCCCAAAGCTGGGACAGGGAGCATGAGGCCCTGAGCAGGGACAGGGAGAGTGATGCCCTGAGTTGGGACAGGGAGAGTGTGGACCTGAGCTGGGAAAGGGATAATGCACCCTGAGCTGGGACCGGGAGTGTGCGGCCTTGAGCTGGGACAGGGAGAGTGATGCCCTGAATTGGGACAGGGAAAGTGTGGACCTGAGCTGGGAAAGGGATAATGCACCCTGAGCTGGGACCGGGAGAGTGCGGTCTTGAGCTGGGACAGGGAGAGTGCGGCTCTGAGCTGGGAAAGGGATAGTGCGCCCCTGAGCTGGGACCGGAAGAGTGCGGTCTTGAGCTGGGACAGGGAGCGTGAGGCTCTGAGCTAGGACAGGGAGAGTGATGCCCTGAGTTGGGACAGGGAGAGTGTGGACCAGAGCTGGGAAAGGGATAATGCACTTTGAGCTGCAATGGGAGAACGTGGCCCTGAGTTGGGACAGGGAGAGTGCGGCCCTAAACTGGGACAGGGAGAGTGATGCCCTGAGCTGGGACAGGGAGAGTGATGCCCTGAGCTGGGACAGGGAGAGTGAGGCCCTGAGCTGTGACAGGGAGAGTGCGACTCTGAGCTGGGACAGAGAGTATGCAGCCCTGAGCTTGGATAGGGAGAGTGAGGCTCTGAACTGAGGCAGGGAGTGTGCGGACCTGAGCTGGCACAGTGAGAGTGCGGCCCTGAGCTGCGACTGGGAGAGTGAGACCCTGAGCTGGGACGTGGAGAGTGCGACCCTGAGCTGGGACATAGAGAGTGCAATGCTGAGCATGGACTGGGAGAGTGAGGCCTTGAGATGGTACAGGGAGAGTGCGGCACTGAGCTGGGACAGGGCGAGTGTGGTCCTGTGCTGGGACAGGGAGAGTGTGACCCTGAGCTGGGAGAGGGAGAGTGCAGCCCTGAGCTGGGACAGGGAGAGTGTGACCCTGAGCTGGGAGAGGGAGAGTGCGGCCCTGAGCTGGGACAGGGAGAGTGCGGCTCTGAGCTGGGACGTAGAATGTGTGCGGCCCTGAGCTGGGAGTGGGAGAGTGAGGCCATGAGCTGGTACACGAAGAGTGCAGACGTGAGCCGGGACAGGTAGGTGCAGCTCTGAGCTGGGACAGGGAGTGTGCACCCTGAGCTGGGTAAGGGATAGTGCGCCCTGAGCTGCGGTGGGAGAATGTGGCCCTGACTTGGGACAGGGAGAGTGTGGTCCTGAGCTGGGTCAGGGAGAGTGTGGTCTGAGCTGGGACAGGGAGAGTGTGGTCCTGAGCTGGGACAGGAAGAATGAGGCCCTGAGCTGGGAAAGGGAGAGTGCGGAACTGAGCTGTGTCAGAGTGAGTGCGTCCCTGAGCTGGGAGAGGAGAGTGAGGCCCTGAGCTGGGACAGGGAGAGTGTGGCACTGAGCTGGGAGAAGGAGAGAGTGGCCGAGAGCTGGGACAAGGAAAGTGAGGCCCTGAGCTGGGACCGAGAGAGTGATGCACTGAGTTGGGACAGGGAGAGTGCGACGCTGAGCAGGGACAGGGAGAGTGCGGCCCTGAGCTGGGATACAGAGAGTGCGATGCTGAGCATGGACTGGGAGAGTGAGGCCTTGAGCTGGGACAGGGAGAGTGCAAAGCTGAGTGGAGACAGGGAGAGTGCGGCACTGAGCTGGGACAGGGAAAGTGCGTCCCTGAGCTGAGATAGCAAGGGTGCGGCTCTGAGCTGGGACAGGGAGAGTGTGGACCTGAGCTGGGAAAGGGATAATGCACCCTGAGCTGCGGTGTGAGAATGTGGCCCTGAGCTGGGACAGGGAGAGTGTGGTCCTGAGCTGGGACAGGGAGAGTGCGGCTCTGAGCTGGGACACAGAGAGTGCAGACATGAGCTGGGACAGGTAAGTGCAGCTCTGAGCTGGGACAGGGAGTGTGCACCCTGAGCTAGGTAAGGGATAGTGCGCCCTGAGCTGCGGTGGGAGAATGTGGCCCAGAGTTGGGACAGGGAGAGTGTGGTCCTGAGCTGGGATAGGGAGAGTGCAGTCTGAGCTGGGACAGGGAGAGTGTGGTCCTGAGCTGGGAGAGGAAGAATGAGGCCCTGAGCTGGGACAGGAAAAATGAGGCCCTGAGCTGGGAAAGGGAGAGTGCGGACTTGAGCTGTGTCAGAGAGAGCGCGTCCCTGAGCTGGGAGAGGAGAATGAGGCCCTGAGCTGGGACAGGGAGAGTGTGACATTGAGCTGGGAGAAGGAGAGAGTGGCCGAGAGCTGGGACAAGGAAAGTGAGGCCCTGAGCTGGGACCAAGAGGGTGATGCACTGAGTTGGGACAAGGAGAGTGTGACCCTAAGCTGAGACAGGGAGAGTGATGCCCTGAGTTGGGACAGGGAGAGTGTGGACCTGAGCTGGGAAAGGGATAATGCACCCTGAGCTGGGACCGGGAGAGTGCGGTCTTGAGCTGGGGCAGGGAGAGTGCAGCTCTGAGCTGGGAGAGGGTGAGTGGGGCCCTGAGCTGGGACAGGAAGAGTGTGGTCCTGAGCTGGGACAGGGAGAGTGCAGCTCTGAGCTGGGAGAGGGTGAGTGCGACCCTGAGCTGGGACAGGGAGAGTGCACCCTGAGCTGGGACAGGGAGAGTGCGGCCCTGAGCTGAGGCCCTGAGCTGGGAAAGGGAGAGTGCGGACCTGAGCAGTGTCAGAGAGAGTGCGTCCCTGAGCTGGGACAGGGAGAGTGAGGCCCTGAGCTGGGACAGGGAGAGTGAGGCTCTGAGCTGGGACAGGGAGAGTGAGGCTCTGAGCTGGTAGAGGGAGAGAGAGGCCCAGAGCTGGGACAAGGAAAGTGCAGCCCTGAGTTGGGACAGGGAGAGTGATGCCCTGAGTTGGGACAGGGAGAGTGCGGTCTTGAGCTGGGACAGGGAGAGTGATGCCCTGAGTTGGGACAGGGAGAGTGCGGCTCTGAGCTGGGTAAGGGATAGTACGCCCTGAGCTACGGTGGGAGAATGTGGCCCTGAGTTGGGACAGGGAGAGTGTGGTCCTGAGTTGGGACAGGGAGAGTGCGGTCCTATACTGGGACAGGGAGAGTGATGCCCTGAGCTGGGACAGGGACAGTGCGACCCTGAGCTGGGATAGGGAGAGTGCGGCTCTGAGCTGGGATAGCGAGTGTGCGGCTCTGAACTGGGATAGCTAGTGTGCGGCTCTGAGCTGGAACAGTGAGAGTGAGGACCTGAGCTGGGACTGGGAGAGTGCCCCTGAGCTGCGACAGGAGAGTGCGGCCCTGATTTGGGACAGTAAGATTGCGGCCCTGAGCTGGGACAGGGAGAGTGAGGTACTGCATTGTGACAGGGAGTGTGAGACCCTGAGCTGGGACGTGGAGAGAGTGGACCTGAGCTGGAACAGGGAGAGTGCGGCACTGAACTGGGTCAGAGAGAGTGCGGCCCTGAGCTGGGACAGGAAGAATGAGGCCCTGAGCTGGGAAAGGGAGAGTGCGGACCTGAGCTGGGAGAGGAGAGAGTGGCCTAGAGCTGGGACAAAGAAAGTGAGGCCCTGAGCTGGGACCGAGAGAGTGATACACTGAGTTGGGACAGGGAGAGTGCGATGCTGAGCGGGGACAGGGAGATTGCGGCACCGAGCTGGGACAGGGAGAGTGTGACCCTAAGCTGAGACAGGGAGAGCGCGGCCCAAAGCTGGGACAAGGAGCGTGAGGCCCTGAGCTGGGACAGGGAGAGTAATGCCCTGAGTTGGGACAGGGACAGTGATGCCCTGAGCTGGTTCAGGGAGAGTGTGGACCTGAGGTGGGACAGGGAGAGTGAGGCCCTGAGCTGGGACAGGGAGAGTGAGGCCCTGAGCTGGGACAGGGAGAGTGCGGCGCAAAGCTGGGACAGGGAGAGTGATGCCCTGAGCTGGGACAGGGAGAGTGCGACCCTGAGCTGGGACAGGGTAAGTGCAGCTCTGAGCTGGGACAGAGAGTATGCAGCCCTGAGTTGGGATAGGGAGAGTGAGGCCCTGAGCTGAGGCAGGGAGAGTGCCGCCCTGAGCTGGGAGAGGGAGAGTGAGGCCCTGAGCTGCGACTGGGAGAGTGAGACCCTGTGCTGGGACGTGGAGAGTGCGACCTGAGCTGGGACATAGAGAGTGCGATGCTGAGCATGGACTAGGAGAGTGAGGCCTTGAGATGGGACAGGGAGAGTGCAGCACTGAGCTGGGACAGGGCGAGTGAGGCCTTGAGCTGGGGCAGGGAGAGTGATGCCCTGAGTTGGGACAGGGACAGTGCGGCTCTGAGCTGGGTAAGGGATAGTGTGCCCTGAGCTGCGGTGGGAGAATGTGGCCCTGAGCTGGGACAGGGAGAGTGTGGTCCTGAGATGGGACAGGGAGAGTGCGGTCCTATACTGGGACAGGGAGAGTGATGCCCTGAGCTGGGATACAGAGAGTGCGATGCTGAGCATGGACTGGGAGAGTGAGGCCTTGAGCTGGGACTGGGAGAGTGCGGCCCAAAAATGGGACAGGGAGAGTGATGCCCTGAGTTGGGACAGGGAGAGTGCAAGGCTGAGTGGAGACAGGGAGAGTGTGGCACTGAGCTGGGACAGGGAGAGTGTGACATTGAGCTGGGAGAAGGAGAGAGTGGCCGAGAGCTGGGACAAGGAAAGTGAGGCCCTGAGCTGGGACCAAGAGGGTGATGCACTGAGTTGGGACAAGGAGAGTGTGACCCTAAGCTGAGACAGGGAGAGTGATGCCCTGAGTTGGGACAGGGAGAGTGTGGACCTGAGCTGGGAAAGGGATAATGCACCCTGAGCTGGGACCGGGAGAGTGCGGTCTTGAGCTGGGGCAGGGAGAGTGCAGCTCTGAGCTGGGAGAGGGTGAGTGGGGCCCTGAGCTGGGACAGGAAGAGTGTGGTCCTGAGCTGGGACAGGGAGAGTGCAGCTCTGAGCTGGGAGAGGGTGAGTGCGACCCTGAGCTGGGACAGGGAGAGTGCACCCTGAGCTGGGACAGGGAGAGTGCGGCCCTGAGCTGAGGCCCTGAGCTGGGAAAGGGAGAGTGCGGACCTGAGCTGGGACAGGGAGAGTGAGGCTCTGAGCCGGGACAGGGAGAGTGAGGCTCTGAGCTGGGACAGGGAGAGTGAGGCTCTGAGCTGGTAGAGGGAGAGAGAGGCCCAGAGCTGGGACAAGGAAAGTGCAGCCCTGAGTTGGGACAGGGAGAGTGATGCCCTGAGTTGGGACAGGGAGAGTGCGGTCTTGAGCTGGGACAGGGAGAGTGATGCCCTGAGTTGGGACAGGGAGAGTGCGGCTCTGAGCTGGGTAAGGGATAGTACGCCCTGAGCTACGGTGGGAGAATGTGGCCCTGAGTTGGGACAGGGAGAGTGTGGTCCTGAGTTGGGACAGGGAGAGTGCGGTCCTATACTGGGACAGGGAGAGTGATGCCCTGAGCTGGGACAGGGACAGTGCGACCCTGAGCTGGGATAGGGAGAGTGCGGCTCTGAGCTGGGATAGCGAGTGTGCGGCTCTGAACTGGGATAGCTAGTGTGCGGCTCTGAGCTGGAACAGTGAGAGTGAGGACCTGAGCTGGGACTGGGAGAGTGCCCCTGAGCTGCGACAGGAGAGTGCGGCCCTGATTTGGGACAGTAAGATTGCGGCCCTGAGCTGGGACAGGGAGAGTGAGGTACTGCGTTGTGACAGGGAGTGTGAGACCCTGAGCTGGGACGTGGAGAGTGTGGACCTGAGCTGGAACAGGGAGAGTGCGGCACTGAACTGGGTCAGAGAGAGTGCGGCCCTGAGCTGGGACAGGAAGAATGAGGCCCTGAGCTGGGAAAGGGAGAGTGCGGACCTGAGCTGGGAGAGGAGAGAGTGGCCTAGAGCTGGGACAAAGAAAGTGAGGCCCTGAGCTGGGACCGAGAGAGTGATACACTGAGTTGGGACAGGGAGAGAGCGATGCTGAGCGGGGACAGGGAGATTGCGGCACCGAGCTGGGACAGGGAGAGTGTGACCCTAAGCTGAGACAGGGAGAGCGCGGCCCAAAGCTGGGACAAGGAGCGTGAGGCCCTGAGCTGGGACAGGGAGAGTAATGCCCTGAGTTGGGACAGGGACAGTGATGCCCTGAGCTGGTTCAGGGAGAGTGTGGACCTGAGCTGGGACAGGGAGAGTGAGGCCCTGAGCTGGGACAGGGAGAGTGAGGCCCTGAGCTGGGACAGGGAGAGTGCGGCGCAAAGCTGGGACAGGGAGAGTGATGCCCTGAGCTGGGACAGGGAGAGTGCGACCCTGAGCTGGGACAGGGTAAGTGCAGCTCTGAGCTGGGACAGAGAGTATGCAGCCCTGAGTTGGGATAGGGAGAGTGAGGCCCTGAGCTGAGGCAGGGAGAGTGCCGCCCTGAGCTGGGAGAGGGAGAGTGAGGCCCTGAGCTGCGACTGGGAGAGTGAGACCCTGTGCTGGGACGTGGAGAGTGCGACCTGAGCTGGGACATAGAGAGTGCGATGCTGAGCATGGACTAGGAGAGTGAGGCCTTGAGATGGGACAGGGAGAGTGCAGCACTGAGCTGGGACAGGGCGAGTGAGGCCTTGAGCTGGGGCAGGGAGAGTGATGCCCTGAGTTGGGACAGGGACAGTGCGGCTCTGAGCTGGGTAAGGGATAGTGTGCCCTGAGCTGCGGTGGGAGAATGTGGCCCTGAGCTGGGACAGGGAGAGTGTGGTCCTGAGATGGGACAGGGAGAGTGCGGTCCTATACTGGGACAGGGAGAGTGATGCCCTGAGCTGGGATACAGAGAGTGCGATGCTGAGCATGGACTGGGAGAGTGAGGCCTTGAGCTGGGATTGGGAGAGTGCGGCCCAAAAATGGGACAGGGAGAGTGATGCCCTGAGTTGGGACAGGGAGAGTGCAAGGCTGAGTGGAGACAGGGAGAGTGCGGCACTGAGCTGGGACAGGGAAAGTGCGTCCCTGAGCTGAGATAGCGAGGGTGCGGCTCTGAGCTGGGACAGGGAGAGTGATGCTCTGAGTTGGGACAGGGAGAGTGTGGACCTGAGCTGGGAAAGGGATAATGCACCCTGAGCTGCGGTGGGAGAATGTGGCCCTGAGCTGGGACAGGGAGAGTGAGGCCCTGAGTTGGGACAGGGAGAGGGAGACCCTGAGCTGGGACGTGGAGAGTGCGACCCTGAGTTGGGACATAGAGAGTGCGATGCTGAGCTTGGACTATGAGAGTGAGGCCTTGAGCGGGGACAGGGAGATTGCAGCACCGAGCAGGGACTGGGAGAGTGTGACCCTAAGCTGAGACAGGGAGAGCGCGGCCCAAAGCTGGGACAGGGAGAGTGAGGCCCTGAGTTGGGACAGGGAGAGTGTGGACCTGAGCTGGGAAAGGAATAATGCACCCTGAGCTGCGGTGGGAGAATGTGGCCCTCAACTGGGACAGGGACAGTGATGCCCTGAGCTGGTTCAGGGAGAGTGTTGCCCTGAGCTGGGATAGGGAGAGTGAGGCCCTGAGCTGGGACAGGGAGAGTGAGGCCCTGAGCTGGGACAGGGAGAGTGCGGCGCAAAGCTGGGACAGGGAGAGTGATGCCCTGAGCTGGGACAGGGAGAGTGCGACCCCGAGGTGGGACAGGGTAAGTGCAGCTCTGAGCTGGGACAGAGAGTATGCAGCCCTGAGTTGGGATAGGGAGAGTGAGGCCCTGAGCTGAGGCAGGGAGAGTGCCGCCCTGAGCTGGGAGAGGCAGAGTGAGGCCCTGAGCTGCGACTGGGAGAGTGAGACCCTGTGCTGGGACGTGGAGAGTGCGACCTGAGCTGGGACAGGTAGAGTACGATGCTGAGCATGGACTGGGAGAGTGAGGCCTTGAGATGGGACAGGGAGAGTGCAGCACTGAGCTGGGACAGGGCGAGAGCGGCCCAGAGCTGGGACAGGGAGAGTGATGCCCTGAGTTGGGACAGGGACAGTGCGGCTCTGAGCTGGGTAAGGGATAGTGCGCCCTGAGCTGCGGTGGGAGAATGTGGCCCTGAGTTGGGACAGGGAGAGTGTGGTCCTGAGCTGGGACAGGAAGAGTGCGGTCCTATACTGGGACAGGGAGAGTGATGCCCTGAGCAGGGACAGGGAGAGTGAGACCCTGAGCTGGAACGTGGAGAGTGCGACCCTGAGTTGGGACATAGAGAGTGCGATGCTGAACTTGGACTACGAGAGTGAGGCCTTGAGATTGGACAGGGCGAGAGCGGCCCAGAGCTGGGACAGGGAGAGTGAGGCCTTGAGATGGGACAGGGAGAGTGATGCCCTGAGCTGGGACAGGGAGAGTGCGGTCTTGAGCTGGGACAGGGAGAGTGCGGTCTTGAGCTGGGACAGGGAGAGTGATGCCCTGAGCTGGGACAGGGAGAGTGCGGTCTTGAGCTGGGACAGGGAGAGTGAGGCCCTGAGCTGGGAAAGGGAGAGTGCGGACCTGAGCAGTGTCAGAGAGAGTGCGTCCCTGAGCTGGGACAGGATAGTGAAGCCCTGAGCTGGGACAGGGAGAGTGAGGCTCTGAGCTGGGACAGGGAGAGTGAGGCTCTGAGCTGGTAGAGGGAGAGAGAGGCCCAGAGCTGGGACAAGGAAAGTGCGGCCCTGAGTTGGGACAGGGAGAGTGATGCCCTGAGTTGGGACAGGGAGAGTGCGGCTCTGAGCTGGGTAAGGGATAGTGCGCCCTGAGCTGCGGTGGGAGAATGTGGCCCTGAGTTGGGACAGGGAGAGTGTGGTCCTGAGCTGGGACAGGAAGAGTGCGGTCCTATACTGGGACAGGGAGAGTGAGGCCTTGAGCTGGGACTGGGAGAGTGCGGCCCTACAATGGGACAGGGGGAGTGATGCCCTGAGTTGGGACAGGGAGAGTGCAAGGCTGAGTGGAAACAGGGAGAGTGTGGCACTGAGCTGGGACAGGGAAAGTGCGTCCCTGAGCTGAGATAGCGATGGGGCGGCTCTGAGCTGGGACAGGGAGAGTGTGGACCTGAGCTGGGATACAGAGAGTGCGATTCTGAGCATGGACTGGGAGAGTGAGGCCTTGAGCTGGGACTGGGAGAGTGCGGCCCTAAAATGGGACAGGGAGAGTGATGCCCTGAGTTGGGACAGGGAGAGTGCAAGGCTGAGTGGAGACAGGGAGAGTGCGGCACTGAGCTGGGACAGGGAAAGTGCGTCCCTGAGCTGAGATAGCGATGGGGCGGCTCTGAGTTGGGACAGGGAGAGTGTGGACCTGAGCTGGGAAAGGGATAATGCACCCTGAGCTGCGGTGGGAGAATGTGGCCCTGAGTTGGGACAGGGAGAGTGTGGTCCTGAGCTGGGACAGGGAGAGTGCGGCCCTAAAATGGGACAGGGAGAGTGATGCCCTGAGTTGGGACAGGGAGAGTGCAAGGCTGAGTGAAGACAGGGAGATTGCGGCACTGAGCTGGGACAGGGAAAGTGCGTCCCTGAGCTGAGATAGCGAGGGTGCGGCTCTGAGCTGGGACAGGGAGAGTGATGCTCTGAGTTGGGACAGGGAGAGTGTGGACCTGAGCTGGGACAGGGAGAGTGAGGCCCTGAGCTGGGACAGGGAGAGTGAGGCCCTGAGCTGGGACAGGGAGAGTGCGGCGCAAAGCTGGGACAGGGAGAGTGATGCCCTGAGCTGGGACAGGGAGAGTGCGACCCCGAGGTGGGACAGGGTAAGTGCAGCTCTGAGCTGGGACAGAGAGTATGCAGCCCTGAGTTGGGATAGGGAGAGTGAGGCCCTGAGCTGAGGCAGGGAGAGTGCCGCCCTGAGCTGGGAGAGGGAGAGTGAGGCCCTGAGCTGCGACTGGGAGAGTGAGACCCTGTGCTGGGACGTGGAGAGTGCGACCTGAGCTGGGACATAGAGAGTGCGATGCTGAGCATGGACTAGGAGAGTGAGGCCTTGAGATGGGACAGGGAGAGTGTAGCACTGAGCTGGGACAGGGCGAGTGAGGCCTTGAGCTGGGGCAGGGAGAGTGATGCCCTGAGTTGGGACAGGGACAGTGCGGCTCTGAGCTGGGTAAGGGATAGTGCGCCCTGAGCTGCGGTGGGAGAATGTGGCCCTGAGTTGGGACAGGGAGAGTGTGGTCCTGAGCTGGGACAGGGAGAGTGATTCCCTGAGCTGGGATACAGAGAGTGCGATGCTGAGCATGGACTGGGAGAGTGAGGCCTTGAGCTGGGACTGGGAGAGTGCGGCCCTAAAATGGGACAGGGAGAGTGATGCCCTGAGTTGGGACAGGGAGAGTGCAAGGCTGAGTGGAGACAGGGAGAGTGCGGCACTGAGCTGGGACAGGGAAAGTGCGTCCCTGAGCTGAGATAGCGAGGGTGCGGCTCTGAGCTGGGACAGGGAGAGTGATGCTCTGAGTTGGGACAGGGAGAGTGTGGACCTGAGCTGGGAAAGGGATAATGCACCCTGAGCTGCGGTGGGAGAATGTGGCCCTGAGCTGGGACAGGGAGAGTGAGGCCCTGAGTTGGGACAGGGAGAGTGAGACCCTGAGCTGGGACGTGGAGAGTGCGACCCTGAGTTGGGACATAGAGAGTGCGATGCTGAGCATGGACTAGGAGAGTGAGGCCTTGAGATGGGACAGGGAGAGTGTAGCACTGAGCTGGGACAGGGCGAGTGAGGCCTTGAGCTGGGGCAGGGAGAGTGATGCCCTGAGTTGGGACAGGGACAGTGCGGCTCTGAGCTGGGTAAGGGATAGTGCGCCCTGAGCTGCGGTGGGAGAATGTGGCCCTGAGTTGGGACAGGGAGAGTGTGGTCCTGAGCTGGGACAGGGAGAGTGCGGTCCTATACTGGGACAGGGAGAGTGATGCCCTGAGCTGGGATACAGAGAGTGCGATGCTGAGCATGGACTGGGAGAGTGAGGCCTTGAGCTGGGACTGGGAGAGTGCGGCCCTAAAATGGGACAGGGAGAGTGATGCCCTGAGTTGGGACAGGGAGAGTGCAAGGCTGAGTGGAGACAGGGAGAGTGCGGCACTGAGCTGGGACAGGGAAAGTGCGTCCCTGAGCTGAGATAGCGAGGGTGCGGCTCTGAGCTGGGACAGGGAGAGTGATGCTCTGAGTTGGGACAGGGAGAGTGTGGTCCTGAGCTGGGACAGGGAGAGTGATTCCCTGAGCTGGGATACAGAGAGTGCGATGCTGAGCATGGACTGGGAGAGTGAGGCCTTGAGCTGGGACTGGGAGAGTGCGGCCCTAAAATGGGACAGGGAGAGTGATGCCCTGAGTTGGGACAGGGAGAGTGCAAGGCTGAGTGGAGACAGGGAGAGTGCGGCACTGAGCTGGGACAGGGAAAGTGCGTCCCTGAGCTGAGATAGCGAGGGTGCGGCTCTGAGCTGGGACAGGGAGAGTGATGCTCTGAGTTGGGACAGGGAGAGTGTGGACCTGAGCTGGGAAAGGGATAATGCACCCTGAGCTGCGGTGGGAGAATGTGGCCCTGAGCTGGGACAGGGAGAGTGAGGCCCTGAGTTGGGACAGGGAGAGTGAGACCCTGAGCTGGGACGTGGAGAGTGCGACCCTGAGTTGGGACATAGAGAGTGCGATGCTGAGCATGGACTAGGAGAGTGAGGCCTTGAGATGGGACAGGGAGAGTGTAGCACTGAGCTGGGACAGGGCGAGTGAGGCCTTGAGCTGGGGCAGGGAGAGTGATGCCCTGAGTTGGGACAGGGACAGTGCGGCTCTGAGCTGGGTAAGGGATAGTGCGCCCTGAGCTGCGGTGGGAGAATGTGGCCCTGAGTTGGGACAGGGAGAGTGTGGTCCTGAGCTGGGACAGGGAGAGTGCGGTCCTATACTGGGACAGGGAGAGTGATGCCCTGAGCTGGGATACAGAGAGTGCGATGCTGAGCATGGACTGGGAGAGTGAGGCCTTGAGCTGGGACTGGGAGAGTGCGGCCCTAAAATGGGACAGGGAGAGTGATGCCCTGAGTTGGGACAGGGAGAGTGCAAGGCTGAGTGGAGACAGGGAGAGTGCGGCACTGAGCTGGGACAGGGAAAGTGCGTCCCTGAGCTGAGATAGCGAGGGTGCGGCTCTGAGCTGGGACAGGGAGAGTGATGCTCTGAGTTGGGACAGGGAGAGTGTGGACCTGAGCTGGGAAAGGGATAATGCACCCTGAGCTGCGGTGGGAGAATGTGGCCCTGAGCTGGGACAGGGAGAGTGAGGCCCTGAGTTGGGACAGGGAGAGTGAGACCCTGAGCTGGGACGTTGAGAGTGCGACCCTGAGTTGGGACATAGAGAGTGCGATGCTGAGCTTGGACTACGAGAGTGAGGCCTTGAGCGGGGACAGGGAGATTGCAGCACCGAGCAGGGACTGGGAGAGTGTGACCCTAAGCTGAGACAGGGAGAGCGCGGCCCAAAGCTGGGACAGGGAGAGTGAGGCCCTGAGCTGGGACAGGGAGAGTAATGCCCTGAGTTGGGACAGGGAGAGTGTGGACCTGAGCTGGGAAAGGAATAATGCACCCTGAGCTGCGGTGGGAGAATGTGGCCCTAAACTGGGACAGGGACAGTGATGCCCTGAGCTGGTTCAGGGAGAGTGCTGCCCTGAGCTGGGATAGGGAGAGTGAGGCCCTGAGCTGGGACAGGGAGAGTGAGGCCCTGATCTGCAACAGGGAGAGTGCGGCGCAAAGCTGGGACAGGGAGAGTGATGCCCTGAGCTGGGACAGGGAGAGTGCGACCCTAAGCTGAGACAGGGAGAGCGCGGCCCAAAGCTGGGACAGGGAGCGTGAGGCCCTGAGCTGGGACAGGGAGAGTAATGCCCTGAGTTGGGACAGGGAGAGTGTGGACCTGAGCTGGGAAAGGGATAATGCACCCTGAGCTGCGGTGGGAGAATGTGGCCCTGAGTTGGGACAGGGACAGTGATGCCCTGAGCTGGTTCAGGGAGAGTGAGGCCCTGACCTGCGACAGGGAGAGTGATGCCCTGAGCTGGGACAGGGAGAGTGTGGCCCTGAGCTGGGACAGGGAGAGTGCGACCCTGAGCTGGGACAGGGAGAGTGCGACCCTGAGCTGGGACAGGGAGAGTGCGACCCTGAGCTGGGACAGGGAGAGTGCGACCCTGAGCTGGGACAGGGAGAGTGCGACCCTGAGCTGGGACAGGGAGAGTGCGACCCTGAGCTGGGACAGGGAGAGTGAGACCCTGAGCTGGGACGTGGAGAGTGCGACTCTGAGCTGGGTCATAGAGACTGCGATGCTGAGCATGGACTGGGAGAGTGAGGCCTTGAGATGGGACAAGGTGAGAGCGCCCTGAGCTGGGACAGGGAGAGTGATGCCCTGAGTTGGGACAGGGAGAGTGTGGTCCTGAGCTGGAACAGGGAGAGTGCGGTCCTATACTGGAACAGGGAGAGTGATGCACTGAGCTGGGACAGGGAGAGTGCAACCCTGAGCTGGAACCGGGAGAGTGCGGCCCTGAGCTGGGTCAGGGAGAGTGCAAAGCTGAGCGGAGACAGGGAGAGTGCGGCACTGAGCTGGGATAGCGAGGGTGCGGCTCTGAGCTGGAACAGTGAGAGTGAGGCCCTGAGCTGGGATAGGGAGAATGTGGCACTGAGCTGGGACAGGGACAGTGCGTCCCTTAGCTGGGATAGCGAGGGTGAGGCTCTGAGCTGGAACAGTGAGAGTGAGGACCTGAGCTGGGACTGGGAGAGTGCCCCTGAGCTGCGACAGGGTGAGTGCGGCCCTGAGCTGGCTCAGGGAGAGTGCGGACCTGAGCTTGGAGCGGAGGGTGAGACCCTGAGCTGGGACAGGCAGATTGTGGCACTGAGCTGGGAGAAGGAGAGAGTGGCCTAGAATTGGGACAAGGAATGTGAGGCCCTGAGCTGGGACCGAGAGAGTGATGCACTGAGTTGGGACAGGGAGAGTGCGACGCTGAGCGGGGACAGGGGGATTGCGGCACCGAGCTAGGATAGGGAGAGTGTGACCCTAAGCTGGGACAGGGAGAGTGTAGCCCTGAGCTGGGAGAGGAGAGTGAGGCCCTGAGCTGTGTCAGAGAGAGTGCGTCCCTGAGCTGGGAGAGGAGATTGAGGCCCTGAGGTGGGACAGGGAGAGTGAGGCCCAAAGCTGGGACAGGGAGCGTGAGGCCCTGAGCTGGGACAGGGAGAGTGATGCCCTGAGTTGGGACAGATAGAGTGCGGCTCTGAGCTGGGAAAGGGATAGTGCGCCCTGAGCTGCGGTGGGACAGATAAGTGCAGCTCTGTGCTGGGACAGGGAGTGTGCTCCCTGAGCTGGGATAGGGAGAGTGAGGCTCTGAACTGGGGCAGGGAGAGTGCGGCTCTGAGCTGGGACACAGAGAGTGCGATGCTGAGCATGGCCTGGGAGAACGAGGCCTTGAGCTGGGACAGGGAGAGTGCGGCCCTAAACTGGGACAGGGAGAGTGATGCCCTGAGTTGGGACAGGGAGAGTGCAACGCTGAGCGGAGACAGGGAGAGTGCGGCTCTGAGCTGGGACAGGGACAGTGCGTCCCTGAGCTGGGATAGCGAGGGTGCGGCTCTGAGCTGGAACAGTGAGAGTGAGGACCTGAGCTGGGACTGGGAGAGAGGACCTGAGCTGGGACTGGGAGAGTGCGGCCCCAAACTGGGACAGGGAGAGTGATGGCCTGAGTTGGGACAGGGAGAGTGCGACGCTGAGGGGGGACAGGGAGATTGCGGCACCGAGCTGGGATAGGGAGAGTGTGACCCTAAGCTGGGACAGGGAGAGTGTAGCCCTGAGCTGGGAAAGGGAGAGTGTGGTCCTGAGCTGGGACAGGAAGAATGAGGCCCTGAGCTGGGAAAGGTAGAGTGCGGAACTGAGCTGTGTCAGAGAGAGTGCGTCCCTGAGCTGGGAGAGGAGAGTGAGGCCCTGAGGTGGGACAGGGAGAGTGAGGCCCAAAGCTGGGACAGGGAGAGTGATGCCCTGAGTTGGGACAGATAGAGTGTGGACCTGAGCTGGGACAGGGATAATGCACCCTGAGCTGGGACAGGGAGAGTGAGGCCCTGAGCTGGGACAGGGAGAGTAATGCCCTGAGTTGGGACAGGGAGAGTGTGGACCTGAGCTGGGAAAGGAATAATGCACCCTGAGCTGCGGTGGGAGAATGTGGCCCTAAACTGGGACAGGGACAGTGATGCCCTGAGCTGGTTCAGGGAGAGTGTTGCCCTGAGCTGGGATAGGGAGAGTGAGGCCCTGAACTGGGACAGGGAGAGTGAGGCCCTGATCTGCAACAGGGAGAGTGCGGCGCAAAGCTGGGACAGGGAGAGTGATGCCCTGAGCTGGGACAGGGAGAGTGCGACCCTAAGCTGAGACTGGAAGAGCGCGGCCCAAAGCTGGGACAGGGAGCGTGAGGCCCTGAGCTGGGACAGGGAGAGTAATGCCCTGAGTTGGGACAGGGAGAGTGTGGACCTGAGCTGGGAAAGGGATAATGCACCCTGAGCTGCGGTGGGAGAATGTGGCCCTGAGTTGGGACAGGGACAGTGATGCCCTGAGCTGGTTCAGGGAGAGTGAGGCCCTGACCTGCGACAGGGAGAGTGATGCCCTGAGCTGGGACAGGGAGAGTGTGGCCCTGAGCTGGGACAGGGAGAGTGTGGCCCTGAGCTGGGACAGGGAGAGTGCGACCCTGAGCTGGGACAGGGAGAGTGCGACCCTGAGCTGGGACAGGGAGAGTGAGACCCTGAGCTGGGACGTGGAGAGTGCGACTCTGAGCTGGGTCATAGAGAGTGCAATGCTGAGCATGGACTGGGAGAGTGAGGCCTTGAGATGGGACAAGGTGAGAGCGCCCTGAGCTGGGACAGGGAGAGTGATGCCCTGAGTTGGGACAGGGAGAGTGATGCCCTGAGTTGGGACAGGGAGAGTGATGCACTGAGCTGGGACAGGGAGAGTGCAACCCTGAGCTGGAACCGGGAGAGTGCGGCCCTGAGCTGGGATAGGGAGAATGTGGCACTGAGCTGGGACAGGGACAGTGCGTCCCTTAGCTGGGATAGCGAGGGTGAGGCTCTGAGCTGGAACAGTGAGAGTGAGGACCTGAGCTGGGACTGGGAGAGTGCCCCTGAGCTGCGACAGGGTGAGTGCGGCCCTGAGCTGGCTCAAGGAAAGTGCAGACCTGAGCTTGGAGCGGAGGGTGAGACCCTGAGCTGGGACAGGCAGATTGTGGCACTGAGCTGGGAGAAGGAGAGAGTGGCCTAGAATTGGGACAAGGAATGTGAGGCCCTGAGCTGGGACAGAGAGAGTGATGCACTGAGTTGGGACAGGGAGAGTGCGACGCTGAGCGGGGACAGGGGGATTGCGGCACCGAGCTAGGATAGGGAGAGTGTGACCCTAAGCTGGGACAGGGAGAGTGTAGCCCTGAGCTGGGAGAGGAGAGTGAGGCCCTGAGCTGTGTCAGAGAGAGTGCGTCCCTGAGCTGGGAGAGGAGATTGAGGCCCTGAGGTGGGACAGGGAGAGTGAGGCCCAAAGCTGGGACAGGGAGCGTGAGGCCCTGAGCTGGGACAGGGAGAGTGATGCCCTGAGTTGGGACAGATAGAGTGCGGCTCTGAGCTGGGAAAGGGATAGTGCGCCCTGAGCTGCGGTGGGACAGATAAGTGCAGCTCTGAGCTGGGACAGGGAGTGTGCACCCTGAGTTGGGATAGGGAGTGTGCTCCCTGAGCTGGGATAGGGAGAGTGAGGCTCTGAACTGGGGCAGGGAGAGTGCGGCTCTGAGCTGGGACACAGAGAGTGCGATGCTGAGCATGGCCTGGGAGAACGAGGCCTTGAGCTGGGACAGGGAGAGTGCGGCCCTAAACTGGGACAGGGAGAGTGATGCCCTGAGTTGGGACAGGGAGAGTGCAACGCTGAGCGGAGACAGGGAGAGTGCGGCTCTGAGCTGGGACAGGGACAGTGCGTCCCTGAGCTGGGATAGCGAGGGTGCGGCTCTGAGCTGGAACAGTGAGAGTGAGGACCTGAGCTGGGACTGGGAGAGAGGACCTGAGCTGGGACTGGGAGAGTGCGGCCCTAAACTGGGACAGGGAGAGTGATGGCCTGAGTTGGGACAGGGAGAGTGCGACGCTGAGGGGGGACAGGGAGATTGCGGCACCGAGCTGGGATAGGGAGAGTGTGACCCTAAGCTGGGACAGGGAGAGTGTAGCCCTGAGCTGGGAAAGGGATAGTGCACTCTGAGCTGGGTCAGGGAGAGTGTAGTCCTGAGCTGGGACAGGGAGAGTGTGGTCCTGAGCTGGGACAGGAAGAATGAGGCCCTGAGCTGGGAAAGGTAGAGTGATGCCCTGAGTTGGGACAGATAGAGTGTGGACCTGAGTTGGGAAAGGGATAATGCACCCTGAGCTGGGACAGGGAGAGTGCGGTCTTGAGCTGGGACAGGGAGAGTGCGGCTCTGAGCTGGGAAAGGGATAGTGCGCCCCTGAGCTGGGACAGGGAGAGCGCGGCCTTGAGCTGGGACAGGGAGTGTGCGGCTCTGAGCTGGAACAGTGAGAGTGCGGCCCTGAGTTGCGACTGGGAGAGTGAGACCCTGAGCTGGGACATAGAGAGTGCGATGCTGAGCTGAGACAGAGAGTGGACTGGGAGAGTGAGACCTTGAGCTGGGACAGGGAGAGTACAGCCCTGAGCTGGGACAGAGAGTGGACTGGGAGAGTGAGACCTTGAGCTGGGACAGGGAGAGTACAGCCCTGAGCTGGGACAGGGAGAGTGCGGCTCTGAGCTGGTACACAGAGAGTGCAGACGTGAGCTGGGACGTAGAATGTGTGCGGCCCTGAGCTGGGACAGGGAGAGTGCGGCCATGAGCTGGGACACGGAGAATGCAGACGTGAGCTGGGACAGGTAAGTGCAGCTCTGAGCTGGGACAGGGAGTGTGCACCCTGAGCTGGAATAGGAAGTGTGCACCCTGAGCTGGGATAGGGAGAGTGAGGCTCTGAACTGGGGCAGGGAGAGTGCGGCCCTGAGCTGGGACAGGGAGAGTGCGGCTCTGAGCTGGGACACAGAGAGTGCGATGCTGAGCATGGACTGGGAGAGCGAGGCCTTGAGCTGGGACAGGGAGAGTGCGGCCCTAAACTGGGACAGGGAGAGTGATGGCCTGAGTTGGGACAGGGAGAGTGCAACGCTGAGCGGAGACAGGGAGAGTGCGGCCCTAAACTGGGACAGGGAGAGTGAGGCCCTGAGCTGGGACAGGGAGAATGTGGCACTGAGCTGGGACAGGGACAGTGCGTCCCTTAGCTGGGATAGCGAGGTTGAGGCTCTGAGCTGGAACAGTGAGAGTGAGGACCTGAGCTGGGACTGGGAGAGTGCCCCTGAGCTGCGACAGGGTGAGTGCGGCCCTGAGCTGGCTCAGGGAGAGTGCAGACCTGAGCTTGGAGCGGAGGGTGAGACCCTGAGCTGGGACAGGCAGATTGTGGCACTGAGCTGGGAGAAGGAGAGAGTGGCCTAGAATTGGGACAAGGAATGTGAGGCCCTGAGCTGGGACCGAGAGAGTGATGCACTGAGTTGGGACAGGGAGAGTGCGACGCTGAGCGGGGACAGGGAGATTGCCGCACCGAGCTAGGATAGGGAGAGTGTGACCCTAAGCTGGGACAGGGAGAGAGTAGCCCTGAGCTGGGAGAGGAGAGTGAGGCCCTGAGCTGTGTCAGAGAGAGTGCGTCCCTGAGCTGGGAGAGGAGATTGAGGCCCTGAGGTGGGACAGGGAGAGTGAGGCCCTCAGCTGGGACCGAGACAGTGATGCACTGAGTTGGGACAGGGAGAGTGCGACGCTGAGCGGGGACAGGGAGATTGCAGCACCGAGCTGAGGCAGGGAGAGCGCGGCCCAAAGCTGGGACAGGGAGCGTGAGGCCCTGAGCTGGGACAGGGAGAGTGATGCCCTGAGTTGGGACAGGGAGAGTGATGCCCTGAGTTGGGACAGGGAGAGTGTGGACCTGAGCTGGGAAAGGGATAATGCACCCTGAGCTGCGGTGGGAGAATGTGGACCTGAGCTGGGACAGGGAGAGTGTGTCCCTGAGCTGGGACAGGGAGAGTGCGGCCCTAAACTGGGACAGGGAGAGTGATGTCCTGAGCTGTGATAGGGAGAGTGAGGCCCTGAGCTGGGACAGGGAGAGAGCGGCCTTGAGCTGGGACAGGGAGAGTGCGGTTCTGAGCCGGGACACGGAGCGTGCAGGCGTGAGCTGGGGCAGGGTAAGTGCAGCTCTGAGCTGGGACAGAGAGTGTGCAGCCCTGAGCTTGGATAGGAAGAGTGAGGCTCCGAACTGAGGCAGAGAGTGTGCGGCTCTGAGCTGGCACAGTGAGAGTGCGGTCCTATACTGGGACAGGGAGAGTGATGCACTGAGCTGGGACAGGGAGAGTGCGACCCTGAGCTGGGACAGGGAGAGTGCGGCCCTGAGCTGGGTCAGGGAGAGTGCGGCCCTGAGCTGGGACAGGGAGAGTGAGACCCTGAGCTGGGACGTGGAGAGTGCGACTCTGAGCTGGGTCATAGAGAGTGCGATGCTGAGCATGGACTGGGAGAGTGCGGCCTTGAGATGGGACAAGGTGAGAGCGCCCTGAGCTGGGACAGGGAGAGTGATGCCCTGAGTTGGGACAGGGAGAGTGTGGTCCTGAGCTGGAACAGGGAGAGTGCGGTCCTATACTGGAACAGGGAGAGTGATGCACTGAGCTGGGACAGGGAGAGTGCAACCCTGAGCTGGAACCGGGAGAGTGCGGCCCTGAGCTGGGTCAGGGAGAGTGCAAAGCTGAGCGGAGACAGGGAGAGTGCGGCACTGAGCTGGGATAGCGAGGGTGCGGCTCTGAGCTGGAACAGTGAGAGTGAGGCCCTGAGCTGGGATAGGGATAGTGTGGACCTGAGCTGGGACAGGGAGAGTGATGCCCTGAGCTGGGACAGGGAGAGTGCGGCACTGAGCGGGGACAGGGAGATTGCAGCACCGAGCTGGGATAGGGAGAGTGGGAACCTGAGCTGGGACAGGGAGAGTGTAGCCCTGAGCTGGGAAAGGGATAGTGCACTCTGAGCTGGGACAGGGAGAGTGTGGTCCTGAGCTGGGACAGGAAGAGTGAGGTCCTGTGCTGGGAAAGGGAGAGTGTGGAACTGATCTGTGTCAGAGAGAGTGCGTCCCTGAGCTGGGAGAGGAGAGTGAGGCCCTGAACTGGGACAGGGAGAGTGTGGCACTGAGCTGGGAGAAGGAGAGAGTGGCCTAGAGCTGGGACAAGGAAAGTGAGGCCCTGAGCTGGGACCGAGAGAGTGATGCACTGTGTTGGGACAGGGAGAGTGCGACGCTGAGCGGGGACAGGGAGCATGAGGCCCTGAGCTGGGACAGGGAGAGTGATGCCCTGAGTTGGGACAGGGAGAGTGTGGACCTGAGCTGGGAAAGGGATAATGCACCCTGAGCTGGGACCGGGAGTGTGCGGCCTTGAGCTGGGACAGGGAGAGTGATGCCCTGAATTGGGACAGGGAGAGTGCGGCTCTGAGCTGGGATACAGAGAGTGCGGTGCTGAGCATGGACTGGGAGGGCGAGGCCTTGAGCTGGGACAGGGAGAGTGCGGCCCTAAACTGGGACAGGGAGAGCGATGCCCTGAGTTGGGACAGGGAGAGTGCAACACTGAGCGGAGACAGCGAGAGTGCGGCACTGAGCTGGGACACGGAGAGTGCGTCCCTGAGCTGGGATAGCGAGGGTGCGGCTCTGAGCTGGAACAGTGAGAGTGAGGACCTGAGCTGGGACTGGGAGAGTGCCCCTGAGCTGCGACAGGGAGTGTGCGGCCCTGAGTTGGGACAGTGAGATTGCGACCCTGAGCTGGGACAGGGAGAGTGCGGACCTGAGCTGTGTCAGAGAGAGTGCGTCCCTGAGCTTGGAGAGGAGAGTGAGGCCCTGAGCTGGGACAGGGAGAGTGTGGCACTGAGCTGGGAGAAGGAGAGTGCGGAACTGAGCTGTGTCAGAGAGAGTGCGTCCCTGAGCTGGGAGAGGAGAGTGAGGCCCTGAGCTGGGACAGGGAGAGTGTGGCACTGAGTTGGGACAGTGAGATTGCGGTCCAGATCTGGGACAGGGAGAGTGTGACCCTGAGCTGGGACAGAGAGAGTGTAGCCCTGAGCTGGGAAAGGGATAATGCACTCTGAGCTGGGTCAGGGAGAGTGTGGTCCTGAGCTGGGTCAGGGAGAGTGCGGCACTGAGCTGGGACAGGAAGAATGAGGCCCTGAGCTGGGACAGGGAGAGTGCGGAACTGAGCTGTGTCAGAGAGAGTGCGTCCCTGAGCTGGGAGAGGAGAGTGCGGCCCTGAGCTGGGACAGGGAGAGTGTGGCACTGAGCTGGGAGAAGGAGAGAGTGGCCAAGAGCTGGGACAAGGAAAGTGAGGCCCTGAGCTGGGACCGAGAGGTTGATGCACTGAGTTGGGACAGGGAGAGTGCGACGCTGAGCGGGGACAGGGAGATGGCGGCACCGATCTTGGACAGGGAGAGTGTGACCCTGAATTGGGACAGGGAGAGTGTGGACCTGAGCTAAAGCACCCTGAGCTGTGGTGGGAGAATGTGGCCCTGAGTTGGGGCAGGGAGAGTGGGGCCCTGAGTTGGGACAGGGAGGGAGCGGCCTTGAGCTGGGACAGGGTAAGTGCAGCTCTGAGCTGGGACAGGGAGTATGCAGCCCTGAGCTTGGATAGGGAGAGTGAGGCTCTGAACTGAGGCAGGGAGTGTGCAGCTCTGAGCTGGCACAGTGAGAGTGCGGTCCTGAGCTGCGACTGGGAGAGTGAGACCCTGAGCTGGCCCTAAACTGGGACAGGGAGAGTGATGCCCTGAGTGGGACAGGGAGAGTGCAAAGCTGAGCGGAGACAGGGAAAGTGCGTCCCTGAGCTGGGATAGCGAGGGTGCGGCTCTGAGCTGGAACAGTGAGAGTGAGGTCCTGAGCTGGGATAGGGAGAGTGTGGGCCTGAGCTGGGACAGGGAGAGTGCGGCACTGAGCGGGGACAGGGAGATTGCGGCACCGAGCTGGGATAGGGCGAGTGTGACCCTGAGTTGGGACAGGGAGTGTGTAGCCCTGAGCTGGGAAAGGGATAGTGCACTCTGAGCTGGGTCAGGGAGAGTGTGGTCCTGAGCTGGGACAGGAAGAATGAGGCTCTGAGCTGGGAAAGGGAGAGTGCGGAACTGAGCTGGGAGAGGAGAGTGAGGCCCTGAGCTGGGACTGGGAGAGTGCCCCTGAGCTGGGAGAAGGAGAGAGTGGCCGAGAGCTGGGACAAGGAAAGTGAGACCCTGAGCTGGGACCGAGAGAGTGATGCACTGAGTTGGGACAGGGAGATTGCGGCACCGAGCTGGGACAGGGTGAGTGTGACTCTAAGCTGAGACAGGGAGAGCGGGGCCCAAAGCTGGGACAGGGAGCGTGAGGCTCTGAGCTAGGACAGGGAGAGTGATGCCCTGAGTTGGGACAGGGAGAGTGTGGACCAGAGCTGGGAAAGGGATAATGCACCTTGAGCTGCGGGTGGGAGAACGTGGCCCTGAGTTGGGACAGGGAGAGTGTGGTCCTGAGCTGGGACAGGGAGAGTGCGGCCCTAAACTGGGACAGGGAGAGTGATGCCCTGAGCTGGGACAGGGAGAGTGATGCCCTGAGCTGGGACAGGGAGAGTGAGGCCCTGAGCTGTGACAGGGAGAGTGCGACTCTGAGCTGGGACAGAGAGTATGCAGCCCTGAGCTTGGATAGGGAGAGTGAGGCTCTGAACTGAGGCAGGGAGTGTGCGGACCTGAGCTGGCACATTGAGAGTGCGGCCCTGAGCTGCGACTGGGAGAGTGAGACCCTGAGCTGGGACGTGGAGAGTGCGACCCAGAGCTGGGACATAGAGAGTGCGATGCTGAGCATGGACTAGGAGAATGAGGCCTTGAGATGGTACAGGGAGAGTGCGGCACTGAGCTGGGACAGGGCGAGTGTGGTCCTGAGCTGGGACAGGGAGAGTGTGACCCTGAGCTGGGAGAGGGAGAGTGCGGCCCTGAGCTGGGACAGGGAGAGTGTGACCCTGAGCTGGGAGAGGGAGAGTGCGGTCCTGAGCTGGGACAGAGAGAGTGCGGCTCTGAGCTGGGACACAGAGAGTGCAGACTTGAGCTGGGACGTAGAATGTGTGCGGCCCTGAGCTGGGAGTGGGAGAGTGAGGCCATGAGCTGGTACACGAAGAGTGCAGACGTGAGCTGGGACAGGTAGGTGCAGCTCTGAGCTGGGACAGGGAGTGTGCACCCTGAGCTGGGTAAGGGATAGTGCGCCCTGAGCTGCGGTGGGAGAATGTGGCCCTGACTTGGGACAGGGAGAGTGTGGTCCTGAGCTGGGTCAGGGAGAGTGTGGTCTGAGCTGGGACAGGGAGAGTGTGGTCCTGAGCTGGGACAGGAAGAATGAGGCCCTGAGCTGGGAAAGGGAGAGTGCGGAACTGAGCTGTGTCAGAGTGAGTGCGTCCCTGAGCTGGGAGAGGAGAGTGAGGCCCTGAGCTGGGACAGGGAGAGTGTGGCACTGAGCTGGGAGAAGGAGAGAGTGGCCGAGAGCTGGGACAAGGAAAGTGAGGCCCTGAGCTTGGACCGAGAGAGTGATGCACTGAGTTGGGACAGGGAGAGTGCGACGCTGAGCAGGGACAGGGAGAGTGCGGCCCTGAGCTGGGATACAGAGAGTGCGATGCTGAGCATGGACTGGGAGAGTGAGGCCTTGAGCTGGGACAGGGAGAGTGCGGCCCTAAACTGGGACAGGGAGAGTGCAAAGCTGAGTGGAGACAGGGAGAGTGCGGCACTGAGCTGGGACAGGGAAAGTGCGTCCCTGAGCTGAGATAGCAAGGGTGCGGCTCTGAGCTGGCACAGGGAGATTGTGGACCTGAGCTGGGAAAGGGATAATGCACCCTGAGCTGCGGTGTGAGAATGTGGCCCTGAGTTGGGACAGGGAGAGTGTGGTCCTGAGCTGGGACAGGGAGAGTGCGGCTCTGAGCTGGGACACAGAGAGTGCAGACTTGAGCTGGGACGTAGAATGTGTGCAGCCCTGAGCTGGGAGAGGGAGAGTGCGGCCAAGAGCTGGGACACGAAGAGTGCAGACGTGAGCTGGGACAGGTAAGTGCAGCTCTGAGCTGGGACAGGGAGTGTGCACCCTGAGCTAGGTAAGGGATAGTGCGCCCTGAGCTGCGGTGGGAGAATGTGGCCCAGAGTTGGGACAGGGAGAGTGTGGTCCTGAGCTGGGATAGGGAGAGTGCAGTCTGAGCTGGGACAGGGAGAGTGTGGTCCTGAGCTGGGAGAGGAAGAATGAGGCCCTGAGGTGGGACAGGAAAAATGAGGCCCTGAGCTGGGAAAGGGAGAGTGCGGACCTGAGCTGTGTCAGAGAGAGCGCGTCCCTGAGCTGGGAGAGGAGAATGAGGCTCTGAGCTGGGACAGGGAGAGTGTGGCACTGAGCTGGGAGAAGGAGAGAGTGGCCGAGAGCTGGGACAAGGAAAGTGAGGCCCTGAGCTGGGACCAAGAGGGTGATGCACTGAGTTGGGACAGGGAGAGTGTGACCCTAAGCTGAGACAGGGAGAGTGATGCCCTGAGTTGGGACAGGGAGAGTGTGGACCTGAGCTGGGAAAGGGATAATGCACCCTGAGCTGGGACCGGGAGAGTGCGGTCTTGAGCTGGGGCAGGGAGAGTGCAGCTCTGAGCTGGGAGAGGGTGAGTGGGGCCCTGAGCTGGGACAGGAAGAGTGTGGTCCTGAGCTGGGACAGGGAGAGTGCAGCTCTGAGCTGGGAGAGGGTGAGTGCGACCCTGAGCTGGGACAGGGAGAGTGCACCCTGAGCTGGGACAGGGAGAGTGCGGTCTTGAGCTGGGACAGGGAGAGTGATGCCCTGAGTTGGGACAGGGAGAGTGCGGCTCTGAGCTGGGTAAGGGATAGTACGCCCTGAGCTACGGTGGGAGAATGTGGCCCTGAGTTGGGAGAGGGAGAGTGTGGTCCTGAGTTGGGACAGGGAGAGTGCGGTCCTATACTGGGACAGGGAGAGTGATGCCCTGAGCTGGGACAGGGACAGTGCGACCCTGAGCTGGGATAGGGAGAGTGCGGCTCTGAGCTGGGATAGCGAGTGTGCGGCTCTGAACTGGGATAGCGAGTGTGCGGCTCTGAGCTGGAACAGTGAGAGTGAGGACCTGAGCTGGGACTGGGAGAGTGCCCCTGAGCTGCGACAGGAGAGTGCGGCCCTGATTTGGGACAGTAAGATTGCGGCCCTGAGCTGGGACAGGGAGAGTGAGGTACTGCGTTGTGACAGGGAGAGTGTGGTCCTGAGCTGGGACAGGGAGAGTGCGGCTCTGAGCTGGGACACAGAGAGTGCAGACTTGAGCTGGGACGTAGAATGTGTGCAGCCCTGAGCTGGGAGAGGGAGAGTGCGGCCAAGAGCTGGGACACGAAGAGTGCAGACGTGAGCTGGGACAGGTAAGTGCAGCTCTGAGCTGGGACAGGGAGTGTGCACCCTGAGCTAGGTAAGGGATAGTGCGCCCTGAGCTGCGGTGGGAGAATGTGGCCCAGAGTTGGGACAGGGAGAGTGTGGTCCTGAGCTGGGATAGGGAGAGTGCAGTCTGAGCTGGGACAGGGAGAGTGTGGTCCTGAGCTGGGAGAGGAAGAATGAGGCCCTGAGGTGGGACAGGAAAAATGAGGCCCTGAGCTGGGAAAGGGAGAGTGCGGACCTGAGCTGTGTCAGAGAGAGCGCGTCCCTGAGCTGGGAGAGGAGAATGAGGCTCTGAGCTGGGACAGGGAGAGTGTGGCACTGAGCTGGGAGAAGGAGAGAGTGGCCGAGAGCTGGGACAAGGAAAGTGAGGCCCTGAGCTGGGACCAAGAGGGTGATGCACTGAGTTGGGACAGGGAGAGTGTGACCCTAAGCTGAGACAGGGAGAGTGATGCCCTGAGTTGGGACAGGGAGAGTGTGGACCTGAGCTGGGAAAGGGATAATGCACCCTGAGCTGGGACCGGGAGAGTGCGGTCTTGAGCTGGGGCAGGGAGAGTGCAGCTCTGAGCTGGGAGAGGGTGAGTGAGGCCCTGAGCTGGGACAGGGAGAGTGCAGCTCTGAGCTGGGAGAGGGTGAGTGCGACCCTGAGCTGGGACAGGGAGAGTGCACCCTGAGCTGGGACAGGGAGAGTGCGGCCCTGAGCTGGGACAGGAAGAGTGAGGCCCTGAGCTGGGAAAGGGAGAGTGCGGACCTGAGCAGTGTCAGAGAGAGTGCGTCCCTGAGCTGGGACAGGATAGTGAAGCCCTGAGCTGGGACAGGGAGAGTGAGGCTCTGAGCTGGGACAGGGAGAGTGAGGCTCTGAGCTGGTAGAGGGAGAGAGAGGCCCAGAGCTGGGACAAGGAAAGTGCGGCCCTGAGTTGGGACAGGGAGAGTGATGCCCTGAGTTGGGACAGGGAGAGTGCGGTCTTGAGCTGGGACAGGGAGAGTGATGCCCTGAGTTGGGACAGGGAGAGTGCGGCTCTGAGCTGGGTAAGGGATAGTACGCCCTGAGCTACGGTGGGAGAATGTGGCCCTGAGTTGGGACAGGGAGAGTGTGGTCCTGAGTTGGGACAGGGAGAGTGCGGTCCTATACTGGGACAGGGAGAGTGATGCCCTGAGCTGGGACAGGGACAGTGCGACCCTGAGCTGGGATAGGGAGAGTGCGGCTCTGAGCTGGGATAGCGAGTGTGCGGCTCTGAACTGGGATAGCGAGTGTGCGGCTCTGAGCTGGAACAGTGAGAGTGAGGACCTGAGCTGGGACTGGGAGAGTGCCCCTGAGCTGCGACAGGAGAGTGCGGCCCTGATTTGGGACAGTAAGATTGCGGCCCTGAGCTGGGACAGGGAGAGTGAGGTACTGCGTTGTGACAGGGAGTGTGAGACCCTGAGCTGGGACGTGGAGAGTGTGGACCTGAGCTGGAACAGGGAGAGTGCGGCACTGAACTGGGTCAGAGAGAGTGCGGCACTGAGCTGGGACAGGAAGAATGAGGCCCTGAGCTGGGAAAGGGAGAGTGCGGACCTGAGGTGGGAGAGGAGAGAGTGGCCTAGAGCTGGGACAAAGAAAGTGACGTCCTGAGCTGGGACCGAGAGAGTGATGCACTGAGTTGGGACAGGGAGAGTTCGACGCTGAGCGGGGACAGGGAGATTGCGGCACCGAGCTGGGACAGGGAGAGTGTGACCCTAAGCTGAGACAGGGAGAGCGCGGCCCAAAGCTGGGACAGGGAGAGTAATGCCCTGAGTTGGGACAGGGACAGTGATGCCCTGAGCTGGTTCAGGGAGAGTGTGGCCCTGAGCTGGGACAGGGAGAGTGAGGCCCTGAGCTGGGACAGGGAGAGTAATGCCCTGAGTTGGGACAGGGACAGTGATGCCCTGAGCTGGTTCAGGGAGAGTGTGGCCCTGAGCTGGGACAGGGAGAGTGAGGCCCTGAGCTGGGACAGGGAGAGTGTGGCGCAAAGCTGGGACAGGGAGAGTGATGCCCTGAGCTGGGACAGGGAGAGTGCGACCCTGAGCTGGGACAGGGTAAGTGCAGCTCTGAGCTGGGACAGAGAGTATGCAGCCCTGAGTTGGGATAGGGAGAGTGAGGCCCTGAGCTGAGGCAGGGAGAGTGCCGCCCTGAGCTGGGAGAGGGAGAGTGAGGCCCTGAGCTGCGACTGGGAGAGTGAGACCCTGTGCTGGGACGTGGAGAGTGCGACCTGAGCTGGGACATAGAGAGTGCGATGCTGAGCATGGACTAGGAGAGTGAGGCCTTGAGATGGGACAGGGAGAGTGCAGCACTGAGCTGGGACAGGGCGAGAGCGGCCCAGAGCTGGGACAGGGAGAGTGATGCCCTGAGTTGGGACAGGGACAGTGCGGCTCTGAGCTGGGTAAGGGATAGTGCGCCCTGAGCTGCGGTGGGAGAATGTGGCCCTGAGTTGGGACAGGGAGAGTGTGGTCCTGAGCTGGGACAGGGAGAGTGCGGCCCTGAGCTGGGATACAGAGAGTGCGATGCTGAGCATGGACTGGGAGAGTGAGGCCTTGAGCTGGGACTGGGAGAGTGCGGCCCTAAAATGGGACAGGGAGAGTGATGCCCTGAGTTGGGACAGGGAGAGTGCAAGGCTGAGTGGAGACAGGGAGAGTGTGGCACTGAGCTGGGACAGAGAAAGTGCGTCCCTGAGCTGAGATAGCGAGGGTGCGGCTTTGAGCTGGGACAGGGAGAGTGATGCCCTGAGTTGGGACAGGGAGAGTGTGGACCTGAGCTGGGAAAGGGATAATGCACCCTGAGCTGCGGTGGGAGAATGTGGCCCTGAGCTGGGACAGGGAGAGTGCGGCCCTAAACTGGGACAGGGAGAGTGATGCCCTGAGCAGGGACAGGGAGAGTGAGGCCCTGAGCTGGGACAGGGACAGTGCGACCCTAAGCTGAGACAGGGAGAGCGCGGCCCAAAGCTGGGACAGGGAGCGTGAGGCCCTGAGCTGGGACAGGGAGAGTAATGCCCTGAGTTGGGACAGGGAGAGTGTGGACCTGAGCTGGGATAGGGAGAGTGAGGCCCTGAACTGGGACAGGGAGAGTGAGGCCCTGACCTGCGACAGGGAGAGTGCGGCGCAAAGCTGGGACAGGGAGAGTGATGGCCTGAGCTGGGACAGGGAGAGTGCGACCCTAAGCTGAGACAGGGAGAGCGCGGCCCAAAGCTGGGACAGGGAGCGTGAGGCCCTGAGCTGGGACAGGGAGAGTGTGGACCTGAGCTGGGAAAGGGATAATGCACCCTGAGCTGCGGTGGGAGAATGTGGCCCTGAGTTGGGACAGGGACAGTGATGCCCTGAGCTGGTTCAGGGAGAGTGTGGCCCTGAGCTGGGACAGGGAGAGTGATGCCCTGAGCTGGGACAGGGAGAGTGAGGCCCTGACCTGCGACAGGGAGAGTGATGCCCTGAGCTGAGACAGGGAGAGTGTGGCCCTGAGCTGGGACAGGGAGAGTCCGACCCTGAGCTGGGACAGGGAGAGTGCGACCCTGAGCTGGGACAGGGTAAGTGCAGCTCTGAGCTGGGACAGAGAGTATGCAGCCCTGAGTTGGGATAGGGAGAGTGAGGCCCTGAGCTGAGGCAGGGAGAGTGCCGCCCTGAGCTGGGAGAGGCAGAGTGAGGCCCTGAGCTGCGACTGGGAGAGTGAGACCCTGTGCTGGGACGTGGAGAGTGCGACCTGAGCTGGGACTTAGAGAGTACGATGCTGAGCATGGACTAGGAGAGTGAGGCCTTGAGATGGGACAGGGAGAGTGCAGCACTGAGCTGGGACAGGGCGAGAGCGGCCCAGAGCTGGGACAGGGAGAGTGAGGCCTTGAGCTGGGACAGGGAGAGTGATGCCCTGAGTTGGGACAGGGACAGTGCGGCTCTGAGCTGGGTAAGGGATAGTGCGCCCTGAGCTGCGGTGGGAGAATGTGGCCCTGAGTTGGGACAGGGAGAGTGTGGTCCTGAGCTGGGACAGGAAGAGTGCGGTCCTATACTGGGACAGGGAGAGTGATGCCCTGAGCAGGGACAGGGAGAGTGCGGCCCTGAGCTGGGATACAGAGAGTGCGATTCTGAGCATGGACTGGGAGAGTGAGGCCTTGAGCTGGGACTGGGAGAGTGCGGCCCTAAAATGGGACAGGGAGAGTGATGCCCTGAGTTGGGACAGGGAGAGTGCAAGGCTGAGTGGAGACAGGGAGAGTGCGGCACTGAGCTGGGACAGGGAAAGTGCGTCCCTGAGCTGAGATAGCGATGGGGCGGCTCTGAGTTGGGACAGGGAGAGTGTGGACCTGAGCTGGGAAAGGGATAATGCACCCTGAGCTGCGGTGGGAGAATGTGGCCCTGAGTTGGGACAGGGAGAGTGTGGTCCTGAGCTGGGACAGGGAGAGTGCGGCCCTAAACTGGGACAGGGAGAGTGAGACCCTGAGCTGGGACAGGGAGAGTGAGACCCTGAGCTGGAACGTGGAGAGTGCGACCCTGAGTTGGGACATAGAGAGTGCGATGCTGAACTTGGACTACGAGAGTGAGGCCTTGAGATTGGACAGGGCGAGAGCGGCCCAGAGCTGGGACAGGGAGAGTGAGGCCTTGAGATGGGACAGGGAGAGTGTGGCACTGAGCTGGGACAGGGCGAGAGCGGCCCAGAGCTGGGAGAGGGAGAGGGCGGCCTTGAGCTGGGACAGGGAGAGTGATGCCCTGAGTTGGGACAGGGAGAGTGCGGTCTTGAGCTGGGACAGGGAGAGTGCGGTCTTGAGCTGGGACAGGGAGAGTGATGCCCTGAGATGGGACAGGGAGAGTGCGGTCTTGAGCTGGGACAGGGAGAGTGAGGCCCTGAGCTGGGAAAGGGAGAGTGCGGACCTGAGCAGTGTCAGAGAGAGTGCGTCCCTGAGCTGGGACAGGATAGTGAAGCCCTGAGCTGGGACAGGGAGAGTGAGGCTCTGAGCTGGTAGAGGGAGAGAGAGGCCCAGAGCTGGGACAAGGAAAGTGCGGCCCTGAGTTGGGACAGGGAGAGTGATGCCCTGAGTTGGGACAGGGAGAGTGATGCCCTGAGTTGGGACAGGGAGAGTGTGGCCCTGAGTTGGGACAGGGAGAGTGCGGTCCTATACTGGGACAGGGAGAGTGATGCCCTGAGCTGGGACAGGGACAGTGCGACCCTGAGCTGGGATAGGGAGAGTGCGGCTCTGAGCTGGGATAGCGAGTGTGCGGCTCTGAGCTGGGATAGCGAGTGTGCGGCTCTGAGCTGGAACAGTGAGAGTGAGGCCCTGAGCTGGGAAAGGGAGAGTGCGGACCTGAGCTGGGAGAGGAGAGAGTGGCCTAGAGATGGGACAAGGAAGGTGAGGCCCTGAGCTGGGACCGAGAGAGTGAGGTACTGCATTGTGACAGGGAGAGTGCGATGCTGAGCGGGGACAGGGAGATTGCGGCACCGAGCTGGGACAGGGAGAGTGTGACCCTAAGCTGAGACAGGGAAAGCGCGGCCCAAAGCTGGGACAGGGAGCGTGAGGCCCTGAGCTGGGACAGGGAGAGTAATGCCCTGAGCTGGGACAGGGAGAGTGTGGACCTGAGCTGGGAAAGGGATAATGCACCCTGAGCTGCGGTGGGAGAATGTGGCCCTGAGTTGGGACAGGGACAGTGATGCCCTGAGCTGGTTCAGGGAGAGTGTGGCCCTGAGTTGGGACAGGGAGTGTGCGGTCCTATACTGGGACAGGGAGAGTGATGCCCTGAGCTGGGACCGGGACAGTGCGACCCTGAGCTGGGACAGGGAGAGTGCAGCTCTGAGCTGGGATAGCGAGTGTGCGGCTCTGAGCTGGGATAGCGAGTGTGTGGCTCTGAGCTGGAACAGTGAGAGTGAGGACCTGAGCTGGGACTGGGAGAGTGCCCCTGAGCTGCGACAGGAGAGTGCGGCCCTGATTTGGGACAGTAAGATTGCGGCCCTGAGCTGCGACAGGGAGAGTGAGGTACTGCATTGTGACAGGGAGTGTGAGACCCTGAGCTGGGACGTGGAGAGTGTGGACCTGAGCTGGAACAGGGAGAGTGAGGCCCTGAGCTGGGAAAGGGAGAGTGCGGACCTGAGCAGTGTCAGAGAGAGTGCGTCCCTGAGCTGGGACAGGATAGTGAAGCCCTGAGGTGGGACAGGGAGAGTGCGGCCCTAAACTGGGACAGGGAGAGTGATGCCCTGAGCTGGGACAGGGAGAGTGCGACCCTGAGCTGGGACAGGGAGAGTGAGACCCTGAGCTGGAACGTGGAGAGTGCGACCCTGAGCTGGGACAGGGAGAGTGAGACCCTGAGCTGGAACGTGGAGAGTGCGACCCTGAGTTGGGACGTAGAGAGTGCGATGCTGAACTTGGACTACGAGAGTGAGGCCTTGAGATTGGACAGGGCGAGAGCGGCCCAGAGCTGGGACAGGGAGAGTGAGGCCTTGAGATGGGACAGGGAGAGTGCGGCACTGAGCTGGGACAGGGCGAGATCGGCCCAGAGCTGGGAGAGGGAGAGGGCGGCCTTGAGCTGGGACAGGGAGAGTGATGCCCTGAGTTGGGACAGGGAGAGTGCGGTCTTGAGCTGGGACAGGGAGAGTGAGGCCCTGAGCTGGGAAAGGGAGAGTGCGGACCTGAGCAGTGTCAGAGAGAGTGCGTCCCTGAGCTGGGACAGGATAGTGAAGCCCTGAGCTGGGACAGGGAGAGTGAGGCTCTGAGCTGGGACAGGGAGAGTGAGGCTCTGAGCTGGTAGAGGGAGAGAGAGGCCCAGAGCTGGGACAAGGAAAGTGCGGCCCTGAGTTGGGACAGGGAGAGTGATGCCCTGAGTTGGGACAGGGAGAGTGCGGTCTTGAGCTGGGACAGGGAGAGTGATGCCCTGAGTTGGGACAGGGAGAGTGCGGCTCTGAGCTGGGTAAGGGATAGTACCCCCTGAGCTACGGTGGGAGAATGTGGCCCTGAATTGGGACAGGGAGAGTGTGGTCCTGAGTTGGGACAGGGAGAGTGCGGTCCTATACTGGGACAGGGAGAGTGATGCCCTGAGCTGGTTCAGGGAGAGTGAGGCCCTGACCTGCGACAGGGAGAGTGATGCCCTGAGTTGGGACAGGGAGAGTGTGGCCCTGAGTTGGGACAGGGAGAGTGCGGTCCTATACTGGGACAGGGAGAGTGATGCCCTGAGCTGGGACAGGGACAGTGCGACCCTGAGCTGGGATAGGGAGAGTGCGGCTCTGAGCTGGGATAGCGAGTGTGCGGCTCTGAGCTGGAACAGTGAGAGTGAGGACCTGAGCTGGGACTGGGAGAGTGCCCCTGAGCTGCGACAGGAGAGTGCGGCCCTGATTTGGGACAGTAAGATTGCGGCCCTGAGCTGGGACAGGAAGAGTGAGGTACTGCATTGTGACAGGGAGTGTGAGACCCTGAGCTGGGACGTGGAGAGTGTGGACCTGAGCTGGAACAGAGAGAGTGCGGCACTGAACTGGGTCAGAGAGAGTGCGGCACTGAGCTGGGACAGGGTGAATGAGGCCCTGAGCTGGGAAAGGGAGAGTGCGGACCTGAGCTGGGAGAGGAGAGAGTGGCCTAGAGCTGGGACAAGGAAGGTGAGGCCCTGAGCTGGGACCGAGAGAGTGAGGTACTGCATTGTGACAGGGAGAGTGCGATGCTGAGCGGGGACAGGGAGATTGCGGCACCGAGCTGGGACAGGGAGAGTGTGACCCTAAGCTGAGACAGGGAAAGCGCGGCCCAAAGCTGGGACAGGGAGCGTGAGGCCCTGAGCTGGGACAGGGAGAGTAATGCCCTGAGCTGGGACAGGGAGAGTGTGGACCTGAGCTGGGAAAGGGATAATGCACCCTGAGCTGCGGTGGGAGAATGTGGCCCTGAGTTGGGACAGGGACAGTGATGCCCTGAGCTGGTTCAGGGAGAGTGTGGCCCTGAGTTGGGACAGGGAGTGTGCGGTCCTATACTGGGACAGGGAGAGTGATGCCCTGAGCTGGGACCGGGACAGTGCGACCCTGAGCTGGGACAGGGAGAGTGCAGCTCTGAGCTGGGATAGCGAGTGTGCGGCTCTGAGCTGGGATAGCGAGTGTGTGGCTCTGAGCTGGAACAGTGAGAGTGAGGACCTGAGCTGGGACTGGGAGAGTTCCCCTGAGCTGCGACAGGAGAGTGCGGCCCTGATTTGGGACAGTAAGATTGCGGCCCTGAGCTGCGACAGGGAGAGTGAGGTACTGCATTGTGACAGGGAGTGTGAGACCCTGAGCTGGGACGTGGAGAGTGTGGACCTGAGCTGGAACAGGGAGAGTGAGGCCCTGAGCTGGGAAAGGGAGAGTGCGGACCTGAGCAGTGTCAGAGAGAGTGCGTCCCTGAGCTGGGACAGGATAGTGAAGCCCTGAGCTGGGACAGGGAGAGTGCGGCCCTAAACTGGGACAGGGAGAGTGATGCCCTGAGCTGGGACAGGGAGAGTGCGACCCTGAGCTGGGACAGGGAGAGTGAGACCCTGAGCTGGAACGTGGAGAGTGTGGCACTGAGCTGGGACAGGGAAAGTGCGTCCCTGAGCTGAGATAGCGATGGGGCGGCTCTGAGCTGGGACAGGGAGAGTGTGGACCTGAGCTGGGATACAGAGAGTGCGATTCTGAGCATGGACTGGGAGAGTGAGGCCTTGAGCTGGGACTGGGAGAGTGCGGCCCTAAAATGGGACAGGGAGAGTGATGCCCTGAGTTGGGACAGGGAGAGTGCAAGGCTGAGTGGAGACAGGGAGAGTGCGGCACTGAGCTGGGACAGGGAAAGTGCGTCCCTGAGCTGAGATAGCAATGGGGCGGCTCTGAGTTGGGACAGGGAGAGTGTGGACCTGAGCTGGGAAAGGGATAATGCACCCTGAGCTGCGGTGGGAGAATGTGGCCCTGAGTTGGGACAGGGAGAGTGTGGTCCTGAGCTGGGACAGGGAGAGTGCGGCCCTAAACTGGGACAGGGAGAGTGAGACCCTGAGCTGGGACAGGGAGAGTGAGACCCTGAGCTGGAACGTGGAGAGTGCGACCCTGAGTTGGGACATAGAGAGTGCGATGCTGAACTTGGACTACGAGAGTGAGGCCTTGAGATTGGACAGGGCGAGAGCGGCCCAGAGCTGGGACAGGGAGAGTGAGGCCTTGAGCTGGGACAGGGAGAGTGCGGCCCTAAAATGGGACAGGGAGAGTGATGCCCTGAGTTGGGACAGGGAGAGTGCAAGGCTGAGTGGAGACAGGGAGAGTGCGGCACTGAGCTGGGACAGGGAAAGTGCGTCCCTGAGCTGAGATAGCAATGGGGCGGCTCTGAGTTGGGACAGGGAGAGTGTGGACCTGAGCTGGGAAAGGGATAATGCACCCTGAGCTGTGGTGGGAGAATGTGGCCCTGAGTTGGTGACAGGGAGAGTGTGGTCCTGAGCTGGGACAGGGAGAGTGCGGCCCTAAACTGGGACAGGGAGAGTGAGTCCCTGAGCTGGGACAGGGAGAGTGAGACCCTGAGCTGGAACGTGGAGAGTGCGACCCTGAGTTGGGACATAGAGAGTGCGATGCTGAACTTGGACTACGAGAGTGAGGCCTTGAGATTGGACAGGGCGAGAGCGGCCCAGAGCTGGGACAGGGAGAGTGAGGCCTTGAGATGGGACAGGGAGAGTGCGGCACTGAGCTGGGACAGGGCGAGAGCGGCCCAGAGCTGGGAGAGGGAGAGGGCGGCCTTGAGCTGGGACAGGGAGAGTGATGCCCTGAGCTGGGACAGGGAGAGTGCGGTCTTGAGCTGGGACAGGGAGAGTGCGGTCTTGAGCTGGGACAGGGAGAGTGAGGCCCTGAGCTGGGAAAGGGAGAGTGCGGACCTGAGCAGTGTCAGAGAGAGTGCGTCCCTGAGCTGGGACAGGATAGTGAGGCTCTGAGCTGGGACAGGGAGAGTGAGGCTCTGAGCTGGGACAGGGAGAGTGAGGCTCTGAGCTGGTAGAGGGAGAGAGAGGCCCAGAGCTGGGACAAGGAAAGTGCGGCCCTGAGTTGGGACAGGGAGAGTGATGCCCTGAGTTGGGACAGGGAGAGTGTGGCCCTGAGTTGGGACAGGGAGAGTGCGGTCCTATACTGGGACAGGGAGAGTGATGCCCTGAGCTGGGACAGGGACAGTGCGACCCTGAGCTGGGATAGGGAGAGTGCGGCTCTGAGCTGGGATAGCGAGTGTGCGGCTCTGAGCTGGAACAGTGAGAGTGAGGACCTGAGCTGGGACTGGGAGAGTGCCCCTGAGCTGCGACAGGAGAGTGCGGCCCTGATTTGGGACAGTAAGATTGCGGCCCTGAGCTGGGACAGGGAGAGTGAGGTACTGCATTGTGACAGGGAGTGTGAGACCCTGAGCTGGGACGTGGAGAGTGTGAGACCCTGAGCTGGGACGTGGAGAGTGTGGACCTGAGCTGGAACAGAGAGTGTGCGGCACTGAACTGGGTCAGAGAGAGTGCGGCACTGAGCTGGGACAGGGTGAATGAGGCCCTGAGCTGGGAAAGGGAGAGTGCGGACCTGAGCTGGGAGAGGAGAGAGTGGCCTAGAGCTGGGACAAGAAAGGTGAGGCCCTGAGCTGGGACCGAGAGAGTGAGGTACTGCATTGTGACAGGGAGAGTGCGATGCTGAGCGGGGACAGGGAGATTGCGGCACCGAGCTGGGACAGGGAGAGTGTGACCCTAAGCTGAGACAGGGAAAGCGCGGCCCAAAGCTGGGACAGGGAGCGTGAGGCCCTGAGCTGGGACAGGGAGAGTGTGGACCTGAGCTGGGAAAGGGATAATGCACCCTGAGCTGCGGTGGGAGAATGTGGCCCTGAGTTGGGACAGGGACAGTGATGCCCTGAGCTGGTTCAGGGAGAGTGTGGCCCTGAGTTGGGACAGGGAGTGTGCGGTCCTATACTGGGACAGGGAGAGTGATGCCCTGAGCTGGGACCGGGACAGTGCGACCCTGAGCTGGGACAGGGAGAGTGCAGCTCTGAGCTGGGATAGCGAGTGTGCGGCTCTGAGCTGGGATAGCGAGTGTGTGGCTCTGAGCTGGAACAGTGAGAGTGAGGACCTGAGCTGGGACTGGGAGAGTTCCCCTGAGCTGCGACAGGAGAGTGCGGCCCTGATTTGGGACAGTAAGATTGCGGCCCTGATCTGCGACAGGGAGAGTGAGGTACTGCATTGTGACAGGGAGTGTGAGACCCTGAGCTGGGACGTGGAGAGTGTGGACCTGAGCTGGAACAGGGAGAGTGCGGCACTGAACTGGGTCAGGGAGAGTGCGGCACTGAGCTGGGAAAGGGAGAGTGCGGACCTGAGCTGGGACAGGGAGAGTGCGGCTCTGAGTTGGGACACAGAGAGTGCAGACGTGAGCTGGGACAGGTAAGTGCAGCTCTGAGCTGGGAAAGGGAGTGTGCACCCTGAGCTGGGATAGGGAGAGTGATGCCCTGAGTTGGGACAGGGAGAGTGCGACACTGAGTGGAGACAGGGAGAGTGCGACACTGGGTGGAGACAGGGAGAGTGCGGCACTGAGCTGGGACAGGGAGAGTGCGGCACTGAGCTGGGACAGGGCGAGAGTGGCCCAGAGCTGGGACAGGGAGAGTGCAGCTCTGAGCTGGGACAGGGAGAGTGAGGCCCTGAGCTGGGACAGGGAGAGTGTGGCACTGAGATGGGAGAGGGAGAGTGTGGCGCTGACCTGGGACAGGGAGAGTGTGGCATTGAGCTGGGAGAGGGACAGAGTTGCCCAGAGCTGGGACAAGGAAAGTGAGGCCCTGAGCTGGGACAGGGAGAGTGCGACGCTGAGCGGGAACAGGGAGAGGACGGCACTGAACTGGGACAGGGAGTGTGTGACCCTAAGCTGAGACAGGGAGAGAGCGGCCCTGAACTGGGATCGGGAGAGTGCAGCTCTGAGTTGGGACACGGAGAGTGCAGCTCTGAGTTGGGACACGGAGAGTGCAGATGTGAGCTGGGACAGGGTAAGTGCAGCTCTGAGCTGGGACAGAGAGTGTGCGGCCCTGAGCTGGGATATAGAGAGTGCGATGCTGAGCATGGACTGGGAGAGTGAGGCCTTGAGATGGGACAGGGAGAGTGCGGCACCTAGCTGGGACAGGGCGAGAGTGGCCCAGAGCTGGGACAGAGACTGTGCGGCCCTGAGCTGGGAGAGGGTGAGTGAGGCCCTGAGCTGGGACTGGGAGAATGAGGCCCTGAGCTGGGATAGGGAGAGTGAGGCACTGAGATGGGAGAGGGAGAGTGTGGCGCTGACCTGGGACAGGGAGAGTGCGGCACCTAGCTGGGACAGGGTGAGAGTGGCCCAGAGCTGGGACAGGGAGAGTGCAGCTCTGAGCTGGGACAGGGAGAGTGTGGCATTGAGCTGGGAGAGGGAGAGAGTTGCCCAGAGCTGGGACAAGGAAAGTGAGGCCCTGAGCTGGGACAGAGCGAGTAATGCCCTGAGGTGGGACAGGGAGAGTGTGACGCTGAGCGGGAACAGGGAGAGGGCGGCACTGAACTGGGACAGGGAGAGTGAGGCCCTGAGCTGGGAGAGGGAGAGTGTGACCCTAAGCTGAGACAGGGAGAGAGCGGCCCAAAGCTGGGACAGGGAGAGTGAGGCCCTGAGCTGGGAGAGGGAGATAGTGGCCCAAAGCTGCGACAAGGAAAGTGAGGCCCTGAGCTGCGACAGAGAGAGTGATGCGCTGAGTTGGGACAGGGAGAGTGCGAGGCTGAGCGGGGACAGGGAGAGTGCGACACTGAGCGGGGACAGGGACAGTGCGGCATTGAGCTGGGATAGGGAGAGTGTGTCCCTAAGCTGAGACAGGGAGAACGCGGCCCTGAGCTGGGACAGGGAGAGTGATGCCCTGAGTTGGGACAGGGAGAGAGTGGACCTGAGCTGGGAAAGGGATAGTGCACCCTGAATTGGGATAGGGAGAGTGTGGACCTGAGCTAGTTCAGGGAGAGTGCGGCCCTGAGCTGGGACCAGGAGAGTGATGCCCTGAGTTAGGACAGGGAGAATGCAGCTCTGAGCTGGGAAAGTGATAGTGCGCCCTGAGCTGCGGTGGGAGAATGTGGCCCTGAATTTGGACAGGGCGGGTGTGGTCCTGAGCTGGGACAGGGAGAGTGCGGCCCTAAACTGGGACAGGGAGAGTGATGCCCTGAGCTGGGACAGGGAGAGCGCGGCCTTGAGCTGGGATAGGGAGAGTGCGGCTCTGAGCTGGGATAAGGAGAATGATGCCCTGAGCTGGGACAGGGAGAGTGCGGCTCTGAGCTGGGATAGGGAGAGTGCGGCCCTAAACTGGGACAGGGAGAGCGCGGCTCTGAGCTGGGATAGGGAGAATGCGGCTCTGAGCTGGGACACGGAGAGTGCAGATGTGAGCTGGGACAGGGTAAGTGCAGCTCTGAGCTGGAACAGGGAGAGTGCGGCCCTGAGCTGGGACGTGGAGAGTGCGATGCTGAGCATGGTCTGGGAGAGTGAGGCCTTGAGATGGGACAGGGAGATTACAGCACTGGGCTCGTACAGGGAGAGTGTGACCCTGAGCTGGGATAGGAAGAGTGAGGCTCTGAACTAGGACATGGAGAGTGCGGCCCTGAGCTGGGACAGGAAGAATGAGGCCCTGAGCTGGGAAAGGGAGAGTGCGGACCTGAGCTGTGTCA
Source organism: Hemiscyllium ocellatum (assembly GCF_020745735.1). NCBI lineage: Eukaryota > Metazoa > Chordata > Chondrichthyes > Orectolobiformes > Hemiscylliidae > Hemiscyllium > Hemiscyllium ocellatum. Next base: position 11,204,780 of record NC_083421.1, on the reverse strand, counting down.
GAGAGAGTGCGTCCCTGAGCTGGGAGAGGAGAGTGAGGCCCTGAGCTGGGATATAAAGAGTGCAATGCTGAGCATGGACTGGGAGAGTGAGGCCTTGAGCTGGGACAGGGAGAGTGCGGCACCTAGCTGGGACAGGTAGAGTGAGGCCCTGAGCTGGGATAGGGAGAGTGAGGCTCTGAACTGGGACAGGGAGAGTGTGGCACTGAGCTGGGAGAGGGAGATAGTGGCCCAAAGCTGCGACAAGGAAAGTGAGGCCCTGAGCTGCGACAGAGAGAGTGATGCGCTGAGTTGCGACAGAGAGAGTGCGAGGCTGAGCGGGGACAGGGAGAGTGCGACATCGAGCGGGGACAGGGACAGTGCGGCATTGAGCTGGGATAGGGAGAGTGTGTCCCTAAGCTGAGACAGGGAGAACGCGGCCCTGAGCTGGGATAGGGCGAGTGATGCCCTGAGTTGGGACAGGGAGAGAGTGGACCTGAGCTGGGAAAGGGATAGTGCACCCTGAACTGGGATAGGGAGAGTGTGGACCTGAGCTAGTTCAGGGAGAGTGCGTCCCTGAGCTGGGACCAGGAGAGTGCGGCCTTGAGCTGGGACAGGGAGAGTGATGCCTTGAGTTGGGACAGGGAGAATGCAGCTCTGAGATGGGCAAGGGATAGTGCGCCCTGAGCTGCGGTGGGAGAATGTGGCCCTGAATTGGGAGAGGGCGGGTGTGGTCCTGAGTTGGGACAGGGAGAGTGCGGCCCTAAACTGGGACAGGGAGAGTGATGCCCTGAGCTGGGAGAGGAAGAGTGCGACCCTGAACTGGGATAGGGAGAATGCGGCTCTGAGCTGGGACACGGAGAGTGCAGATGTGAGCTGGGACAGGGTAAGTGCAGCTCTGAGCTGGAACATTGAGAGTGCGGCCCTGAGCTGGGACATAGAGAGTGCGATGCTGAGCATGGACTGGGAGAGTGAGGCCTTGAGATGGGACAGGGAGATTGCGGCACTGGGCTGGGAGAGGGTGAGAGTGGCCCAGAGCTGGGACAGGGAGAGTGCAGCTCTGAGCTGGGACAGAGAGTGTGCGGCCCTGAGCTGGGAGAGGGTGAGTGCAGCCCTGAGCTGGGAGAGGGAGAGTGTGGCCCAGAGCTGGGACAAGGAAAGTGAGGCCCTGAGCTGGGACAGAGAGAGTGATGCCCTGAGCTGGGACAGGGAGAGTGAAGTGCTGACCTGGGACAGGGACAGTGTGGCATTGAGCTGGGAGAGGGAGAGAGTTGCCCAGAGCTGGGACAAGGAAAGTGAGGCCCTGAGCTGGGACAGGGAGAGTGTGATGCCCTGAGTGGGGACAGGGAGAGTGCAACGCTGAGCGGGGACAGGGTGAGTGCGGCACTGAACTGGGACAGGGAGAGAGTGGCCCAAAGCTGGGACAGGGAGCGTGAGGCTCTGAGCTGGGACAGGGAGAGTGATGCCCTGAGTTGGGACAGGGAGAGTATGGACCTGAGCTGGGAAAGGGATAATGCACCCTGAGCTGGGACCGGGAGAGTGCGGCCTTGAACTGTGACAGGGAGAGTGCGGCCTTGAGCTGTGACCGGGAGATTGATGCCCTGAGCTGGGACAGGGAGAGTGAGGCCCTGAGCTGGGACAGGGAGAGTGCGGCCCTGAGCTGGGACAGGGAGAGAGCGGCCTTGAGCTGGGATAAGGAGAGTGCAGATGTGAGCTGGGACAGGGTAAGTGCAGCTCTGAGCTGGAACATTGAGAGTGCGGCTCCGAGCTGGGACACGGAGAGTGCAGATGTGAGCTGGGACAGGGTAAGTGCAGCTCTGAGCTGGGACAGAGAGTGTGCGGCCCTGAGCTGGGACAGGGAGAGTGAGGCCCTGAGCTGGAACAGGGAGTGTGCACCCTGAGCTGGGATAGGGAGTGTGAGGTCCTGAGCTGGAACTGGGACAGTGCCCCTGAGCTGCGACAGGGAGAGTGTGGCCCTGAGTTGGTACAGGAAGAGTGAGGTCCTGCATTGTGACAGGGAGTGTGCGGACCTGAGCTGGGACAGGGAGAGTGTGGACCTGAGCTGGGACAGGGAGAGTGAGGCCCTGAGCTGGGACAGTGAGAGTGTGGACCTGAGCTGAGACAAGGAGAGTGCGGCACTGAGCTGGAACAGGGAGAGTGAGACCTTGAGCTGGGACGGGGAGAGTGCGATCCTGAGCTGGGACAGTGAGAGTGCGGCTCTGAGCTGGGATAGCAAGTGTGCGGCTCTGAGCTGGAACAGGGAGAGTGAGGACCTGAGCTGGGACTGGGAGAGTGTAGCCCTGAGCTGGGATAGGGAGTGTGAGGCCCAGAACTGGGACAGGGTAAGTGCAGCTCTGAGCTGGGACACAGAGAGTGCAGACGTGAGCTGGCACAGGGTAAGTGCAGCTCTGAGCTGGAACATTGAGAGTGCGGCCCTGAGCTGGGATATAGAGTGTGCGATGCTGAGCATGGACTGGGAGAGTGAGGCCTTGTGATGGGACAGGGAGATTGCGGCACTGGGCTGGGACAGGGCGAGAGTGGCCCAGAGCTGGGACAGGGAGAGTGTGGCCCAGAGCTGGGACAAGGAAAGTGAGGCCCAGAGCTGGGACAGAGAGAGTGATGCCCTGAGCTGGGACAGGGAGAGTGTGGCCCTGAGGTGGGGCAGGGAGAGAGTGGCCCAAAGCTGGGACAGGGAGAGTGAGGCCCTGAGCTGGGACAGGGAGAGAGCGGCCTTGAGCTGGGATAACGAGAGTGCGGCTCTGAGCTGGGATAGGGAAAGTACGGCTCTGAGCTGGGACACGGAGAGTGCAGATGTGAGCTGGGACAGGGTAAGTGCAGCTCTGAGCTGGGACAGAGAGTGTGCGGCCCTGAGCTGGGACAGGGAGAGTGAGGCCCTGAGCTGGAACAGGGAGTGTGCACCCTGAGCTGGGATAGGGAGTGTGAGGTCCTGAGCTGGGACAGGGAGAGTGTGGACCTGAGCTGGGACAGGGAGAGTGAGGCCTTGAGCTGGGACAGGGAGTGTGCACCCTGAGCTGGGATAGGGAGTGTGAGGTCCTGAGCTGGGACTGGGACAGTGCCCCTGAGCTGCGACAGGGAGAGTGTGGCCCTGAGTTGGTACAGGAAGAGTGAGGTTCTGCATTGTGACAGGGAGAGTGCGGACCTGAGCTGGGACAGGGAGAGTGTGGACCTGAGCTGGGACAGGGAGAGTGAGGCCCTGAGCTGGGACAGTGAGAGTGTGGACCTGAGCTGGGACTGGGAGAGTGTAGCCCTGAGCTGGGACAGGGAGAGTGAGGCCCAGAACTGGGACAGGGTAAGTGCAGCTCTGAGCTGGGACAGAGAGTGTGCGGCCCTGAGCTGGGACAGGAGAGTGAGGCCCTGAGCTGGGAGAGGGAAAGTGAGGCCCTGAGCTGGGACAGAGAGAGTGATGCCCTGAGTTGGGACAGGGAGAATGCGACGCTGAGCGGGGACAGGGAGAGTGCGGACCTGAGCTGGGACAGGGAGAGCGCGGCCCTGAGCTAGGACATGGAGAGTGAGGCCCTGAGCTTGGTCATGGAGAGTGCACCTTCAGATGGGACATGGAGAGTGAGGCTCTGAGACGGGATAGGGAGAGTGAGGCTCTGAACTGGGGCAGGGACAGTGCGGCCCTGAGTTGGGACAGGGAGAGTGTGGCTCTGAGGTGGGACAGGGAGAGTGTGGCTCTGAGGTGGGACAGGGCTGACTGTGGAGAGAGTAGCTGGTGGTGTACGGCTGTGAGTGTGGAATGTAGGATCTGGAGGGAGAACCATTTCTTCTTGCTTTAGAGTTTCTGTGGATGTCCTGTTCAGGTCTAAATGTTGATGGTCTGATGTAGTCCAGAGTCCATGGGAGTTCAGGCTGTTCCCTGGGCCGGCGCTGAGGTCGGAGATTTGGCTGTGGTAGCAGGTCTGTATCAAGATGTAGATGAAGAGCCTTTGAACCCATACCCATTGTGTTTTCCCAGCAACAGCCTGTGAACCCATTCCCTTGCAATGGCATATAACCCATTCCCCCACTCTGTTCTCCTCACAATATAAGGTATGGAAAACCTGAGGGAAGTGAGAGAGAGTAAGATTGTCGGAACTGTGTATGAGTGAAGGAGAGAGTGAAGGAGAGCATGGGAGAGATGTACGTTGAAAAAGAATGCAAATGAGGAGAAGGAATGAGAAAGACAGACTGTGTGAGTGTGTGGGAGGGAAATGTGGAGGGAGAGAGATGTATTCTGCCCATGGCCAGGTCAGAGTGGGTGACCCAGAGGGGAAAATAAGGACAGAGAGACTTGAACCCAACTCCTGAGCTTGACCCTGGTCCCCTCCCCTTCCCTGACGATCCCTGGGATTGAGTCTGGCTTTCTCCAGCTTAACTTCTTCAACACAAAAACAAAAAACAGCATAGTTTGCACTGCTGCTTGGCACATATTAATTATTTACAAATTGAAGTTTTAAATATGTGGGCGGCACGGTGGCACAGTGGTTAGCACTGCTGCCTCATAGCGCCAGAGTCCCGGATTCAATTCCTGCCTCAGGCAACCGACTGTGTGGAGTTTGCACATTCTTTCTGTGTCTGCATTGGTTTCCTCTGGGTTCTCCTGTTTCCTCCCATGGTCCAAAGATGTGCAGGTCAGGTGAATTGGTCATGCTAAATTGCCCGTAGTGTTCGGTGAAGGGGTCAATGTATGGGTGGGTTGTGCTTCAGCGGGTCGTGTGGACTTGTTGGGCCAAAGGGCCTGTTTCCACACTGTAAGCAGTCTAATCTAAATACAGTCCCCTGAGTTGAGAGAAGCATTGAAATATTTCCTTGTAACTTTCTTTGAGATACGTTTGGACAAACCAGCATTATTCTCAATCTGTTACCAGAGCGACCGGCTTCTTCATCGCTGTAATATTGAACTGAAATGAGAAAACCCTGAATAGATTGATTAAACAGTGGATTTGATTGATGGATGAATTTGGTTGAAGGGATATTTCAGCACATTCTTCAGCTGCTGTCTGAACTTAGTCTGAGTCACGGCATAAATGGCGGTGTTTGTGCAGCAACTGAGGAGCTGCAGCATGAAGCCCAATTCCTGCACAAACGGATACAGATACACAGACTGATACCCGAACCAAAACATCCGGTTACATATGGAGTACAGCATTAACGTTGACCATAACAGGATGAAATTGGCCGAGACCACAAACAGGAAAATGATGGATTTTTTTCGGTTTCTCATTTCTGTGTCAGACTGAGCGTCCCCATTGGTGCAAGCGCGGAGTCTCCTGCGGGCTCTGCTGGTCACTAAAATGTGTCTGACGGTGAGAACATTGAGCAGCAGAATCAGGAGAAATGGGACACACGGGGTTAGAATGTGGTGGAGGGACTCGATTGTGACCCAGACGCGAGAGTAATAAACAGCGATTGTTACATCACAAAACCAAGGGGAGTGCATCAGCTCATACCAACCTGTGAACATAAAATACCAGGAAATGTTCTTAAAACAGCTCAGCACAGTCACTGCTCCCAGAACCATAGCCGCCATTTTTTCACTGCAATATTTACTTTTCAGCTTCTGGCAACAAATGGCCACAAACCGATCAAAGGTGAAAGTGACGGTGAACCAGACAGAGCAGTCAGTGGCTGCATAAAGCAGGACGGCGTGGATATTGCACACAGGGATGGAATATAAGAAATCAAACTGTTCCCAATAAACAATGGGAATGTGTCTCAGTATCAGGTCGAGGATAATCACCAGGAGATCCGCCGCTGCCATGGCCCCCAGGTAACATCTGACACATGGAGACAATCCACAATCTTTATAGAGCAGGACGAAGATCGTCACTACATTAACTGTGGGGAAGGAAAACAAACAATTAATACGTCAGCCTGGAGGCAACATTACCAGTTTGATTGAGGACAGAGTGATATTTTCAAACATGTTACGGTATTCAGATTTTTTTGAGCAGTAAACTGAGCTGAAAAAAAAAACAAATGGTAAATACTGGTTTGCTTTCAAAAATGGGATGCAAAACGTAAGAAATCTTTCCTCCCCAAACACATGGACACACATCCATAAGAACAGATGGTTTCTAGAACATCCCATACACTCGATCACTTGAGAGGCACAGATCACTTCTTTCCAGTTCCTCATATGGAGAATGAGAAGGTTGCCATCATGAATTATTTTCTCCCGGGCCCATTAAGACAAATGGAGTTTGTGGGGAGGGTGGAAAATTCCTGTCTTTTAGACTATATTGTGGTTGATTTGCTGTTGTGAAGAAATGTCAGCTCAGGTAAAAATGTATTCATCCCTTTAATTACCCCAGAGTGCAGTGGGAGCTGAGACATTGAGTAAATGAAGGATTATGGAGAGGGGGCAGGAAATAGGAAGTGAGGCCAAGATGACATCAGACATGATTGTATAAAATGGCAGGTTGGGCTGGAGGGGCTGAATTGCTGACTGGTGCACGTTGTTTGTATTCAGCCCTTCGAATGTTCTCCACAGGAATGGGAGAGGACATGGTTACCAACCAGGAAGCAGACACTCGGGATAAGTCAGTCTTGTTCAGTTTGACAGCAAGTAACCAATGGAGACACACAGTGAGCTGGATCCTCAACTAGTTCGAATCTGTATCAGTGACTTTGAGGAGTGGAACAAATGTGTTTGAACTAAGTTGGACGGTGACACCAAGATAAGGGAGTACCATGGCCTGGTGGTATTATCGCTGTATTCTTAATTCAAAACCAAAATCATATCCAGGGACCCGGGCTTGAATCCCAACATGGCTGATAATGGGATTCAAACTCAATAAATATCTGGATCTCATACTCTAATTGAACCATTGTTGGGAAAATTCTTTTGGTCCATGAATATCGTTTAGGGAAGGAAACTGCCATCCTTACCAGTCTGGCTGATATATGTTTGCTGACCCATAATGTGTAACTGCCCTGTGACCAAATAGGGATGGACAATAAATGCTGCCTAGCCAGCAACACCCTCATCAAATGAGTTGGATAAAAATGCAGGAATTTAAATTGTCAAGAGACGGTGAAGTGATTGCAAATGGATATACACAGATAAAGTCAATAGATAATAGTTTGGCAGCTAGAATACAACATGACATCTTTGCTGTCAATTTTTGTCAGGAGGAACTGAAGGCAGAATGTCACTGAAATGGAGAGAGATGACAGGACATAGTGGCACAATGTGTACTGGAGGGCTCACTCTGACCCATTCAGAGATGGCAAGTGTTGCTCCATCTCCCTGATGGTTGGCTCCCTGATGTTCCCAGTGGTTCCATTGCTCTCAGTACACACGGAATGTTTTGATGTGATTGGTTGATGGCGGGGTGTGGTGATGTGAAGTGTTTGAAGAGTGCAGCCATCATCCAAGAGGTCATTCTTTCTTTCTTCATGGAGACCTGAAGACGATGGGAATGGCTGACTATTTCTGATTGAAGAGGCTGCGGATGCTGCCAGGACAGTGGGCATACACCAACATGATATACTATGCATGGGCACACTGCAACATTAATTCAGTGAGAGTTCCTTCAGTTCCTCTACATCTTCATATTGATGAGGGGACCTCACAGAGCCAGGTACACCATCAGAAATCCCGTGATACTGGGAAAACAAGGACACACTCAGCAGCTTTCAGTTAAGGGAGAAAACACTGTAATCACCTCATCCACCAGAATATATCCTATCACTGAATGGTGACACGGAATTCAACATACTGGGAGATGAAGGGTATGTCACCCACTCCCTACCTGGAAATTTCCGGATCCTGGAAGCTGAATGAAATTATGACCCAAACAGCCATTGGCAGTTTCATCCTCCTCCTGGTGTGAAGGTCGTGTTGAAGGAGGTGACACTGCTCGGTGACCAGCTCCTTGTTCAATCAGGGTCCCATCACATTCTGCTCCTGGATTATGTGTAACTTGGGAAACTAGTCTTCAAATACCCAGGGGTGGATACAGCAGTTCCATTTCCCCACACACACTCACTCCATGGTTTCAGAGCTTCCTCTCTCTGCTGCCCCTGCTCCATTTGTTGTTCATGTTACAGACCCTGATGCTGTAACTACAGTCCCCATGTTCTGTCCAGAGTTGGGTCACCAAATCCTCAAGTCTTCCTCAATGTCTGAACTAGCTCATAGCACAACTTCAGCAAACATTTCCCAGCATCGCCAATAACTTTTCAATAACAGGAGTCTGTAAGACATCCTTCAAATACTCTTTAGATGCCTGGACTTTTGACGAATGCTCAAGGGACATCCTTGAGTTACTGAACGCACAATCAACAGACAGGGACAAATACAGGCATTCAGTGGACAGGCAGGGACCATGTTTCAAAGGGGTGAGTAAACGCTGCTCTCCCACATGGAGCACCACATGGGAAACACCAGGAAGTGAATGACAGTCCAACACACACCATTTCATTGTTTCTGAGCTTCATAAATGCTCGTCTCGATACATTTGGGAGGCAAAGACCAAGGCCAGGGAAAGATACCAAGGGAAAGAAAGATTTGTAATAAATATAGAAACAGACAATTAATTAACTGGGAAGATGTAGTGGAAGCACAGCGAAGAAGTCCGGGGAGTGGGACGAACTGGAAGGTCCAAATTACAAAAATGATAACATACAAGTGAAAATTCACAGTGAACACGCTAGGAGATAATCAGTTTGTGTATGAACAATTGGCAGGATTTTGGATGATAGATCGACAGGCTGGTTAAAATAAGGTTAAATTCTTCGAGGAGAAAGTGAGGTCTGCAGATGCTGGAGATCAGAGCTGCAAATGTGTTGCTGGAAAAGCGCAGCAGGTCAGCCAGCATCCAAGGAACAGGAGATTTGATGTTTCGGGCATAAGCCCTTCTTCAGGAATCATTCCCGAAATGTCGAATCTCCTGTTCCTTGGATGCTGCCTGACCTGCTGCACTTTTCCAGCAACACATTTTCAGCTCTAATAAGGTTAAATCACAGGTGATCAGGGAGAGCTAGCTTATTAGGTACAAAATAGCGCCTTGGATATGTGCCAAATGCAGGCCAATAGGACGAGTTCAGTTTAGGAAGCATGTACAGGTGGCACTGTGGCTCGATGGTTAGCACTGCTGCCCTAGAGACCAGGATTCAACCCGAACCTCAGGCAGCTGTCTGTCTGGAGTTTGCACATTCTCCCTGTGTCTGTGTGGGCTTCCTCCCACAGTCCAAAGGTGTGCAGGTTTGGTGAATTGGCCATTTTAAATTGCCCATAGTAGGGCAAAGTGAGGGCTGAAGATCAGAGTCGAACGTGTGGTGCTGGAAAAGCGGAGCAAGAGAATTGACATTCCGGGCATTACCCTATCAATTTTCCTGCTTCTCGGATGCTGTCTGACCTGCTATGCTTTTCCAGCGCCACACACTAGGTAGTCAATGAGGTGAGTTTAACTCATACAACAAGCCTGTCATCCCAGATATCAATGCATCATTCACTGCACTCCCTCAATGTCAGGTTTGTCCTTTTTTATTAAGTAAGGAGACCTAAACTGCACAATGTTCGAGATGGGGTGTCACCAAGGCCCTGTACAATTGCAGTAAGTCATCCTTACTCCTGTATTCAAATCACCTTGAAATGAAGGCCAACACACCATTCATCTTCCTCACTAATTTCTGTTCCTATGGCAGCAAAGAAGGAAAAGGTGGACTCTCTTTAAGTTATCGTTCTTTAGAGTTTTGCAGTCATTGAGTAATATATCTTGGAAACAGGCCATTTGGCCCAAACTGGTCCATGCTGGCCATCGTGCCCCCTCAGCCAGTTCCAGTTGCAGGTATTTGACCATATCCCTTTAAACCCTTCCCATCCATGTAAATATCCAAACGTTTTTGAATGTCGCTATTGTACCTGTCTCAACCACTTTCTCTGCAGCCCATTCCATGTATGTACCATTCTCTGCATGAAGAAGCTGCCCCTCAGGTCCTCCCTCAATCGTTCCCCACTTACCTTAAACCTATGCCCTCTAGTTTTCAATTCCCCATCCCATAGAAAAAAGACTATACGCATTCATCCCACCCATGCACCTCATGATTTCATACACCACAATGAGGGCATCCTTTATTCTCCTATGTTCTAAGGAATAAAGTCCTATCCTGGCTAAACTCTCCCTATCACTCAGACCTACTAGTCCTGGCAACATCCTTGTTATTCTCCTTTGCACTCTTTCCAGTTTAACTATGTCTGTTCTCTAACAGGATGACTAAAACTGTGCCCAATACTCCAGGTGGGGCCTCACCAACAATTTGTATATCTGAACAAAATGTTCCAGCTCCTATACTCAATGCCTTGACCGATGAACATCAGCATGCTAAATACCTTCTTCATCACCCTGTCTACCTGCAACGCCACTTTCAACAAACTATGTCCTTGTACTCCTAGATCCCTCTGTTCCACAACACTCCTTGGAACCTAACCATTTACTCTATAAATCCTACCTTGATTTGACTTTCAAAAGTGCAATGTCTCATACCTATCTGTGTTCAATTGCATTTGCCAGTACTCAGTCCACTTCGCCACCTCATCAAGGTCCCTGTGTAATTTTTGTTAAACTTCCTCACTGTCAACGATAGCTCCTAATTTTGTATCATTTGCACACTTACTAATCATGCTTTGTACATTCACATACAGATCATTTATGTGGCCTGAAGAAATGGCGAGCAGTATAAGACAAACATCAGTAACCATTCCCATGCTGCCATGATAAGTTTTTTTAAAAAAATCATTCATGGGATGAGGACAGGCCAGGGCAGCATTTATTGCCCATCCCTAATTGCCCAGAGGGCAGGAAAGCATCAGCTACGTTGCTGTGCGTCAGGAGTCACATGTAGGCCAAACCAGGTAAGGATGGTATTTTCCTTCCATGATGGACATGAGTGAACTAGATGGGTTTTTCCAACAATTGACAGCAGATTCATTGTCATCATTCTGCTCTTAATTCCAGATTTTTATTGAAGTCAAATTCCACTGTCTGCCGTGGTGGGATTTGAACTGGCCTCCCCAGAACATTATCTGGGTCTCTGGATTAACAGTCCAGCATTAATACCACTAGGCCTTCACCCCTCCTATTGTATTCCGGATGATCCTTCACACTCACTGTTTCTCTGTTATAGCACCTACCCCCAGACAAGGCTTACGCTCCAGCACTCTCTCGACTGAATGCAGCATTCTCTCTCTCTCTCTCTCTCTCTGTCGCTCACTCACTTCCATTCTCTCCCTACAATAATAACACTGCATGGGTTCAACACTGTCAACTGACGTACCCCGGGCACGTCATCATTTCCTCCCACCCGCACCAGTACTAAAAGCAGGCTCGCCCATTCCCAGCCTCACTCCATCCCTCACTCCATTTCTCTCATTCCTGCAAAAACAGTCTGGAATAGGACAGAAAAGGCCAAGCTGGTGGTGGAGTTTCTGATATCCGTGCTCACAACCCCCTCTCCCCACACACAAACCCCTCCCCCACCCGCGCAATGTGGGGAGGACCCTGGTACGAGCCGGAGAGGACCGGAACGATTCGTGTGGAGATTCTGACACCTCACGTCCCACCTACTCGAATAAGGAGCAATGTTCAGTGAAGGATAATTCTCACTTTCAACCCGCTGGTAGTTCCGTCTCTCCCTGGCACAACTCTGAAGCCGTGGCTCTCTTGCCATCTCCTTTTTGTGTCGATCCGATACCAATGGAATCTCCACCCTCTCGGTGGACAGTAGGGTGGGCTCACAACAAGACATCTCTACCACAGAGGCTCCCTCCTACACCACCTCCTGTAAACAGCTCAGATACAGAAATTAATCTGTTCAGATTTACTGCTCTCCCCACTTGTCCTTACATTGTCAATAATCTGTGCAATAATACAGCACGGTGGCACAGTGGCACAGCAGTTAGCACTGCTGCCTCACAGCGCCAAAGACCCAGGTTCAATTCCTGTCTCAGGCGACTGTCTGTGTGGAGTTTGCACATTCTCCCTGTGTCTGTGTGGGTTTCTTCTGGTTTCCTCCCACAGTCCAAAAATGTGCAGGTTCGGTGAATTGGCCATGATAAATTACCCACAGTGTTCGGTGAAGGGGTAAATGTAGGGGAATGGGTCTGGGTGGGTGGCGGGTTGGTGTGGACTTGTTGGGCCGAAGGGCCTGTTTCCACACTAAGTAATCTAAAAAAAATACACACACAGCGTCCTCTGCTCCTGCAACCCGATTATAACAGTACAGTGTTTTTAATATTGTCTATCAATATTCTTCCTCACAAAGTGCATCTGGTCTCACTCCACTGCATTGATCCTCATTTGCCATTGACTTGGACACACCATCAACTTATTCATGTCCTGTTGGGGTTCCATACTGTCCTCCACACACTTTACAATTCTTCCTGGTTTGGTATTTGCAGCCACACTGCACACAGAACAAATGACACGCTCACAGGTGTCAGCAAGTGCAATACTGAAACACTCCCCATGGAGAAACTGTATTACTGACTGACACCAGACAGAGCAAGAGAAATACTGACAACGACAACATGAAGCAAGAGAAATACTGACAGACTGTCAATGCATCAGTACGTGTCTCCCTGTATCTGCTTCTGTGTGTGTATCTGTATGGTGTGGGTCTGGCAGCCTCTGTTGTGTTTAATGTGATGCAATATCCTCTTGATATGAGTTTCGAGGATGGGTCACTCGACCTGAAGCATTGGCTTTCATTTCTATCCACAGATGCTGTCAGATCAGCCGGACATTTTCTAGCGACTTCTGTTGTTGTTAATCCATGCTGGCCTCCCCGCACCAGTGTAAAGGTGGTGCTGGAGGGTGAAAACCATCAGGGATTCAGTCTGGGAGGGACAGAGGCAGGGCAGCAGCTCACAGCACCATCCAAACTCACAGCACCATCAACACAGCTCCCCCCGCCCACCATCCCCCCCTCCGCCCCCCCACGCGCGCACACACACACTCACACACATACTCACACTCATACTCACACACATACACACAGACACGATCACACACACACACACACATGCACGCACACACTCATAAACACACACACTCATACATACACACACACTCAAACACACTCTCACACAGACACACACACACAGACATGATCAAACACATTCACACACATATACACACTCATATACAAACACAGATGCAAACACACACACACACACACACACACACAAAATTGGCGTCAAGAGGATTGTAGTTGCGCTGAGGCCCTCAGTTTGGAAGATCCTAATGTGGAGAATCGCCCGTGCTCCCTCTGCAATGTGGAAATGATTTGTCTTTGGTCAATATTCCTGACACAGATTGTACATATTAACAAGTATTTCCATTGCATTTATATCAAAGCAACTGCAAGTGAACAATTTTGTTAGGAGAGAAGATGAATTTTACTGCACTTCCAGGAACTTGTAATGTTGAGTGACCTAATCTTACAAGGAAGCTTCCATATGAGAAAGGATAGGAAAGTCTGAAAGTACACCAGCAGAGTTTGGCAATGAATGGCTTTCAGTTGAAAAGGAACAGAGGGTGAGGGAGGGAGAAAGGTTTTGACTCCCTTTTCAATGATTTACCCCAAAGCCAACAGAGCACCTATTGCACAGAAATGCAGGTTCGGACATTAAACATACATACACACACAAATACAAGAACACGCACCAATACAAGTACACACACAGACGGATGCACACAGAGGGCCACACAGGAACATATAAAGACATTAAGAAATAGACAAACACAGATATGCAGATACACACAAAACACAGAGAGTCATAGAGTTATACTGCACGGAAACAGACCTATCAGCCCATAAAGTCCATCCCAGCCATAATCCCAAACTAAACTCAGCCCACCTGCCTGCGATTGTCTGATATTTTGCTAAACCTTCTCTTATTCATGTAATAATCAAATGCCTCTTAAATGTTTCAACTTTACCCACATTTGCTACATCCTGAGGAAGCTTGTTCCACACAAAAAAGGCAAATTTTGGAAAGGCAAATGAGGACAGGACTTACATATTTCATGGTAAGGTCCTGGGCAATATTGCTGAACAAAGAACCGTTTCAAGTGGAGTTGCAGGTAGATAGGATGGTGAAGAAGGCATTTGACATGCTTGCCTTTCTTGATCAGTGCATTGAGCAGAAAGTTGGGAGCTCACGTGGAGGTTGCACAGGACATTGGTTATGCCACTTCTGCAAAACTGCATTCAGTTTTGGTTTCCCTGGTTTCGGAAGAATGTTGTGAAACTTGAAAGGCTTCAGAAAAGATATCCAAGAATATTGCCTTAGTTGGAGAGTTTGAGACATTGGGAGAGGCTGAATAGGCAGAAGGTATTTTCCTTGGAGCGTCGGAGGATGAGGAGTGACTTTAGAGATTTATAATATCATGAGGAGCATGTGTCGAGTAAACAGCCAAGGTCTTTTCTCTGGGTTGGTGAGTCCAAAACTAGAGACCACAGTCCTTAGGTGAGGGGGAATAGACTTCAAAGAGATCAAAAGGGTAACTTTTCACATAGAGGGTGGTGCATGCAAGGAATGAGCTGCCAGGGAAGTGGTGGAGGCTGGTGTAATACAACATTTAAAGGGTATGTGATTAGGGATCGTTTAGGAGGGATACAGGCCAAATGCTGGCAAATGTGTCGAGATTAATTTAGGTTATCTGGTCGGCTTGGGCGAATTGGAGGCAAGGGTCCATTTCATGCTGTACACCTCTGTAACTCAATGTAGTTTTAAATCATTTTCCTCTCATCTTAAAATGATTCCGCATGTCTTGAAATCCCTCATTCCATCACATACCATTCAACGTTATCTGTCCCCGTCACTGTTTGAAAAACCTCTATAAGATTTCATCTTAGCCTCCTATGCTCTGTGGAAAAAGTCCCAGCTGATCCAGCCTCTCATTTAACTGAAACCCTCCATCCCTAGCAAATCTTTTTTGAACCCTGTCAATGTCCTCCCGATATCAGGGCAACCAGACCTGCACACAATACTCCAAAACAAGCCTCACAAATGTCTTGTATTATCTGAATATAACATCCCAATCCCTATACTCAAAGGTCTGAGCAATGAAGGCACGTGTGCTAAACGCCTTCTTAACAACCCTGTCTACATGTGACGCAAGCTTCAACGAATTATACGCGATCACTAGGTCTCTGTTCTATGACACTACCAAAGACTTTAGTTTTAATTGTGTATATCCTCCCTTTGTTTTACCAAAATGCAATACCTCGCATTTGTCCAAATTAAATTCCATTTGCTACACCTCAGA
This sequence comes from Hemiscyllium ocellatum, assembly GCF_020745735.1. Classification (NCBI taxonomy): domain Eukaryota; kingdom Metazoa; phylum Chordata; class Chondrichthyes; order Orectolobiformes; family Hemiscylliidae; genus Hemiscyllium; species Hemiscyllium ocellatum. The sequence continues at coordinate 11,189,520 of NC_083421.1, read as the reverse complement.
CCAATGACTAATATAGTTGTCCCCACCCTCCCCTTTCAGTTTGAAGAGACTGTCCCTTCTTCAGGAGACATACAAACTCTGGCCTTGATTTTCATAAACAGCCTGAGCTTGGTTTGCCTTGTGTGGGCAGAAGGAGGAGCAGGGTGGATTGCAGACCCAGTCCGTGGGGAGGAGAGGCTGGAAAGTAATCAACTGCGTTGGATAACTTAATGGTTTTAAAAAAAGGGTATTAGAGGCTGGAAATAGAGATCGATGGTTCAGGTCCAAAATTATGTTCTTTCTTCATCTGTGGTGTCCAGAAATAATATCTATTCGAGATCCTTCATAGTGCAGACTGTCTCGGCAGGATTTTGTTCCTGATATTGAGTCTGCAGATAACCTATTGACAACTTTAATTGCTTTGGCTATGATTTCCAGCTTAAATAACTATTATCTCAACGGCAGATCACATGCACTCAACATTCTACATTTGAAAAAAATACCTTGTATCCTTTAATAACGTAATTCTTTTAACTGTTAAAAATCACACAACACCAGGTTATAATCCAACAGGTTTAATTGGAAGCACAATAGCTTTCGGAGCGATGCTCCTTCATCAGGTGATTGTGGAGGGCTCGATCGTAGCAGAATTTCTCACAAAAATTTGCAGTGTGGTGTAACTGAAAGTATACATTGAAAAATTGATTGTCTGTTAAGCCTTTCATCTGTTTGAATACAGTGATAGTTTCACTTCTTTCATGTGTAAATCACAAAACCTTTTTTTAAAAGTTGCATTCTCGGGTTAGCTGTTAACAATGGTGATAGCTAGACAATATGTTGAAGGTGTTAGCCCCCTGTGTTCTCTGTCTATGACCTGATGTTTAGATTGATTCTAATCTAAAAAGTGAGATAACAGAGTTTTACATAAATTCATGCAGTTTTTGAGCTCAGAGTTCTACATGAATGCATGCAGTTTTTAAGCAAAGTACAATGTAACTCTACAAGTACAAATTCACCCCACAAAATATGTGTGTGCATGTGGCTCTTTGTCTGTGTGTGTGTGTGTGTGTGTGTGTGTGTGTGTGTGTGTGTGTCTGTCTGTCTGTCTGGGGTGGGGGTTGTGAGTGTGAGAAAGTGTGTGTGTGCAGAGTGTCTTAAGTCTGTGAGGGGGTGTGTGTGTGAGTGTGGGAGTGTGTGTGTGTCTATAAGGGTGTGTGTGGGTGTCTGTGTGCGCGTCTGTGTGTACCTGTGTCCATGTGAATGTGAGAGTGTGTGTGTGTCGGAATATCTGTGTGTGTGCAGTGCAATGGTGATCACCCTGTAATGTGACATGAACCCAAGGTCCCGGTTGAGGCCCTCCCTATGGGTACCGAACTTAGCTATCAGCCTCTGCTCGGCCACTTTCCTCTGCTGTCTGTCCCGAAGTCCACCTTGGAGGATAGTCACCCGAAGGTCCGAGGCTGAATGTCCTGGACCACTGAAGTGTTTCCCAACTGGGAGGGAACCCTCCTGTCTGTTGATTGTTGTGCGGTGCCCATTCATCCATTGTCATAGCCTTTGCTCAGTTTCCCCAATGTACCATGCCTGTAGGTCATAGACAGAGAACACAGGGGGCTAACATCTTCAACATATTGTCTAGCTATCACCATTGTTAACAGCTAACCTGAGAATGCAACTTTAAAAAGAAGGGTTTTGTGATTTACACATGAAAGAAGTGAAACTATCACTGTATTCTAACAAATGAAAGGCTTAACAGACAATCAATTTTTCAATAATTTCAGTTACATCACACTGCAAATTTTTGCAAGAAATTCTGTGTTACGATCGAGCCCTCCACTATCACCAGATGAAGGAAGGTCGCTCCGAAAGCTTGTGTGCTTTCAATTAAACCTGTTGGACTATAACCTGGTGTTGTGTGATTTTTAACTTTGTACACCCCAGTCCAACACTGGCAGCTCCAAATCATGACTTTTAACTGTGTAATTCAGTAAAGTTAACCAGATTTTAATGAATCTATACAGAGCTGAAAGCTGACATTTAAAACCTGATCCAAAATCTGGACATGGTTTAGGTCTTGCATACTAGGGAGTGTCTCTGCCTCTGGACCAGAGCTCTTGATTCAATTCCAATTCCCGAACTTGTGTGATAGTGCCCCTAGCTCTGGAGCAGAAGGTCTGGATTCAAGTCTTGCCTGTTGCGTAGGTGTGTCACAGCACATCAGAACAGGCTGATGAATAAACGCACTGGAGAATAATGTTGCAGACTTAGGTGCTATTGCCGACTGATGGTAGTGTCCCTAACTCTGGGCCTAGACGTCTAGGTTCAAATTCCATAGAGGCATTTCATAACATGTCAGACCATGTTGAGTAAAGAGATTGTAGGATTGTTACTTGATCGAGAAGGCTAAGGCATTGTATTTCAGAATTTTAACCCAGAATGACTGAAAGCACATGCATTCCTGTTGACTGGAGTCAAATTAGCACCTTAGAGAGGGGCATGGATAGGTCTTTTCCCAGGGTCAGGGATTCCAAAACTAGAGCACATAGATTTAAGGTAAGAGGGGAAAATTTGAAAGGGACCTAAGGGACAACTTGTTCACATCCATTTTGATGCCAGAGGAAGTGATGCAGGTTTGTACAATTTACAACATTTAAAGGGTATTCAAGATTTGTGTAAAGATTTGTAGGTCGGGTGCCAGTTGCAGTACTTGTGGGTATGTCCGCCGACATGGGAAGTTGAGTTGCAGACAATTCATCCTCTTTCTCGGTGACATCCTCAGTGCTGTGGAGCATCCAGTGAAGCACTGCTGTACAGTGTCAGTTGGAATTTATTGGTTTCATTCCTGCTGCTTCCGGTAGTCGGTGGCCTTTGCAGTGTACGGTATATTGGGTATAAGTCAATGTGAGTGAGTCTGTGTTTTACATCATCTGCGTGTTTTGCTCCCGGGTACAGCTGGTCGTGGTGTTTACTGGCTGGATGATGTTTATCAGTGTGGATAGCTATGTTGTCTGCCTGCATGAAATCTTGTACACCATGTTTGTCCTGCACATGATGGGTATTGAGTCTTTTGTTCTGGTGAGCTGTTGTTTAAGTATGGCTGTCACTTTATGCGCTGTCATGAACCTGATTGATCGGAGAAATCTGGCTGTCAGTTCCAAGACCTTTTGAATATAAGGTAGAGTGGTTGGTGCATTGGGTTGTGGCGTGTCATCGTGTGCTGATTGTCTGCCAAACATCTGCAGATGAAGTTGCGGGGATATCCATTTTTGGCAAAGACTTTGTGGAGATGTTCTTCTTCCTCTCTTTTCAGGCTGGGAGTGCTGCAGAGTGTTGTAGCCCTTTTGACCAGGGTCCTACTGCAGCTTCTGTTGTGTGTGTTTGTGTGGTTACCTTCATACATCAGGATCTGCTCCATGTGTGTGGCTTGTCTGTACATTTATGTTGTGTATTCCCCATTTTGTGTTCTTTCCACCATCAAATCCAGGAATGGGAGTTTATTGTTAATTTCCTCCTCTCTTGTAAATATGAGCATGGTGTTGATAATCTGGTATGTGTTGTTAAAAGCATGGGTATATAAATAGAAAGGGCCAAATGCTGGCAAATGAAACCAGCTTAATTGAGGACTTCAGCTTTGCCTGGACAAGTTGGATCAAAGGGTCTTTTTTCCAGGTGATATAAATCTATGATTTGTTGATCCAATCGATCAAGATCTCTTTAGAATTTTCTATCACCTTTTCACTGTCCATTAAACAATGAGTCTTGTTTTCATGCACAAACTTGCTAACTATGCTTTCTATAATTCTTCTCCAAACAACTTATGTAAATAACTATCAAAAGTACCAAAAGTGGATCTATCATGAAACCTTGCGGAGTACCACTGGGCGCAGGGCCTCTAGTCAAAAACCAAATCTCCTCAACTACCCTCAGGCTCATGTCATTAACAGAAGCGGGCATTCGTGCGTATATACACACACACACACACACACACACACACACCCCACACACGCCCCCACACACACACCCACACACACCCCACACGCCCCTCCACACACACACACACGCACACACCCACATACACATCCCACACACACACACCCCACACACACACCCCACACACATCTCCCACACACACACCCCACACACACACCCCACACACACTCCCACACACACACCCCACACACACGCACACACCCCACACACCCCACCCCCACCCCACCCCCACACACACCCACACCCCACCCCCCCACACACCCACACCCCACCCCCCCACACACACTCACCCCACATGCCCCCCCACACACACACACACCTCACACACACGCACACACCCCACACAACCCCCACACACACCCCACCCCACCCCCCCACACACACACACAAACTTCTCTTCACCATCTCCAAAGCATCTACATCCTTTTGTTAATGTGGCGACCAGAACTGTACACAATATTCCAAATGCAGCCAAACCAATGTCTTCTACAATTTTAACATGACTTGCCAGCCCTTACACTCAATACCCCATCCGAAGAAGGCAAGCGTACCATATGCCTTCTTGACCACTCTATCTACCTGTGCAGACGCCTTCAGGGTACATCTCAGATCTCTCTGCTCATCAACCTTTTCCCAAAGCTCTCCCATTTATAGTATGGTTCACTCCAGAATTAGACTTCCCAAAATGCATCATTTCACAGTTGTCTGGATTGAACTCCATCTGCCACTTCTCTGCCCAACTTTTCAATTTATCTACATTCTCCTGTATTCTTTGACTGTCCCTTATGCTTTCTGCTACTTCACCAATCTTCGTGTCATCTGCAAACTTACTGATGAGACCAATAATGCCCTCTTCCAGATCATTTACGTATATTAAAACAACATCCTGCACAGCTTGCGACTTCACTTTCTCCATTAGTTTACCACAGGGAACCTTATCAAACACCATACTGAAGTCCATGTATATGACATCCACAGCCCTTCCTTCATCTATCAACTTGGTCAGTTCCTCAAAGAGCTCTATTAAGTTGGTAAGGCACAATCTACCTCATACAAAGCCATGTTGTCTATTACTGATAAGCCCATTCTTTTCTAAATATAAATCGATTTTATCCGTTAGTATCTTCTCCAGCAACTTTCCCACAATTGACATCAGGATCATGGGTCTATAGTTACCTGGAATATCCCTACTACCCTTCTTGAAACAGGGGGACAACATGAGCAACCCTTCAGGCATCCGGCACCTCATCTGTGTTTAAGGATACCATAAAGATATCTGTCAGGGCCCAGCTATTTCCTTTCTCGCCTCCCTCAGCAACCTGGGATAGATCCCATCCGGTCCTGGGGATTGGACCACCTTAATATCCTTTTGCCTACCCAACACATCTTCCCTTTTCATGTCAATGTGATCCAGAGTAAATAAACTTCTATCTCTAATCTCAGCATTCACCACCTCCTGTTTCTCAGTGAACACTGACGCAAAGTAATCATTGAGAATCTCACCCATTTTCTCAGGTTTGACACACAGCCTTCCTTCCTTACCCTTTAGCGGACTAACCCTTTCTCTGGTTACCCTCTTGCTTCTTAATTCTGCTCACCAAAGCTATATCATGACCCCTTTTAACCCACTTGATTCCTCATTTAAGAATGGTCCTACTCTCCCAATATTCCGCCAAGGCCCATTCTGTTCTTAGCTGCCTGGAACGTCTGTACGCTTCCCTTTTCCTCTTGGCTAGTCGCACCATTTCTCCTGTCATCACCGTTCACGAATCTTCCCTTTCTTATCCCTTGTTTTCAAAGGGACATGCCTGTCCTGCACTATCTTCAACCTAACTTTGAAAGCCTCCCACATATCAAATGTGGACTTTCCTTCACAAAGCTGTGTCCAATCCACATTTCCCAGCTCCTGCCTAATTTTGATATAATTGGCCTTGGCCCAGTTTAGTACTCGTCTCCTTAGGACCACTCTCATCTTTGTCTTCGAGTATTCTAAAACTTACAGAATTGTGGTCATTATTCCCAAAGAAATCCCCCACTGCAGCTTCTACCACTGGCCTGGCTCATTCCCCAACACCAGGTTCAATATGGCTCCCTCCCTTGTCAGACTATTGACATACTGCTGTAGAAAACTTTCTTGGATGCTTCTTACAAATTCTGCCCCATCCAGACCTCTGGATATTGTTTATCTATTTGTTCTTCTACCTCACACTCACTTGGGAGGCCTGTAATACAACCCCACCAATGTAACTACACCGTTCTTATTTCTCAGCTCCACCCATAATGCCTCACTACTCAAGCCCTCCATAGTGTTCTCCTTTAGCACAGCTGTGATATCATCCTTGACCAGCAAGGCAACTCCTCCCCCACCTTTTACTTCCTTCACTGAGCTGTCTGAAGCATCTATATCCTAGAACATTTATTTGCCAATCATGCCCTTCCTTCAACCAAGTCTCTGTGATCACAATAACGTCATACTCCCAGGCATCAATCCAAGTCCTAAGTTCATCTGCCTTACCTACTATACTCCTTGCATTAAAGTATATGCTCTTGAGGCGGCCAGTTCTTTTGTGTTCATCTGCTGTCTGCCTACTCTTCCCCTTGGTAATGCTAACATTGTGATCCTTACAGTCTGCAGTCTCCACCTCACTACCAACTTGTTTTCTCTTCTGGTTCCCAGTCCCCTGTCACATTAGTTTCAAACTTGCCCAACAGCAGAAGCAAAAACTCCCCCAAGGACATTAGTTCCAGTCTGATTCAGGCGTTGACTGTCCATTTTGTAATAGTCCCTTAGAATCGGTCCCAGTGTCCCACAGATCTGAACCCCTCCCTCCTACACCATCCCTCAAGCCACATGTTCATCCTTCCTATTTTTTCATTTCTATGCTGGCTAGCACGTGGCACTGGTACCAATCCAGAGATCACTGCCTTTGAGGTCCTCCTCTTTAACTTCTTTCCTAGCTCCCTGAATTCCACTTTCAGAACCTCATCTCATTCTGTATTTATATCCCTGGTGCCTATATGCACCAAGCCAACTGCTGTTCACCCTCCCCTTTCAGAATGCTCTGCAGCTGATCGGTGACATCCCTGGCCCGAGCACCTGGGAGGCAAAATACCATCTGGGAGTCTCTTTTTTGGCTACAGAACCGCCTATTTACTACCTTTACAATAGAATTTTCTATGACTGTGGCCCTATGAGTCTTTTTCCCACCCTTCCTAACAGCAGTGCCCACCGCGGTGCCATGATTCTGGCAACTGCTGCCCTCCCCTGGTGAGCCATCTCCTCTAACAGTATCCAAAACGGTATACCTGTTTTGGAGGGAGATGACTGCAGGGGACACCTACTCTTTCTCTGCCTTTTGGTTACCCATTCATTGTCTCCCTCAGCAATCCTAACCTGCGATGTGACCAGTTCACTAAACGTGCTATCCACACCCTCCGCAGCATCGCGGATGCTCCACAGTGAGTCCATCCGCAGCTCCAGAGCCGTCATGTGGTCAAACAACAGCTGCCTCTGGGCACACTTCTTGCGAGTGTAAGAGTCAGGGACATCAGCCACATCTCTGAGCTCCCTCATCAAGCAAGAGGCACATGCCAGGGATCTGAGGTTAGCTTTTTATCCCCCAACTAAAACCAAACAATGCACTTCAATGTACAAAAGAAAAGAAAGAAAAAATATATGAATCTTACCGTACAGAGTCCTTTTCCTTCTGGTTAGAGGTGGGTGGGCGGGAGGGAGATACTGCACGTGTAGTATCTCGGGTTTAGCTGCTGCCCAAATTTATCCTAAGTCCTTACTTTCCCTGCAACCTCCTTGTTTCCAATGTCACCTCTGCTCTGTCTGCTGCTGCTTCCGGACAGGAAAATGATATCTCCAGATCAAATGAAACCATTGTTTGCTCAGGAAATGGCTCTATGTATGACAGCAGCAGTGATGCACCTACATGGAGTAGGCAATATGATAGAATGCAGCCCAGACAATATTCAAGGAGACCTCATGAGTAAATGTAAGCTTCTCTCTCTCTTTCCATGTTTCTCCTCCCAGCAATGTGTGCAAGCTGAAAACCTCTCAGTCAACTTTACCACATATGGACAATACCTGACAAGGATTCATTGGAATGTCCCAACTGCCTGAAGCAAAGGGAATGCAGCCAATTCCAACTGTTCTAGGAATAGATCCCAACATCAGCTATGTGAGGACAATATCTTCAGAGGATGAATAAACGTGTGTGTGGTGTGTGATGTGTGTGAGCAGAAATATGGATGTACATATCTGCAATATCCAAACTGCTGTTCATTCATCTTTCCATCATAGCTTCTGTAAGTTTCTTTTGGTCGTAGCCTTGCTGTTTTAGCAGATTACAGAAACCATTCTGATTTGTTTCTAATACTGACCCTGAACCAGTCTGAGACCTATATCATTGGCCATATCACCAACCTGGTTCCATTTAAAACTTGCTGTGCCCAGTGGAAGAGTGAGGCTAGAAAAGGAAACAGTGATCTGAAAGCCCAGGAACATTAGACTGGTGAACCTGACGTCAGTGGTGGGTACGCTGTTGGAGGGGATACAGAGAGATAGAATTTACATGCATTTGGAAAGGCCAGGTCTGATTGGGGATAGTTAACATAGCTTTGTGTGTGGGAAATCATGTTTCATGAACTTGATTGAGAATTTTGAAAAGGTGACAAGGAAGAATGATGAAGGCAGAGGAGTAGATGTTGTTGATATGAACTTCAGCAAGGTGTTCAACAAGATTCTGCATGGTAGAAATATTAGTAAGATGAGATCATAAATGGATCCAGGATGAGCTAGCCAATTGATTATAACATTGTATTGAATGTAGGAGACAGATTGTAGTGGTAGACAATTGCTTTTCAGACTGAAGGTTTTGACCAGGAGTGTTCCACAGTTATCAGTGCTAAGTGTATTGCATTTCATCATTTATATAACTAAATTGGATTATGTATGTGTGGGTAGTCCATTTGCAGATGATGTCAAAATAGGAGATCGAATGGATTTTTTCCAATTGGAATTGGAAAATTACAGAATGTTCAGAACAATTTGTCACCCCTCAGCTCCTGAAGCAGTCTGTGCCCATATGCAACAAGACCTGGACAACATTCAACTTTGTGCTGTTAAAGTGTGAGTAACATTCATGTAACCGCGCTGCGAGGCACTGCACATTTCCACAGTAAAAGGAGGAGCTCATTCAGCACCTTGATCTGATTCCACAAGAATATGAGGAAATCATTCAGCTCATCAAAAGGAATTGCCCATTTATCCCCTCCTGCCTATTACACAAGAAGACAGGAAGTCTGCTCAGCCCCACTACACGGGATCAGAATTAAATAATTTCACACCTGGATTCACTTCCAAAGGTAAAGGAGGATGCATTCAGCTCCTCGAGTCACTAACACAGGAACATGGCAGTGATGCTCCAATGTCACAAACAAGTGGAACAGGGACTGCACAGACAGACTGCTCCATGTTGTTCCTCATGGTTTCAACATCCACAGTCAATATGTTTGACTTTAACATGGTTTTCTGCCAGTGAGAATGAAGCCTTTTTTTAAATCCAGTCTCAGAGACGTGTTTCATCTCCGAGAAGGCAGGTCTGTATTCTCTCTCTCTCGAGGTTAGAAGCTGGTGGGAATGACTAACTGTCTCAGAACGAAGGTATTGTGGCTGCTGACAGGACTGTGAGCAATAAAATGCTCAGTGCAGGGTCACAGAGCAACTGCACGTGAAAGTGTTCAGACTTCATTCAGAGCCTGCAGAGGAATTGAAAATATCAGGAATCAAGCATTCCACAAAAAGTATGAAATTTCTCAATCTATCAATGGCTGTTTGGGATATAATGAGTGCCCATCCATAATCATCAAGTTTAAACTTCTTATTCTCTCACAGCACTACAGATGAAACATACAGTCTCTTTACTCTGTCCTCAAGGTACCATCATGCTGGGGTTGATTTGGGTTGAACTCCTTTGCACTTTCTCAATGACAAGGAGATCATTACTTATAAAGCAGGCCAAGTCTGAACACCACACTCCAAATACTGTCTCAATAAAACACTATCATTGGGAAAAATATATTTACTCTGGTATTTCAATCATTTTGCCTGAAGGACCATGTATCATTTACAATCCTAATTACTTGCTGCCCCATCTGAATTCTGATAGTAACTTATTACCAAGGACATCCAGGTCCTTTTCAACAACAGTACTTCCCAACCTCTCACCATGTAACTAACGGAACTGAATGATAGTATTTGCTGTTCACATCTGAATAATGTTTATACCTTGTGATAGGCTGTATTGCTGAAGCACTAATCCTTCTGATATCCCACAAGCCTTCACCTCAGAGAAAAACACTACTCTCCTCATTTCTCCATTATTGATTTTTTAATCCATGATGTATGATCACTCCTACCTACCCATGGAATCTGAAATTCTCAACTTACCTGCATTCAACCATGTCAAAAGTTTGCTGAAAATTCAAACCTTCCACTCCCACTGATTCTTAATTGGTGGTGTCACAACAGATAAACTTCACAAACTCCAGCTGGTTTATCAAAGATGCGTTCCCTTTTCTGAATTGAGGCAGATTCTATCAAATCTCTAAGTGTCTAGTTGTCATGTTTTTTCTCAAAGGTTCTAATAGTTTTCTTGGAGAAAGTGAGGACACAGATACTGGAGAGTCAGAGTTGATAAAATGTGGTGCTGGAGAAAGCACAGCAGGTCAGGCAGCATCTGAGGGGCAAAAGAGTCAATATTTCAGGCAGGATCCTTCTTCAGGATTGAAATGTCAGCTCTCTTTTTCTTCGGAGGCTGCCTGACCTGCTGTGCTTTTTCCAGTGTGACACTTGATCAAATCCAATATTTTTCTCACAGCTGACATCCAGCTATCGACTATTTTGTTTTCTGTTTACCATGTACATTCTGTTTTAAATATTTAGGTTGACAATAATTAGTTTCCAGCCTCCAGTATCCTTTCCAGAATCCGAATACTCAGTAAATCTTTCACTCACTCTATTGTCACCCCCTCAATACTCCGGGATGTAGTTCATTAGATGCAGCAACTTACTAAACCTTCAATTCAAAGAACTTTTCAAAATCTTACCTTCTATAAATTCTAATTTCCTGCAGTTCCTCATTTTCACTAGTCACACTGTTCCTGAGTCTTTCTGGAAGATTTTTCTCTGTACCTTCCTGTGTGGAGATTGAACCAATGTATTCCTGTCAGCAGGCAGGTGGCTTCTGACAGCTAGTAAATACATCAGAGGACTGTACTTTGGAGGTAATGGATATGTTACCCACTCCTGCCTGGAAAGTTCCAGAATCAATCCAGTTCACTTCATGGTGAGTGTCAGCACAGTCCTGTCCCTGGTGTGAAGCTACAGGTTATGCTGAAGGAAGGGACACAGCTCAGTGGCCATCTCATTTTTGAAACAAACTGATTTTACACTTTGCACGTGGGATAGATCCAGCTTTGAAAAATGTTCCTGGAAATCCCAGGGAGGAAAGTGCAATGCCTGGCTCATCCCTGTTTACAGTGCTTCCCTTCGGAGTAGTCTCGGCTCCATTTGTTCACCGTGGACCCAGGTACACTGTTATTGCAGTGTCCATGCCTCGACTAGAGTGGGCTCACCAGACCCTTGAGTCTCCCCACATGATTGCAACAGCTGACAAGACAAACCAGAGAAAAGCTTCCACAGAGCCTCACTGATTTTCCACAGAGCCTCAGTGACTTTCCACAGAACCTCAGCAACTTTCCACAGAACCTCAATGACTTTCCACAGAACCTCAATGACTTTCCACAGAGCCTCAGTGACTTTCCACAGAACCTCAGTGACTTTCCACAGAACCTCAATGACTTTCCACAGAACCTCAGTGACTTTCCACAGAACCTCAGTGACTTTCCACAGAGCCTCAGTGATTTTCCACAGAACCTCAATGACTTTCCACAGAACCTCAGTGACTTTCCACAGAGCCTCAGTGACTTTCCAATGACAGCAGCACATCAGATCCCCACAAACATGGTGCACCCATTCAGTGTTAAAAATACCTTCCTGCTCTCAGTTTCTCTTCCGAGCTGCAAAAGCCGTTAGATCTCCATACAGTCTTACATAAACAGTTCCTCTCTCCAAAGAACCATTTGACAGTGGAACACAGCCTTCCCTTTAGTAACTAGAATGGCAGCACCAGTATTGCCAATGGAGTTGGCCACCACACTCAGAGAAGAGAGACAGAGGGAACATAACTCACTTTAAAGAGGGACATACCTAAGTGATCATGAGACTCAGGAATATGGGAAAAGGGAAAATTTTAGATTAACCTCCCATTTTATTTTCCTTTCAGTTCATCATCATCAATACCTTTATTTACTTATTTTTCTGTCTGTCTGTCTCTCTCTCTCTCTCTCTCTCTGTCTTTCTGGGCAATTCTCCATCCATTTAACTCTAACCTCCCATCCATGTCCCCACCCCTCCAACCCAAACCATCTTGGATGCCAGCATAAATAATATTATTTCCCAATTGCTTTCAATTCTGGTGTAGGGTCACTGGGCTCCAAAAGATACCTGCTTTTCTCCTGACAGAGGCTGCTGAGATTCTCCAACACTTTTAGATGCTGAAGAATTTTGTTTCAGATCTCCAGTATCCACAGTTCATTGTTTTATGTCACCTTTAATGTTGTTGTTTCACGGATGTCAGCATCACTGCCAAAGGCAACATTGTTGTTCATCACTAATTGCCCTGGACCGAGACACCATTTTTTCAAGACATTATGGAGGCAAGACCATTCATTTCCAGCTCAATATCTCCATTGTATAATGACAAGAGGTTCTGTGGGTGTGAAATTCACTGCCAAACAGAGATGTTGGAATTAGTTTAAGTAACAACAAATGGAAGGTTTTTTTGGGAAATAAAGAGAAGAGTAGATTGAAAAAGTATGTGATCACAAGTTTAACAATGACAAAATAAAAAAACTTTGATAGCACCTTGCAATATTGTATTACAAGGAATGATGGTGAATGGGATGAGTTCAGAAGATGGAGAGTTTTGGATGAACATTTGCTGTTCTACATCGTAATTAGGCATGGAGTCATCACCATCTTTGATTCTTTAGGTTGAGTCTCAGAATGATTTGCCTCGGTGTCATTTTCATTATGTTTGACAAAGGGATTATCTGCATGAGGCCAAACTAGTTTCCTGGTGCTATCTTATCGAACTCACCTCATTAACTACCCAACCCATGCCATGGTGTGTCGCTCAGTGAAGGCCAGCCCGGTTCACCCACCCATCATGGCTGCAGGCATTCATCACTGCCCGGATGCCCCGAGATATTCCATGATCCATAGCTCTGGTCCCATCTTTAAAGGAGCAATGAGCACATGGTTGATCTTTCTCAGTTTGGAGCTGCCCTTTACAGATTATCCCGAGCATGGCAGATAAGGGATAAATACACCGCGGTTTGTCAACAGGGGCTGGAGGTCCTGGTGGATGGGTTGGTACAGGGGAACACCCTTCTCTTACCACACAATCAGGTCCACGAAACATGGTCAGAACTCACCACCCAGCTCAGTGCAGTATCTGCAGTTTGAAAACAAATATCTAGCAGTACAGGGCAAGTGTAATAACCTCCCCACTCTGCCTGGATAAGTGACACCATTTTCTCTCTGATCTCTCACACTCACTGTATATAGAATCATACCATCACAGCGTCCGAGAGCACCAAAACAGGCCCTTTGGCCCAAATTGGTCCATGCTGACCAAAATGTTCAGCCACTTCAACCCTATTTCCATGCACTTGGTGCATATCCTTATAATCCTTTCTTATCTTTTATTAGTCCAAATGCCTTTTAAATGGTGTTGATGTACCCCCCACAATCACTTACGCTGGCAGCACATTCCATATGCGTACATCCTCTGTGTAAAAAAGTTGCTAGGAGAAAGTGAGGACTGCAGATGCTGGAGATCAGAGCTGAAAATGTATTGCTGACCTGTTGTGCAGCAGATCAGGCAGCATCCAAGGAGCAGGAGAATCGACATTTCGGGCATAAGTCCTTCTTTGCCTGAAAAAGGGCTTGCATAGAACATAGAACATAGAACAATACAGCGCAGTACAGGCCCTTCGGCCCTCGATGTTGCGCCGACCGAAGCCTACCTAACCTACACTAGTCCAATAACCTCCATATACTTATCCAATGCACGCTTGAATGACCATAAAGAGGGAGAGTCCACCACTGCTACTGGCAGGGCATTCCATGAACTCACAACTCGCTGAGTAAAGAATCTACCCCTAACATCTGTCCTATACCAACCTCCCCTTAATTTAAAGCTGTGTCCCCTAGTAACAGCTGACTCCATACGTGGAAAAAGGTTCTCACTGTCAACCCTATCTAAACCCCTAATCATCTTGTACACCTCTATCAAATCTCCCCTAAACCTTCTTTTCTCCAATGAGAACAGCCCCAAGTGCCTCAGCCTTTCCTCATACGATCTTCCTACCATGCCAGGCAACATCCTGGTAAACCTCCTCTGCACCCGTTCCAGTGCCTCCACATCCTTCCTGTAGTATGGTGACCAAAACTGCACACAATACTCCAGATGATGCCGCACCAGAGTCTTATACAACTGCAACATGACCTCAGGACTCTGGAACTCAATTCCTCTACCAATAAAGCCCAGTACGCCATATGCCTTCTTCACAGCACTATTTACCTAGGTGGCAACTTTCAGAGATCTGTGTACATGGACACCAAGATCCCTCTGCTCATCCACACTACCAACTAGCCCAGTAATCCATCTTCTTGTTACTCCTACCAAAGTGAATGACTTCACACTTACCTACGTTGAACTCCATTTGCCACCTTTCTGCGCAGCTCTGCAACTTATCTATATCCCGCTGTAACCTGCCACATCCTCTTCACTGTCCACAACTCCACTGACTTTCGTATCATCCACAAACTTGCTCAGCCAGCCTTCAAGCCCCTCCTCCAGGTCATTTATAAAAATGACAAACAGCAATTGTCCCAAAACAGATCCTTGCGGAACACCGCTAGTAACTGCACTCCAAGATGAACCTTTACCATCAACTATTACCCTCTGTCTCCTTCCAGCCAGCCAATTCCTAATCCAAACCTCTAATGCACCCTCAATGCCATACCTCCGTAATTTTTGCAGTAGCCTACCATGGGGAACCTTATCGAACGCCTTGCTAAAATCCATATACACCACATCTACTGCTTTACCCTCGTCCACTTCCTTGTTCACCTTCTCAAAGAACCCAATAAGGTTTGTGAGGCACGACCTGACCTTCACAAAACCATGCTGACTATCCTTGATCACATTATTCCTATCCAGATGTTCATAAATCCTATCCCTTACAATTCTCTCCAAGACTTTGCCCACAACAGAAGTGAGACTCACTGGCCTATAGTTACTAGGGCTATCCCTACTCCCCTTCTTGAACAAAGGGACCACATTCGCTATCCTCCAGTCTTCTGGCACTATTCCTGTAGATAACAACGACATAAAAATCAAGGCCAATGTCTCCGCTATCTCCTCCCTAGCTTCCCAGAGAATCCTAGGATAAATGCCATCAGGCCCAGGGGACTTATCTATTTTCACCCTTTCCAGTATTCCCCAGACCTCTTCCCTACAAACCTCAAAGCCATCCATTCTAATCACTTGTGACTCAATATTCACATCAGCAACAATGTCCTGTTCCTGAGTGAATACTGACGAAAAGTATTGATTTCGTGTCTCTCCAATCTCCTGTGCCTCCACGCACAACTTCCCACTACTATCCTTGACTGGACCGATACCTACCCTAGTCATCCTTTTATTCCTGACATACCTATAGAAAGCCTTTGGGTTTTCCCTAATCCTACCAACCAAGGACTTTACATGTCCCCTTTTCGCTGCTCTTAGCTCTGTCTTTAGATCCTTCCTGGCTACCTTATAACTCTCAATCGCCCCAATTGAACCTTCACGCCTTATCTTTACATAGGCTGCCCTCTTCCCTTTTACAAGGGATTCCAATTCCTTATTAAACCACGGCTCCCTCACAAGACCCTTTCCTCCCTGCCTGACTGATACATACTTATCAAGGACACCCAATAGGTGTTCCTTGAACAAGCTCCACAAATCATTTGTGTCCTTCCCTTGAAGCCTATTTTTCCAATCCACACATCCTAAGTCATGCCTCACCGCATCATAATTTCCCTGCCCCCAGCTATAACTCCTGCCCTGTAGTGCACACTTATCCCTCTTCATCACTCAAGAATTGTGGTCACTGTCCCCGAAGTGCTCACCTAGCTCCAATTCTAACACCTGGCCTGGTTCATTACCTAGAACCAAATCCAGTATAGCCTCACCTCTTGTTGGCCTGTCTACATATTGTGTCAGGAAACCCTCCTGCACACATTGGACAAACACCGACCCATCTAACGAACTCGAGCTATAGCTTTCCCAGTCAATATATGGGAAGTTAAAGTCCCCCATAACAACCACCCTACTACTTTCACTCTTCTCCTGAATCATCCTAGCAATACTTTCCTCTACGTCTCTCGAACTATTAGGAGGCCTGTAGAAAACTCCTAACAGGGTGACCTCACCTTTCCTATTTCTAAGCTCAGCCCAAACTACCTCAGATGGCGAGTCTTCATCCATCGTCCTTTCCACCGCTGTAATACTATCCTTGACAAGCAATGCCACACCTCCCCCTCTTTTACCCCCACCTCTGACCCTACTAAAACATTTAAACCCTGGAACCTGCAATAGCCATTCCTGTCCCTGTTCTACCCACGTCTCTGTAATGGCCACAACATCGAAGTCCCAGGTACCAACCCACGCTGCAAGTTCACCTACCTTATTTCTTATACTTCTGGCATTGAAGTATACACACTTCAAGCCACCTTCCTGTTTACCGGCACCCTCCTTCGAGATCGATGCCTTGTTCCTAACCTCCCTACACTCAAGGTCCTGTACCCTAAAGCTACAGTCCAGGTTCCCATGCCCCTGCAGAGTTAGTTTAAACCCTCCCAAAGAGCACTAGCAAACCTCCCCCCAAGGATACTGTTGCCCCTCAGGTTCAGGTGTAGACCATCCTGTTTATAGAGGTCCCACCTTCCCCAGAAAGAACCCTAGTTGTCTAGAAACCAGAATCCCTCCCTCCAGCACCATCCCTGTAGCCACGCATTTAACTGCTCTCTCTCCCTATTCCTCGACTCTCTATCACGTGGCACGGGTAACAAACCAGAGACAACAACTCTGTTTGTTCTAACTTTGAGCTTCCAACCTAGCTCCCTGAAAGCCTGCCTAACATCCTCACCCCTCTTCCTACCTATGTTGTTGGTGCCAACATGGACCACGACCTGGGGCTGCTTCCCCTCGCCTGCGCGCTTTTATAAGAAAAAAACCTTCCCAGGTAAGTTAGCGCGACACCAGCTTCCGGGTCCGCTAGGCGCTTAAAAAAAACTTTAAATTTTAGCAGTTAAAAAAACAATAATTGGACTATACCGCAACTTAAAAAAAACACCAGCCGTTACCTGCTCCAGTGAGAGAGTGAGCTTATGCCCGAAACATCGATTCACTTGCTCCTTGGATGCTGCCTGACCTGCTGCGCTTTTCCAGCAACACATTTTTCTGTAAAAAAGTTGCTCTCAGGTTCACTTTTATTCTTTCCCCTTAAAGTCTGGTTGAAGATTTGTAGCTCGGGTGTCCGTTGTTGTGATTCTGTTCGCCGAGCTGGAAGTTTTTGCTGCAAACGTTTCGTTCCCTGGCTAGGGAACATCATCAGTGCTATTGGAGCCTCCTGTGAAGCAGCCTCCTGATGATGTTCCCTAGCCAGGGAACGAAACGTTTGCAGCAAAAACTTCCAGCTCGGCGAACAGAATCACAACATTCTTTCCCCTCTAACTTTAAACTGATGCCCTCTCATCCTCAACTCTCCAACCCTGGGAAAAAAAGACTCAGTACATTCACCCTATCTATATGTCTCATATTCTTATACACCTCCAAATGAACCTCCTCTCAGTCTCTGACACTCCAAAGAGAAAAGCCAAACTTGTCCAACCTCTCCTCATAACTAGTCCCTTGAGTCCTGGCAACATGCTTGCAAATTTCTTCTGTACTCATGCCAGTTTAATAAGATCCTTCCTCAAGCAAAGTGGCCAAAACTGAACACAATACTCCAAGTGCAGCTTTAGCAACATGCTGTAGAACTGCAACATAATTTCCCAACTTCTATACTAAGTGTCATGACTGATGGAGGCCAATGTACCAAAAGCCTTGTTCCCTGCCCTGTTTCCCTGTGACTCCACTTTCAGAAAACCATGTACCTGAACTCCAATGACCCTCTTTTCCACTACACTCATTAAGGCCCTTCCATTCACCATAAAACACCTACCTTGATTTGTCTTTGCAAAATGCACAACCTTATACTTTTCGATATTAAACTCCATTTTCCACTGTTCGGCCTACTTCTCCAGCTCATCAAGTTTCTGCCATTAATTCTGACCCTTATTCACGATTCATGATGCCTCCTATTTTATCGTCAGCTGCAATCTTACTAATCATGCCTTGTACATTCTCATTCAAATCATTTAACAAACAGCAATGGGCCCAGCACCAACACCTGAGGCACACCTGCTGTATGCGTCTAGTCCGACAAGTATTCTTCCGCTATTGCCATCTGCTTCCTTCCATCAAGCCAATCTTCTATCCAATTTGGCAGCTCCCTCTGATTCCATGCGATCTAACCTTCCAGAGCAGCCTACTATGTGGATCCTTATCAAGAGCCTTACTGAAATCCATATAGACCAGATCTATCACCCTGCCATCATCAATCTTCCTGATGACGTCAACAAAGAACTATAACAAATTTGTGAGGCAGGGTCTCTCATGCACAAAGCCATGCTGACTGTTCCTAATCAAATCCTGTATTTTCCAATGCATTTATACCTTGTACATTCTCATTCAAATCATTTAACAAATAGCAATGGGCCCAACACCAACGCCTCAGAATCTTCTCAAGTAACTTACTACCACAGACGTTATGCTTACTGGTCTATAGTTCCCACTTTACTGGTCCGTAGCTCCCTATATTTGTGAAACCACTCACCGTCAAACAAAGCTCATGCCCTACCACTCCTACTATCGCACGTCACACCTTCCATCCCTCACTCTCTCACTTTCTTGTCTCCTCTTTTACCCCGACACTAATAACACGGCGCAGATTCAGCACTGTCAACCGGCCCTCTCCTGACACCTCACCATTTTCCCTGAACCCCCACTGGCACAGAAAGCAGGGTCACTCCCACTCTCACTCACTACCTCCCTTTCTCTCATTCCAACACAAACCCTAGTAACAGGACAGAAATGGTCAAGCTGGGGGCGTGGGGGGTGGGGTGGAGTGCCAAATATCCATTACCAAGCCCCCCTACCCCTTCTCTGCCATGTGGAGAGGGTCCTGGCATGAGACAGACAGGACCGGAAAACCTCATGTGGACATTCACATTCAACCAACCCGAGTAAGGAGCAATGTTCAGTGAAGGGCAATTCTCATTTTAAACCCCCTGTCAGTTCGGTTCCACCTGGTACAAGTAGAAGCTGTGGCCCTGACGCTATCTCCCTTTTGTGTCAAACCGGACCCACGGTCTCGGTGGGCAGGAGGGTGAGCTCACAACACATCATCTCCACCACCTCCCAGGAAGGGAGTACAGAGGCTCCCTTCTACACCTCCTCCTATAAACAGCTCAGATACTAAAAGTAATCTGCGATATTTACTGCTTCCTCACTTCACCTGACAGCTTCATTAATCTGTGCTCATATACGCCAAGGGCCGTCTGCTCCTGCACCCGCTTTCCAACTGGGCAACCTGTTTTGTATTGTCTTTCAATGTTCTTCCTATCAACATGCATCACTTCACCCAGCTCTGTGTGGAGTGAGTCAAATAATGACACATTGTCAACTGAGCAACAGAAATACTGACACATACCCGATGAAGTGAGTGAAATAGTGACAAACTCACCACAAAGCAAGGAAAATACTGACAGGCTCCTCAAAGCTGTATTGGTATCACTGTAATAATGCAAATATCTGTGCATCTGTGTTATTATGTCTGTCTTTGTGTGTTTCTGTGTGTGTGTGTGTGTGTGTGTGTGAGCATATGTGTGTCTGTGTACGTATATCGTTTGTCTGTGTGTATGTAAAATATGTGTGTGCATGTGTAATGTCTGTGTGTATGTGTAATGTATATGTGTATGTGTAATGTGTGTGTGTATTGTGTGTGTATGTGTAATGTGTGTGTATATGTGTATTGTATGTGTATGTGTATTGTGTATGTGTATGTGTAATGTGGGTGTGTATGTGTAATGACTGTGTCTATGTGTATTGTCTGTGTATATGTGCACTGTATGTGTAATGTGTGTGTATATGTGTATTGTCTGTGTGTATGTGTATTGTCTGTGTGAATGTGTAATGTCTGTGTGTGTGCGTAATATGTGTATGTATAATGTGCGTGTGTGTATGTGTATTGTCCGTGTTATGTGTATTGTGGGTGTGTATGTGTAATGTGTGTGTATATGTGTATTCTATGTGTACGTGTTTTGTGTGTGTGTATGTGTCATGTCTGTGTGTATGTGTAATGTCTGTGTGTGTGTAATGTGTGTATGTGTATCGTGTGTGTGTATGTGCATTGTGTGTGTGTATGTGTATTGTCTGTGTGTATTGTGTGTGTATATGTGTATTGTGTGTGTATGTGTCATGTCTGTGTGTATGTGTAATGTGTGTGTATGTGTATTGTGTGTGTGTGTATGTGTATTGTATGTGTATTGTGTGTGTGTATGTGTATTGTATGTGTATGTGTATTGTGTGTGTATGTATAATGTGCGTGTGTATGTGTAATGACTGTGTCTATGTGTAGTGTCTGTGTATATGTGCACTGCATGTGTATGTGTAATGACTGTGTATATGTGTAATGTCTGTGTGTATGATTATTGTCTGTGTGTCTGTGTAATGTCTGTGTGTATGCGTAATGTCTGTGTGTATGCGTAATGTCTGTGTGTATGTGTAATGTCTGTATGTGCGTGTAATGTATGTATGTGTATTATGTGTGTGTATGTGTAATGTGTGTGTGTGTATATTGTGTGTGTATGTGTAATGTCTGTGTGTATGTGTAATGTCTGTGTGTATGTGTAATGTCTGTGTATTGTCTGTGTGTGTATGTGTATTGTCTGTGTTATGTGTAATGTGTGTTTGTTTGTGTAATGTGGGTGTGTATGTGTAATGTGTGTGTATATGTGTCTGTGAATTGTGTGTGTATGTGTAATGTGGGTGTGTATGTGTAATGACTGTGTCTATGTGTAGTGTCTGTGTATATGTGCACTGTGTGTGTCATGTGTGTGTATATGTGTATTGTCTGTGTGTATGTGTATTGTCTGTGTGTATAAGTATTGTGTGTGCGTATGTGTAATGACTGTGTGTATGCGTAATGTCTGTGTGTATGTGTAATGTCTGTGTGTGTGTAATGTGTGTATGTGTATTGTGTGTGTATATGTGTAATGTGTGTGTGTATGTGTAATGTCTGTGTGTATGTGTAATGTCTGTGTATATGTGTAATGTATGTGTGTATAAGTATTGTGTGTGCATATGTGTAATGACTGTGTGTATGCGTAATGTCTGTGTGTATGTGTAATGTCTGTGTGTGTGTAATGTGTGTATGTGTATTGTGTGTGTATATGTGTAATGTGTGTGTATGTGTAATGTGTGTGTGTATGTGTAATGTCTGTGTGTATGTGTAATGTATGTGTATGTATAATGTGTTTGTGTATGTGTATTGTCTGTGTGTATGTGTAATGTATGTGTATGTATAATGTGTTTGTGTATGTGTATTGTCTGTGTGTATGTGTATTGTCTGTGTATGTGTAATGTGGGTGTGTATGTGTATTGTCTATGTGTATGTGTATTGTGTGTGTGTATGTGTAGTGTGTGTATGTATGTGTAGTTTGTGTGTACATGTCATGTCTGTGTGTATGTGTAATGTGTGTGTATGTGTATTGTCAGTGTGTGTATTGTGTGTGTGTGTACGTGTAATGTGTGTGTGTATATGTGTAGTGTGTGTGTATGTGTAATGTGTGTGTGTATGTGTAATGTGTGTGTGTATGTGTAATGTCCATGTATGTACAATGTGTTTGTGCATGTGTATTGTCTGTGCGTGTATGTGTAATGTGTGTGTGTATGTGTAATGTCTATGTGTATGTGTAATGTCTGTGTATGTGTAATGTCTGTGTGTATGTGTAATGTCTGTGTGTATGTGTAATGTCTGTGTATGTATAATGTGTTTGTGTATGTGTATTGTCTGTGTGTATGTGTATTGTGTGTGTGTATGTGTAATGTGGGTGTGTATGTGTATTGTCTATGTGTATGTGTATTGTGTGTGTATGTGTAATGTGCGTGTGTATGTGTATTGTGTGTGTATGTGTCATGTCTGTGTGTATGTGTCGTGTGTGTATGTGTCATGTCTGTGTGTATTGTCTGTGTGTATGTGTGAATGTGCATTGTGTGTGTATGTGTAATGTGTGTGTGTGTATTGTCTGTGTGTATAAGTATTGTGTGTGTATGTGTAATGTGTGTGTGTATGTGTAATGTGTGTGTGTATGTGTATTTTGTGTGTACGTGTCATGTCTGTGTGTATGTGTAATGTGTGTGTGTATATGTGTAGTGTGTGTGTATGTGTATTGTGTGTGTGTATGTGTAATGTCTGTGTGTATGTGTAATGTGTGTGTGTATGTGTAATGTCTGTGTGTATGTGTAATGTCCATGTATGTATAATGTGTTTGTGTATGTGTATTGTCTGTGCGTGTATGTGTAATGTGTGTGTGTATGTGTAATGTGGGTGTGTATGTGTATTTTCTATGTGTATGTGTATTGTGTGTGTATGTGTAATGTGTGTGTGTGTATGTGTAATGTCTGTGTGTATGTGTAATGTCTGTGTACGTGTAATGTGTGTGTATGTGTAATGTCTGTGTGTATGTGTAATGTCTGTGTATGTATAATGTGTTTGCGTATGTGTATTGTCTGTGTGTATGTGTATTGTGTGTGTATGTGTAATGTGTTTGTGTATGTGTAATGTGGGTGTGTATGTGTAATGTTGGTGTGTATGTGTATTGTCTATGTGTATGTGTATTGTGTGTGTATGTGTAATGTGTGTGTGTATGTGTATGTATGTGCCATGTCTGTGTGTATGTGTCATGTGTGTGTGTGTCATGTCTGTGTGTATGTGTAATGTGTGTGTGTATGTGTATTGTGTGTGTATGTGTAATGTGTGTGTGTATGTGTAATGTGTGTGTGTATGTGTAATGTCTGTGTGTACGTGTATTGTGTGTGTATGTGCAATGTCTGTGTGTATGTGTATTGTCTGTGTGTATATTTGAAATGTGTGTGTATGTGTATTGTCTGTGTGTATGTGTATTGTCTGTGTGTATATTTGTAATGTGTGTGTGTATGTGTAATGTCTGTGTATATATGTGTAATGTCTGTGTGTATGTGTAATGTCTGTGTGTATGTGCAATGTCTGTGTGTATGTGCAATGTCTGTGTATGCATAATGTGTTTGTGTATGTGTATTGTCTATGTGTATGTGTAATGTGGGTGTGTATGTGTAATGTGGGTGTGTATGTGTATTGTCTATGTATATGTATATTGTGTTTGTATGTATAATGTGTGTGTGTATGTGTATTGTATGTGTATGTGTCATGTCTGTGTGAATGTGTAATGTGTGTGCATGTGTATTGTGCGTTTTTGTGTATTGTGTGTGAATGTGTAGTGTGTGTGTGTATGTGTAATGTCTGTGTGTATGTGTAATGTCTGTGTGTATGTGTAATGTCTGTGTATCTATAATGTGTTTGTGTATGTGTATTGTCTGTGTGTGTATGTGTAATGTGTGTATGTATGTGTAATGTCTGTGTGTATGTGTAATGTCTGTGTATGTATAATGTGTTTGTGTATTGTCTGTGTGTATGTGTATTGTGTGTGTGTATGTGTAATGTCTGTGTGTATGTGTAATGTGGGTGTGTATGTGTAATGTTGGTGTGTATGTGTATTGTCTATGTGTATGTGTAAAGTGGGTGTGTGTATGTGTCATGTCTGTGTGTATGTGTAATGTGTGCGTGTATGTGTATTGTGTGTGTATGTGTAATGTCTGTGTGAATGTGTATTGTGTGTGTGTATGTGTAATGTGGGTGTGTGTGTAATGTGGGTGTATGTGTAATGTCTGTGCGTATGTGTAATGTGTGTGTGTATGTGTATTGTCTGTGTGTGTATTGTCTGTGTGTATGTATGTTATGTGTGTATGTGTAATGTGTGTGTGAATGTGTAGTGTGTGTATGTAAATTGTGTGTGTGTATGTGTCATGTCTGTGTGTATGTGTAATGTGTGCGTGTATGTGTATTGTGTGTGTATGTGTAATGTCTGTGTGTATGTGTATTGTGTGTGTGTATGTGTAATGTGGGTGTGTGTGTAATGTGGGTGTATGTGTAATGTCTGTGCGTATGTGTAATGTGTGTGTGTATGTGTATTGTCTGTGTGTGTATTGTCTGTGTGTATGTATGTTATGTGTGTATGTGTAATGTGTGTGTGAATGTGTAGTGTGTGTATGTAAATTGTGTGTGTGTATGTGTAATGTCTGTGTGTATGTGTAATGTGTGTGTATGTGCAATGCCTGTGTATATGTGTATTGTCTGTGTGTATGTGTATTGTCTGTGTATATGTGTAATGTGTGTGTGTATGTGTATTGTCTCTGTGTATGTGTAATGTCTGTGTGTATGTGTAATGCGTGTGTGTATGTGTATTGTGTGTGTGTATGTGTATTGTGTGTGTGTATGTGTCATGTGTGTGTGTATGTGTAATGTGTGTGTAAATGCGTAATGTGTGTGTGTATATGTGTAATGTGTGTGTATGTGTATTGTGTGTTTGTCTTTTTTTGTTTATTTAGTGCAGCTGTGTGTGGAGCAGGCCTGACAGTTTGTGTGCTGTTTAATACATGCATTATTACTTTCTACTCGCCTTCCGCAGACTGCACAGACAGAGGCAGAGGAAGGTGAAAGCCATCAGGGATTTAGTCTTATTTAATGCTTTCAGGGGATGTGTGTGTCAGTGACTGTCCCAAGTTGACCTTGAGAAGGTAGTGGTGAGATGCTATCTTCAATGTGCACTAGTTTGATTCATGATGCTGTTAGGCAGGAAATTCCAGGATTTGGATTCAGTAACAGAAAGGATTTGCAATATATTTCCATGTTAGTGTGATAAATGTTTAGAGGGGAAATGGAATGTGCTGGTATTACCAACTACCTCCTGCCCTTGTCCTCCGAGTTGGAAGTGGTTATGGTTTTGGAAGGTGCTCTCTAAGAATCATCAGTGAGTTTCTGCAATGTGCCTTGTAGATAGTACACACTGCTGCTACTGAGTGTCAGTGCTGGAGGGTGTAGATGTTTCTGGATGTAATGCCAATCAAGCAACTTGCTTTGTCCTCGATGGTGTTGAGCTTTCTGAGCATTGTTGCAGCTGTGGTCATTCAAGCGAGTGAAGAGTATTCCATCACAGTCCTGACTTGTACCTTGTAGATGGTGGACAGACTTCGGAGAGTCAGGAAGTGAATTACTCACTGCAATATTCCTGACCTCTGACTGAGAGAGATAGGACAGCAACTCAAAGCACCATCAAAGCTGGCAGCAACAAACACACACACACACAGACACACACACTTACACACAGACACGAACACACACACAACCATACACGCGCGCGTGTACAATTAAAACAGTGCATACAGGTCTTTTTGGACAATACTTCCCAACCTCACACCAGTTAATCAATACAAAATGAGATGCATGCTATTTGTTGCCCACATCCAAACCATTGTCTACCTCGCAAACTGGCATGGTCCAAACACTAATACATGTGATACAACAAAATAATGGCCTTGTGTCCAGAAAAGGGTGTTAGTCTCTGCATTGTATCCATGAATGAAGTGTCAATCCACACAGTATATCTCTCCCTTAGCGTGGACTCTAAATTTCTTTGCTCACATGTCAATAATAATTGTGGATCCTTCATCTGTCACAAACACCACAGGTTTCTCAAAGATGATTTTCCTCTCCTGAATCTAACCAGCTCTGCAGAGTCATATCACCATTCCTCAAGAGTCTAGTTATCACGGCTCTTTTAAAAGATTCTGCTATTTTCCACATAACTGACATCAAGTTGCCCAATAGTAAGTTTTGTTTTCCATTCCATTTTAAATATTTAGGGGGACAATAGCTACTTTCCAGAATCGAAAGAATTTCGAAGCATAATCAAAACTTCCTTTTTGCAGTTACGATGTTTAAGTAACACTTGGTAAGTACACGAATAGGAACTATTTGAAGGGATATGGGCTAAACGCGGGCAGGTGGGGCAAGTTTAGTTTGGGATTATGGCTGGTATAGACTGTTTGGACTGTTCCCGTGTTGTATCGCTCTCCAACTCTTTCACTCAATCCATTGCTTCCCTAAATACCCTGGGATGGAGCTCATCTGGTGCAGCATCTTACCAAACTTCAATTCAATTAGGTTTTCTGAGTAAAATCACTTTATTAATTCTAATCTCCCACAGATTCTCTTTTTCACCAGTCACTGTGTCCCGTATTCCTGGAAGATTTTGTGTGTCTTCCTCCATGGAGACAGCACTAATGCATTCCCTTCGGTGGGGGGGGGGGGGGGGGGGGGGGGTGTGGCTGGGGGAGCAGAAACAGTCTCCATCACCAAGTCAATACGTTGGAACATTACACTTGCATGATGATGAACATGGCACCCAATCCTGCACAGATAGTTCTAGAAGCAAAATAGTGCAATTAAGTTGTCACTTCCTGGTCACAGACAGCACAATGCCCTCACTTGTGTGAGGTTACAGGTTATGCTGAAACAGATGATGCAAAGCTGTGGCCACCTCATTTTACAATCAAACCGGCTTCACACTTTGCACTTGCCATTGGTCCACGTAGAGACAAGAATAAGTTTGGGATCAAAGTATTTGTAACAGAAAGAGTGGCCAGAAGAGAACTGTAACCACTTAGGTTTAGATGATGGTTTGTTCAGAGACAGCATCTAGGCAGAAGCGAAGACTGGGAATATTATGGAGGTGGTAGGGGACAGGTTTAGTGATAGAGGGATTATTGAGATATAAATCAGTTCAGGACAAAATGGGGCCATTGTGGTTATAAACACTTTTGTTCCTCCTGAAGGGTTCGCAAGTCAAGGGTTTGAAATTCATGGAATAGGGAAGGAGTTTGTGACTGAAAGTGAATACAATAGTTTAAATCTTTGCCAAATATAGATAACAGAAATAAGGTTGGAAGTCAGACCATTTACAGAATTAATAAATAGACAGAGATAGACTTACCAGGAACACCAATAATGGTGAGTATTGGATAGTAACCTGCCTGAATAATCATCAGAACACATTCTATCTGCCGTGCTAATGGTATCCATTTCTGAGAAAGATAGTAAAGACCATTGGATAAACTCCTGTCCATTGTTGTAACATTCCAGTCAATGGTTCTCAAATTCTGATCCATTTCTGGAACACTCTAGTGTATTATTTTCAAATTCTCTGATCTCTCTCCCTCTCTCTGGAGGTGTTGAGGATGACACTGCCACTGATACAGTGGGTGAATGGAATGAAAGATGCCGCTTCTTAATAGAAGAGGGAAACCCCCCAGTGACCCGGTTAGGATCCATGGAGACTGACATCAATCATGGTCTCTGAACAAACAGCTCCAGTTAACCTCTTTCACTACAACACGTATAATGTAACAGCAATACCTGGTCTGGGTGGGATGGTCTTTATTGCCCATCTCCAACTACTCTCACAATGTTAGAGGTAAAGGAGAAAGCTTGATGATTCTGCTGTATTATCCACATACAATGCACTACGTAATCACCTTCCCAAGAGCCAATTGAGAAGTTGTTGCTACACTGAAGTTGTCTCCACCACAACAACTCAATTTAAAAACAAAACTGTCTCTGGGCACTATTGGTCTGAGCACGAATAGGAAGTGTAGATTTCTCCAGACTTTCCTCTGCTTGCTCTATTAAAGCAACATCTTGTCTTTAACACATTGTATTTCAATAATTTGGTTCTAAAACTGCAAACATCTTAATGCACAATTCATATGCCTTTTCTTTTTCAGATGTTTTGGCCTTAGCCCAAAAGTAAACATTACGGTAACAACTGCCTTGTTTATTGTGATGAAAGGGTCAGAGAAAGTGTGTATGTGTCACAGGAGACAGTGACTGAAGAGGAGTGAAGTGATAGACTCCAGTCACTTACATCTTCTTGATAGATGGAATAAAGTAAAATGCAGGGAACAAAACAGAATTCATTTGGAAGAAGGAATGGCAAGTGACAATGTGAACAAAACGTGATAATTTGAAATAGAATGGAGGAATAATGATTTTATATGTACTGTGTAATCAGTGTGTGTGTCGATTGATAAGATTGTTCATATGTGCACAACATATTGAGAATGAACAGCACAGACACAGTTAACAAAATATGATACATTTGATGCATATCATTTATAAAGCATTAAAACATTATTTGATCCTCATCTCAGGCGTTACTCTCCCCTTCTCTCAATGCACCCCCAACCCCCAGCTTTTCTGGGATTTTCTGTTCTTGTCTTCCATTCTTATCACGATGTATATTATAATGCCTGCTTCTGGTGTCCCACCTTATCTCAATTAATCCACTTTCTACCAGGAAATAAATACGTAGCCCCAGCTGGATTCTGTCAAAAGCTGGTATTTGTCATATTACTGGAGATAAAATTTCTGGTATCAGACCCAGAATGTGAACATATCACTCTGTTGTACATACACTGTACAAAGGAACAAAACACAAAGAATTTGAAAACCAAAAAGGAAGTACATCTGTATCTGTCGATAATCAAGGATTCTCCATGTTTACACATCCTTATACACTCTCTCTACGGTGCACGGTGGAACAGTGGTTAGCACTGCTGCCTCACAGCGCCAGAGACCCGGGTTGAATTCCCACCTCAGACAACTGTCCGTGTGGAGTTTGCACATTCTCCCCGTGTCTGCGTGGGTTTCCTCCCACAGTCCAAAAATGTGCTGATTAGGTGAATTGGCCACGCTAAATTGGCCGTAGTGTTAGGTGAAGGGGTAAATGCAGGAGAATGGGTCTGGGTGGGTTGCGCTTCGGCGGGATTTCTTGGGCTGAAGGGCCTTTTTCCACACTGTAAGTAATCTAATCTAATCTAATCATATGTCTAGTTAATAAATCCTCCAGTTTTTCTCTGTGTCCCACCTCTCAATCTCCCTTCTTTCAGTTTAGATCTATTGCTCACTTTTGGATGTGAAATGGTTATAATTGAGTGATTTAACAACAAACACATGAGAGAGGAGCTGCCCAGAGCTGATTGGAAGGGGAGTAGAATAAGGAAAACGGTGAAGCAGGTGATGCAGGAGTTTCTGGGGATAATTCAGAGGCACAGCGGAAATTCATCCCAAGGAAAAAGAAACATACTCTGGGGAGGACAAGGCAACCATGGTGAATAAAGGAACTCAGGAAGAGTATAAAACAAGAGAAAAAGCAGACAATGCAATGAAGATTATTGGGTATCCAGAGGATTGGGATGCCTTTAAAAACCGGTGGAGGACAGCTATTAAAATCAGTAGGGAGGATAAGATGAAATATGACAGTAATAACATAAAAGAAGATTGAAAGATGTTTTTAGATATATAACAAAGAAAAGATGAAGGCATGAGGACTGCTGGAAATGAAGCTGGAGTTATTTTGGGAGAAAAAAGGCAGAGGAATTGAACAGATACTTTGCATCAATCTTCACAGTGGAAGGCACCAGCAGCCTGCTAGAAATTAAAGAGAGCCAGCCGTTAGAGGTGAGTGTAGTGACTATCACTAAGGGGAAAGGTAGATGATTGACCGTGACCAGAGAGCCTACACCCCATAGTTCGAAAGAGAGAGCTGATGGATTGCAGAGGAATTGCTGGTGATAGATCAGGAATCACTGGAGTCAGGGAGGGTCTTCGTGGACTGAAAAATACAATCCCTCTTTTAAGGAGAGAGCGACACAGAAGACAGGAAATTATAAGTGGCCAGGCAAGTTGAAACTCTAGTTAAGAAGGCTGAATGAAGCCATGTGTTTGTGAATAGAGGTATCGAGCACTAAAGTAAGGAGGTTGTTGAGTTTATTGAAAATTATGTGATTAGGTGACAGTGTAACAAGGGTAAAAGTTACAAATGCTATTGCAAAGAACAGGCTTGCAAGTGCGAGGTTGACACAAATGGAATCAGTTTGAAGCAAACAGTAGCATTCATGACACACAGACTGTTGCCTAGACCTTACTGTTAGGATGTGGGGAACAGCTTGTGATTAAATAGACTAAAAATAAAGAGAAAGCATGATTAAAGCTGTCAACGTTTCAGTGTACAGCATTGTAGTCATCATGTTAGAAGAAATAAAGCCAGATATTTGAAATTTATGGACTCGTTCCTTATTTCTTTGCAACCTGACACACAGCTGCCAGGTGAAGCAACATTTCCTTTGGGGCCTTGTTCAATCCAGTCTCCTGTCATTGCTGTTCACAATGCAGCTTCCTGCACATTACCAGACCAAACAGCTTTGAGGAACACTTCCACTTTGTTCGAAAAAACTGGACCATCTCATTACAATAACCTACCTTGCTCTCATGCTAACATCTCAGTCCTGGGCTGCTGCAATGTTCCAATGAAACACAACCCAAGCTCAAGAAACACCTCACCTGTAGGCCTTCATAACCAATTTGATAACTTCACAGCCTCACCCCATTTTCTCTCTTTTTCATACATTCTGACTCCTGGTGACCATATGACCTTGTCTTGCTTGTATCTTGTTTACCTAACACGCAATTAAGAGAACCCATTTCCCCCATTCTCATCCCAACTTACACCAATTCTACATTGGATTCCCTTCCACGACAATTAAAAGCCTATTTGTTTTTTGCACTGCACCTCCACACTCTGTTTCCTGTCACTCCTCCCCCACCTCTGTCAAGTTATTACAAAGTCCATTTTCCAATCTTTTTCATTCCTGAAGAAGAGTCATTCTGGACTTGAAGCACTATCTCTGTTTCTCTGTCTCCACTGATGCTAATCGACCTGTTCAGTTTCTGTCGAGATGAATAGGTACAGAACACATGTTCAATAAAACAGTGACCCTTGGACACTGGAAATCTGGAACAAAAACAAAAATTGCTGGAGAGACTGGAAGCTTTGAAGAAGAGTCACTGGACCTGAAATAATGACTCTGTTGTCACTCCACTGATGCTGACAGACCTGCTTCATTTCTCCAGCAATTTCTGTGCTAGAACAAGTTTAAAACTACTCAAACGCCCTGTCAAATATGGAGCGCTGTTCACCAGGAAGTGAATGATAACAAGAGGTGTACAAATTCATCGGTTCTGAAACTACATAACACTAGCATCTCTGACACTACAGAGCTCTTAACCATCATTGGTGAGTGAAACAGAGGGAACCACATTCACTTTAAACACAGAAAATGGCACTACGTAAGGGAAAAGGTTCAGATGAATATTTGAAAGGGTTTTGAGGAATGTGACAAATTGGTGGCGTAACACCATGGAAAGACCCACGGAAGAATGGGAATATTAAAATGGAAGCGTTACAACATTCGAAACCAGAGGAGGTCACTGAGTACAGGGCTGAGGGGTGACTGAGTCTTGGTTTGAATGGGGAGACAGGAAGCAGAATTGTGTTGCAGGTCATACTCAACATTCATGTGGTGTTGCAGACCACAGCAGCAGCAGAAGCAGAATTGTATTCAAACACAACCTGTAACTTTTTGCCCAAGATAATCTCTCAGTCTACCATTACCAACAAGTTGATCTATGGTTCGGTGACGAGTGCGGGTTAACATGCCAGGGTCAGAACCATGTGTACCTAAACCTGATGACAAGCTGTGAAAGCTATCGCATTTGAATCCTTGCAATCCAAACAACAGAACTAACATTGATTGAGAGGGCAAAATGATCCCAAGAATAACAGAACAGACCTAAGCTCTGCCATCCTGCCACATCCAGCTATAAATGGTGATGGACTAATAAACAACTCACTGCAGGAAAGTGCTCACAAATAGATCGATCCTAAATCATGGAACAGCCTGGCATAACAGTGCAAAAGTTCAGGATGTTGGATCTGCACCATCCTCAGCCAGAAGGCTTGAGTCAGTGATCCACCTCACTGTCATCATGATATCCACAGAATCAAAAATGTCAGTCTTCAATCAATCTGATTCACTTCCTGTGACATCAAGTAGCAGCTGAACATAGTAGATATGTCAAAGACAATGGGCCCTGACCCCAATCCTGCAATAGGACTGAAGACTTGTGCTGCACAACAAGCCCTGTCCCTGGGGAATCTGTTTCATTCCAGCTCCAATTCTGAATCTATTAGACAATGTGGAAAGTTGCTCTTCTATGTCCAGTTCCCTAGAGGAAAGTAATCACAGTCTGACCATTTCTCACATCCTCAGTCTCATCATGATACTCATATTGGTGGAAGGTCTTTTTGACAAGCAGCACAGAAAAATCCTATTTACTGTGGTTTCTGATGGGTCCCCTTGTGGAGATAGTGTGGTTGTGGAAATGTCACTGGATTACTAATCCAGACCAGCCTAATGCTTTGGCAGCTGGTGGGAATTGAAGGCAATTAATAAAATATTGAGATTGAAAATCTGGTGTCAATAACAGTAGCCTCGAAGCCAATGTTGATTGTAAACACCAATTTGTTTCATTAATGTACTTTCAGGAAGCAAATCTAATGTGATTTCCTGGTCTGGCCTAAAAGTGACTTCAGACACACAGATATGTGATAAACTTTTCAATGGTTTCTAACACGGCCAAGCAAGACACTCAATTGTATCAAACAGCTCTGAGGTCTTAAAGGACAAAACTGGACAGAACAGCTCGCACCAGCCTCGGGATCAGAAAAGGGAATGCTGAACACAGTCATGTCGACCCTGCAGAGGCCTCCTTCCTAATATCTGAGAGCTTGTGACAACATTTACAGAGCTTTCTCACAGACTACACAGAAACATTAGGAAAGGCACAGGCCATTGAACCCATTGAGCCTCCCCCTTTCTCGTTCTTAACCGAACATCTCCTCAATGCATCTTTCCCACACAATGTACATATCCCTGAACATAATTAACAAATGGATGATATCAGGTAAAGACTGCTACATTCCATTTGGTTCATCAATTTTGCTCTGACTTTCAGTGAAGTGATGGCTGATGCCCAATCTAATCCTGCTCTCTCCCCATCCCCTTAGTGTTTAGAAATTCCTTATTTATGTTCAATGCTTGGATTCAACAGCCTTACGTGGGAGAGAATTCCCCATGTTCACCAGTGTCTGAGTGCAGATGTTTATTCTCATCTCAATGCAAAGTGATCTGCCTGTACCTAATGCTGTGGCCCTTTGTTATTCCCGTCTCAATTAGGGGAATGACCATTCCTGATAACCTCGTGCTCCTGCGAGGAGGTTGAGCAATTCATCAATTTCACCAACACATTCCACCCTGACCTTAAATTTACCTGGACCATCTCTGACACCTCCCTCTCCTTCCTGGACCTCTCCATCTCCATTAATGACGACCGACTTGACATTGACATTTTTTACAAACCCACCGACTCCCACAGCTACCTGGATAACACCTATTCCCACCTTACCTCTTGCAAAAATGCTATCATAGAACATAGAACATAGAAGGATACAGCGCAGTACAGGCCCTTCGGCCCTCGATGTTGCGCCGACCGAGTCCTACCTAACCTATACTAGCCCAATAACTTCCAAATGCCTATCCAATGCCCGCTTAAATGAACATAAAGAAGGAGAGTTCACCACTGATACAGGCAGGGCATTCCATGAACTCACAACCCGCTGTGTGAAGAATCTACCCCTAACATCTGTCCTATACCTACCACCCCTTAATTTAAAGCTATGTCCCCTAGTAACACCTGACTCCATTAGCGGTAAAAGGTTCTTAGTATCTACCCTGTGTTAGTATCATGTGTTCCCAATTCCTCCGTCTCCACCGTATCTGCTCCTAGGAGGATCAGTTCCACCACAGAACACACCAGATGGCCTCCTTCTTTAGAGACCGCAATTTCCCTTCCCATGTGGTTAAAGATGCCCTCCAATGCATCTTGTCCACATCCCGCACCTCCGCCCTCAGACCCCACCTCTCCAACCATAACAAGGACAGAACACCCCTGGTGCTCACCTTCCACCCTACCATCCTTCGCATAAACCAAATCATCTGCCGACGTTTCCACTACCTCCAAACAGACCCCACCACCAGGGATATATTCCCTTCGTGACTACCTGGTCAGGTCCATGCTCCCCTACAACCCACCCTCCCATCCTGGCACCTTACCCTGCCACCGCAGGAACTGTAAAACCTGCGCCCACATCTCCTCCCTCACCTCTATCCAAGGCCCCAAAGGAGCCTTCTACATCCATCAACGTTTTACCTGCACATCCACTAATATCATTATTGTATCCGTTGCTCTCCTCTACATTGGGGAGACTGGGCACCTCCTAGCAGAGTGCTCTAGGGAACATCTCCGAGACACCAGCACCAATCAACCACACCGCCCCAGGCCCAACATTTCAACTCTCCCACCCACTCTGCCGAGGACATGGAGGTCCTGGGCCTCCTTCACCGCTGCTCCCTCACCACCAGATACCTGGAGGAAGAACGCCTCATCTTCCACCTCAGAACACTTCAACCCCAGGGCATCAATGTGGACTTCAACAGTTTCCTCATTTCCCCTTCCCCCACCTCACCCTAGTTCCAAACTTCCAGCTCAGCACTGTCCCCATGACTTGTCTGGACTTGTCCTACCTGCCTACCTCCTTTTCCACCTGTCCACTCCACCCTCTCCTCCCTGACTATCACGTTCATCCCCTCTCCCACTCACCCATTGTACACTATGCTATTTCTCCCCATCCCCACCCTCCTCTAGCTTATCTCTCCACCCTTCAGGCTCACTGCTTTTATTCCTGATGAAGGGCTTTTGCCCGAAACGTCAATTTCGCTGCTCCTTGGATGCTGCCTGAACTGCTGTGCTCTTCCAACATCACTAATCTAGAATCTGGTTTCCGGCATCTGGAGTCATTGTTTTTACCTCCAATCTGTCTCACCCTGTCAGAGTTTTATATATTTCCCTGAGATCTCCACTTATTTACCAAAACCTCATGGAATTTAGGCACAGACAAACCAAACTCTGCTCACATAACAAGCCTGCCATCCCCGAGATTAGTCTGGTCATCCTTCACGGCACTCCCTCAATGTCAGGTTTGTCATTTATTCGATAAGAAGAACAAAACGACACACAATACTGCACAATGTTCCTGATGAGGTACAGTGGAGTAAGATATCCTTACTCCTGTACTCAAGTCCTTCGGAAATGGAGATCAGCACACCATTTAGCTTCCTAACTGCTTCCTGTCCCTGCTATATTGCTCTCAGTAACTGGTGTACAAGAAGACACAGATCCTTTTCAATGTCACAGCTACCTACTTGGTGGTCTATGTACAATGGTTGATGTGCCAGTCCCCTCCCAGTATTGGCTTCTTATGTCAGAAGTCGCTACCCTATACTGACCGCTGAGGTCTGCGCAGAAGAAAGCAACCACAAATGGATCATATGTCACTTT
The DNA here is from genome assembly GCF_020745735.1 of Hemiscyllium ocellatum. NCBI lineage: Eukaryota > Metazoa > Chordata > Chondrichthyes > Orectolobiformes > Hemiscylliidae > Hemiscyllium > Hemiscyllium ocellatum. Next base: position 11,153,748 of record NC_083421.1, on the reverse strand, counting down.
ATAAATCAACATTTCTCAACCAATCCCTATTCAAATGATAGGCTGCCATTCTACTTTTCTCATCAAAATGACCAAGGTCACATCTGTCTACACAGTTCTTCATCCACCACGTGTGTTCCCATTCACACCACTTGTCATAATCACTTTGGAGTTTTTTTTCAACATCGTCCTCACCACTTGCAATCTGATATTGATTAGCACCATCAGCAGACATGGGAATATTGCATTTGATTCCCTCAAGAACGTTTTTGACATTTATTGTGAATAGCTGGGGCCCAAGCATGATCCTGCAACATCCCACAAGGCTTGAACTCTGAGATCACCATGGTTACATTCCTACTCACTGTTTCCTATCAGCGCTCCCATTCGAAATCCATATATTACACCCAATCCCACAACATTCGATTGTGCAGTATCTATTTGGGGCTTTGTCAAAAACTTTTTGAAAATCTAAATGCATTGCATCATTCCTTCTCCATAATGTATCGACCAGTTTCTCTAATATGGTTTGCATTTCATAAATCTATATTGACTTTATCTGTGCTCATTATTTCATTCCTAATAATTTCTCCAACACAATTTATTTATTAATTTCATTATATTCCGTTTTTCTCAGCAGACTGAAGTTTCCTAGTATTACTGGGAAGATTTGTGTTGGTTTTGATTTCTTAAATAAAGTCAGAACTGAAGTAGTTGCTTCATAGTTCTGCTATTTCCCTGTTCTCCATTCTTTGGTTTCAAACAGTAAGCAAGTTGCATTTGCTTTCTCCAAACTTCCCCTTCAGCACATGTTTCTAAATTATTACAATTCACTATTTCGACCCAGCTGAATGTGTTCTTTAAAAACCTATCGATTCCAGTATTAAATTGCTCAATGATTGACTTTCCAGACTCAAACAGTAACAGAAGCATTGATTTTCTACGGTCAGAAATACAGCACTATCTACAACAGTCCAACTTTCCTACACAATGCATGTTATGACACTTCCAGTGCTCGTCCAGGTGCTTTTTAATGGTTATGAATTTACTCGTGACGACTAACCTCTCAGGAAGTGCATTGCAGACACCCAACATCCTCTGGGTGAAACACATTCTTCAAATCCTCCCTGAACCTCAAACTCTTCACCTTAAATTGCTCTTTGACAAAAAGAAATTGCCGCTTTCTATTCACTCTGTCATTCCTTTTGTAACCTTGTGCTACTGAATCCCGTCCCCTTCAGTGTTCTCTGCTTCCAAGCAAACAACCTGAGCTTATCCAGCCTCTATTCACAGCTTATCCTGGTGAATCTCCTCTGCACCTCCTCCAATGTGATCATATCCTTCCTGTATTGTGGTGACCAGAATTACCACGCTATATTCCACCTTGGCCCAAACAAAGGCCTACATAACATTTATAAACTAATCCTTGATCAAGAAAGGCAAGGCTTCCTGTCACCTATTCCTTCTTAACTAACCTATTACCATGTCCAGGCACATTCATGGATCTGTGGAGAATATTTTTCTGAGCTTCGTCGTGTGCTGCCTGTCAAGTTCCTTCTTCCAAAGTGCATCATCTCCTACTTCTCAGGGTAAGATTCCATCTGCCATTGATCTGCCAATCTGAGTATTCCATCAGTCTCTTCCTGCAATGTAACACCCTCCTTCTCACTGCCAACTACCCAACCAATCTTTATGTCAAACACAACCTTACTTATCACACTCCACCCACCCACTCAACATTCACATGTACATCATTTATGAATACCACAAATAATAAGGGACACAGCACTAATCCCTATGGTACATCAGGGACACTGGTCTCCAGTCACACAAACAGCCTTTTACCACCACCCTCTGTGTCCTGCCACTAAGACAATATTGAAGGAAATCGTCAAGTTACCCTGGATACTGTGATATTTTACTTTGTTTATCAATTCATAAAGTGTGGATTTGTCAAAGACCTTGCTGAAAAACCGTATAGCAACCATCAATAAATGCCATTACACTAGGCTTCCCTCTGATAGGGTAATGCTGACTATCCCTGATCAAACTTTGCCTCTCGAAATGGAGATTAATTTTCTCCTTCCTTATTTTCTCCAATAGATTTTCTAACTCTGATCTGACCCTCACTGATCGATAGTTCCCAGTGCTATCTCCATTACCCTTCCTGTAAAGTGGAACTATATTCCTTGTTCTCCAGTGCTCTGACACGTCCCCCTGTGGCCAGGTTCTAATTAAACATTTGGGTGAGGACCATTCCTCAGTGTCTCTAATTGCAGACTGAGATACAACTCACCCAGACCTGGGGAATCGTCCAATTTCCTCATACACTTGCACCTTAAATCACTCTGTTCAAGGGCTTCACAGTCCATCCCCATAAATTCTGTACTTATATCCTCCTTATCCCAAGGAAACTTGGTGCGAAATAATCATGGAACAATCTATCACTGCTTGCCACATTAACATACAGATTGCCGCCTTGATTTCTAATAGGCCCTAATTACTCCCTGGTGACTCTGTTCAGCTTGATGTACTCGTAGAATATCTTGGGATTCTCCCTAACCTTGCCTGCTCTCACCAGTCTCCCTAAACTTGCCTGCTCTCAATATGCCCCTTCTTTAGTCAGTCGCCTCAGTATACATTTTCTCAGCTTCACTTCAATCACCTCTGATTCTTTGAAACTCTGGAGTACACAAACTGTATTTCTTCATCAGACAATCCTGCCATCTGAGGGATTAATCCGGAGAATGTCCATTGCACAGCGTCTGTAGTCAGTATATTCTTTTTTAAGTTGGGACACCAATACTGTGCACAATAATCCCGACAGTCTCACCAACACTGGTGCAGGATGTCTTTACTTCTATATTCCGATTAACTTTAATTGAAGGCAAACCTAACTTTTAACATTCCATTTGCACATGTTTCCCCAGTGCCCTTCAGTGTAATTTTATTTGACACTTGCTGTATGAGGTCTTTAAATATCTTCCTGAATATCTAGCTATACCACATTCATTGTTTCTCCCCTGGCTGTGTCTACAAAAACATTTTCAAACAATTTTTTGAAAAAGTTTCTCAATTACAGTTTTCCTTTCATAAATATATTCTCATTTTCTCCAATTTTGCTAATAATTTCTCAGTACCTAATATCAAATTGTTAATGATAAATTCCAGCAGATTCCCTCCTGTGGATGAGAAGTTAACTGCGCTAGAGTTCTCCTCTCTCCCTCTTCTTCCCTTCTTACATCATTGTATTATATTCAGAACATTCCAGTTATCCAGAATAGCTTCCTGTCTTTGTACAATGTAAAGGAAAATAACACAGTGATCACTCACACAATCAATATGTCTATGCTGCTTCTTCCGAATTGCTGGTGTGCATTACAACTACCTCATCACTGACATGAACAATTTTAAACTTTATTTCCACAAGTCCCATGGTCATATGGTGTTTCTGGGAAATTTTTGGGATCTTCCTCCATGAAGACAGATACAAAGTAACTCTTTAGTTTTGCTGTAATTTCTCGTTTCTCTCCAATCATGTATCCTGTCCCCACATTCACTCTTCCACATTGGACCTTGCTTTCATTTTCCCTTTCAAATATTGATGGAATCTATTCGTCAGGCTTTATGTTTCTTGTTAGCTTGCATTTGTGTTGTCTATTTGGCTTTCTCATCAGTTCCTTGGTCCTCCTTTGCTGGGTCCTATTTTTTTAATATCCATACCACAGTGTCTGACACCTTGGAGAGATATATTTGTATTGTATACCTTACAGTGTTTCTATAAATAACAGATATTGCCTCATATACTGTCCCAATTCACTGAATCTAACTTGCACCTGTGTATCATCATGACTTGCCTGACTCAGGTATTTAACTGCATTTAAAAAAAAACTTTGGATTCAGAAATCTTAAAAAATCCAATGTACTACCATTACATACAAAAGCTCCTTTTTAGCCAGGTTTTCAATTAGCACTTCCAATCACTCAACACCAATTCCTAAATAGAGTCCAGATTAGAATGTTGCTGGAAAAGCACAGCAGGTCAGGCAGCATCCGAGGAGCAGGAAAATCGATGTTTCAAACAAAAACCCTTCATCAAAAATGAAGGCAGGGACCCTCCAGGGTAGAGTGATAAATGGGGGTGCGAGGTGGGGGGGGGGGGGGGGGGGGGGGGTGGGCGGGGAGAGTGGGGGTGGGTGCTGGGGAGAAAGTAGCAAAGAGTACAATGTGTGAATGGAGGTGGGGATGGAGTTGATAGGTCAGAGGGAAGGGTGGAGTGGATAGGTGGGAAGGAGGATTGGCAGGTAAGACAGGTCATGAGGATGGTGCTGAGCTGGAAGTTAGAAACTGGGATAAGGTGGGGGGAGGAGAAATGAGGAAACTGGTGAAGTCTACATTGCTGCCCTGAGGTTGAAGTTTTCCGAGACGGAAGATGAGGCGTTCTTCCTCGAGGCATCGGGTGGTGAGGGAGCGCCCACAGCCCCGTGGCCCATCATTTGAACTCCTCCTCCCACTCTGTCAATGACATGCAGGTCCTGGGCCCCCTCCACCGCCGCTCCCCCCGATTTATCTCTCCACCTTGGACGCTCCCTGCTTCCAATCCTGATGAAGGGCTTTTGCCCAAAACGATGATTTTCCTGCTAATCGGATGCTGCCTGACCTGCTGTGCTTTTCCAGCAACACTCTCATCTCGACTCTGGTTTCCAGCATCTGCAGTCCTCACCTTTGCCCACCGATTCCTAAATAGCCTGATCTATAGTCTCGTGCTCAGAATACTGTTAAAGCAAACGATCTCACAAATGGGCATTTCCTAACTCAGCAGCATGGTGACCGTTGTCATCCAGTGGCCTATTATTTCACTAAATTGGATCCTGTTGCCTGTGGCCTCCCTCCATACACTCAAATCCTAACTGCTGTCCATCTGTTCGTACAGGCAGCTTCTAATCTGATCCTTCACCAGCCGTGCAAGTGCACACCTTGCATTCTGTTGTTCACCTTCTCAGTTCTCAGCAGACCCAACATCTCACCCAAGCTCGTCTGAGCCGTATGAGCTCTCACTATTGCAGAACCCTTATCTCTCGTTTTGTGACTGCTGCACTTTGAATCCTGCTATAATCCTTGAGCATCCCGTTGATGATCTTCCTGACCCCTCGCATTGCTGTTTGTTTAGGAATCATTTCCTTCCTGTTCCTTGCCCGGATTTGGCAGATATCCTATTTGAAATTCCTGTACTTCCTCTGTTTCCCCGGATGGTGTCCGAAAATCAGGCTATGCTATCGCAACAGACACTGCTGTTCAGGAGTCTGCTGCCTTTCAGATCCCTGTCTCTGCACAGAAAGCCGAGCTTTTTGCCCTTACCAGAGGTTGTATTCTAGCCACTGATAAAATTGTGAACATTTACACTGATTCCAGATCAGCATTTGGTGTTGCCCATGATCTTGGCTTCCTCTGGCAGCAGCAAGGCTTCCTTACTTTGACGGAGCATCCCATTCCGAATGCTCTTTGGGTTAAAAATCTCCTCATGCTATGCTGCTTCCTTGTCAATTGGCTGTTATTAAATGCACCAGACACACAAGGAAGGACATGCCGGTACAACGAGGAAATGACCGTGCTGATTGGTTGCTAAGGAGGCGGCTGCATCTGCCATTTTAGTTGTTCCAACTAACAGGAATCAGGCTCTAAATCGAGGTGCTACTTTGGGGACAAAGGGCATGCCAGATCTAATTGCAATTCACACTTTCCAGAGGGACACCTCTGAATCTGAGAGTAGATTTTGGAAGTCGATGGGGTGTTCGCACTCCTCGACACGACACCTCTGGCTAACACCGGCAGGTCACGTTTGTATTCCTGATTCTTTGTTCCCAGTGCTTGTTGATTACTTGCATACTTGTTCCCATCTTGGCAAAGAAGGAATGGGATAGCTGCCTTTAAACACCTAGTGGCACCCAGATTTGAATAAAGCTGCTCAAATGCTGCTGGATAGATGTCTTATTTTTAAGAAACATAACAAGCATAAAGGTATTAAATGCCCTTCCGTGACTAACCCCTGCCAGATGGTCCTTTCGCTTCTATACAGCTAGATTTCATTGAGCTATCTAAGGTACAATGTTATAAATACTGTTGAGTGATGATTGATGTATTTAGCAAATGGATTGAAGCCTTCCCCACCACTAACTGTACTGCACATACAGTAGTGAAAATATTGCTAACTGAAGAATGTCCCCCACTTTGAGTTGCTTAAGATGATAAGCTCTGACAATGGACCACATTTTTGTTACCTGAATCAATACTGAATTGTGAGAATTGCTTTCAATTAAACAGTAAGTGCACTGCGTGTATCACCCGCAGGGAGTGTGGAATGGGCCAACAATACCTTCAAAGAAAAATTATCTCAATTAGTTGAAGACACGGGATTAAATTGGCTCAAAGTTTTGCCCTTGGCACATTTTCAAATTTGCTCGGTTGAGGAGTAACCTTCTTACAATCAGATAGATGAACCCAATACGTAATCCCCTGGGTTTCCTCGTGGGTATTGGGAGGCAATCGTGTTTCCCTCAGCTGGGCAATGTGATTGTGGGACCTGTGAGTGAAGAAACTTCAGAGACAGAGTTAACTGTTTCAAGGAATTCTGCAGTTTATTTTAGATTAGATTAAATTCCCTAAAGTGTGGAAACAGTCCCTTTGACCCAACAAGTCCACACCGAGCCACCGAAGAGTAACCCACCCAGACCCATTTCCCTCTAACTAATGCACTTAACACTTAGAGCAATTTAGCATGGCCAATCTACCTAACCTGCACATCTTTGGGCTGTGGGAGCAAACCGGACCACACGGAGGTAACCCACGCAGACACGGGGAGAATGTGTAAACTCTGCGGAGACAGTTGCCCGAGGCTGGAATCGAACCGGGGTGCTGTGAGGCAGCAGTGCTAACCACTGAGCCACCGTGCTGCCCTTTAAGCAGAAATGCATTTGCTTACCCATAACATGGAGATCTAGGGGTTTAGTATGAGCATCCGATGGAGTCATCATTAGCCGACCATAAACTATCTCTGCAGCTGACAGTCTGATAGCCTGGTCTGTGCATTCAAAGAATATGACAACAGGGGGGAATGTGGTACTGTGGCAACATTTAACATTGCATGAATAGAAAAAAAATTATCAAGTCTCAAGTTATAATTCAGTAAGTTAAAAGACAAAATGTCAGAAACAGCTTTCAGGACCAGGCTGAATGTAAACAAATTCCATTAGTTTGATCAAACTTCAGTAATCTTTTTCACGGCTCCTTGTATATTTCGAACTGCAGATCGCAGCCGGAACAAAAGGTCTGTAAAATAGAAACAGAGTTATGGAATGACACAAATGATTCATTTTGGTTTAGACTAAGGTGCAGTGGTACAGGTTATAGACAATAGGTGCAGGAGTCGGCCAATCTGCCCTTCGAGCCTGCACCACCATTCAATATAATCATGGCTGATCATCCTTAATCAGTATCCTGTTCCTGCCTTATCTCCATAACCCTTGATTCCACAATCCTTGACAGCTCTGTCCAACTCTTTCTTAAATGAATCCAGAGACAAGGCCTCCACTGCCCTCTGGGGCAGAGCATTCCACACAGCCACCACTCTCTGGGTGAAGAGGTTTCTCCTCATCTCTGTCCTAAATGGTCTACCCCGTATTTTTAAGCACATGTCATGATCATCTGTAATTGCTCAGAATATTTTAAAGTGTATAATGTGTTACTTTTGTAAGGCACAAACCCTGGAAGGGAAACAGGGAACGACTGGATCCATCCTCTTTCCTAGTCCCAGCCAAATTGCAGCAGTATTTACAATAAAGGCTGATTATTTTCAGTTCAATTGATTTTTGAGTATTGTTGATTACTCTTGCTCTCATAGATCCCTGCTAGTTAAATTCTAAGTTAAAAATCACACAACACCAGGTTATAATCCAACAGGTTTAATTGGAAGCATACTAGCTTTCGGAGCGACACTCCTTCATCAGGTGGTTGTGGAGGGCTCGATCGTAACACAGTATTTATAGCAAAAATTTACAGTGTGATGTAACTGAAATTATACACTAAAAAATTGATTGTCTGTTAAGCCTTTAAGCCTGTTTGAATACAGTGATAGTTTCATGTGTAAATCACAAAACCCTTTTTTTTAAAATTGCATTCTTGGGTTAGCTGTTAACAATGGTGATAGCTAGGCAATATGTTGAAGGTGTTAGCTCCCTGTGTTCTCTGTCTATGACCTGATGTTTAGATTGATTCTAATCTAAAAAGTGAGATAACAGAGTTTTACATAAATTCATGCAGTTTTTGAGCTCAGAGTTCTACATGAATGCATGCAGTTTTTAAGCAAAGTACAATGTAACTCTACAAGTACAAATTCACCCCACAAAATATGTGTGTGCATGTGGCTCTTTGTCTGTGTGTGTGTGTGTCTGTCTGTCTGGGGTGGGGGTTGTGAGTGTGAGAAAGAGTGTGTGTGTATGTGTGTGTGTGTATGTGTTGTGAGTGCAGAGTGTCTTAAGTCTGTGAGGGGTGCATGTGTGAGTGTGGGAGTGTGTGTGTGTCTATAAGGGTGTGTGTGGGTGTCTGTGTGTGCGTCTGTGTGGACCTGTGTCCATGTGTATGTGAGTGTGTGTGTGTGTAGGAATATCTGTGTATGTGTGCAGTGCAATGGTGATCACCCTGTAATGTGACATGAACCCAAGGTCCCGGTTGAGGCCCTCCCTGTGGGTACCAAACTTAGCTATCAGCCTTTCTGCAGCAGTGAGCCGTGTAAACTTCAGGGTGCTTTTTACAGAGGGATCTGGGTGCCCTTGTGCATATCACAGAAAACCAGCATGCAGGTAGACCAGGTAATGAGGGAGGCAAGTGCAATTTCAGTGTCTCTGTCTAAGTGAATAGGATACAAGTCGGGAAGTATTGCTGTAAATATGCAAGGCATTAATAGGATCACAGCTGGAGTACTCTCTGCAGTTTCAGTGCCCTGACTTGAGGACGGATTTAGTTGCATTGGAAATGTTCAAAAGACGTTCACGAGATTGATTCCAGAGATGAGACATTTTTCTTATGAAGAGAAATTGAGCAGTTCAGGCATATACATTCTGGAGTTTAGAAGAATGAGAGGAGATCTCATTGAGGTTGATACGATGCTAAAGGTGAGTGGCAACACAAATGTGGAGTGAATATTTCCTGTTCTGGGCCAATTGAGAACAAGAGATCATTGTTTAGAATAAGGCAGAGCAGATTTCAAACAAGAGTGAGGAGAATTCACTTTGCTCAAAGGGTTGTGAGCCTGTGTAATTCAGTGCCACAGAATGTAGAGGATGCTGGGATACTGAGTAAATGACGGATTCTGGAGAGTGGGCACAAAAGTGGAACAGAGGCCAAGATGACATCAGCTGTGATCATATTTCATGGCGGAGCAGGCTTGAGTGGGCGAATTGCTGATTTAAGCTCTTTGCTGTTATTCAGTCCTTCAAATGTGCTAGACAGGAGTCGGGGGGTGGGGGTGGGGAACATGGTTACCAAACAGGAAGCAGACGCTCAGGATAAATCAATCTTAACTAGTTTGACAGAACACAAACATTGGAGACACCCATTGACCAGTGCTATGTCCCCAATTATTTACAATCTCTCTCAAGGGTTGGGAGGCATGGAGCTAACACTCTGCAACTCAGTTTGGTGATAACACTGAGATAGCAGGAAATTGTGTTATCAAGAGAAATTGGAGTGTTTGTAAATATAAACAGGTAAACTCAATAGACAGCAGATGGAATACAACGTGATATACAACGTGTCATTGTTTTCTAGGAAGAATATTCCTGAAATGGAGAGAGATCACAGGACTCAGTGATACAAGGTATCCTGGAGGTTTCAGTCTGACCAGTTCAGACATTGGAAGTGTTGCTCCATCTCCCTAATGTTCCCAGTGACCCCATTGCTCTCAGGACAACCAGGATATTTTGATGCAGTTGGTTAGCAATGGTGACTTGCAAGGGATAGGGTGTTTGGATCGGGTTTCACGGAGATGTTCTGTATCCGGGAGGCCATACGTGCATATCTGAAGATGACGGGTAAGGCTGAATACTTCTGAATGAAGAGGCTGTGGCTGCTGCCAGGGCTGTGAGGATTCACCAATAAAACATATGTGTGCTCTTTTCTTTATGACACAAGGTGTGTCAAAGTTCATCAGGCATCTTTATTTCCAAACCAAAATTGATAAAAGAATAAAAATATAAATAATGAATAATCAGCAAGGGTTCCAACACAATGAGCATTTCCTTTTGTAACACTTTAATATCACTAACCTATCCAGCATTGTCTTGTACAAATATTAATCTCCTTCAAATCTTCCTTATCGAGATACACTTGCTTCTGCAGAATTTCTGGGAAATTATTTGTGTCTTCTTCTATGAAAGTGAATAAAATTAGTTGTTCCTTGTTCTATCATTTCCTGGTTTCTCATTATCTGTTCACCTGATTTCAGACTATAAGTATGTAGAATCTCAAAGAATTTGTCTTCACTGAAGAGTTTTGTCATGCTTTTAGAAGATCCTGCAGTCTGACATTCAGTGTCTCATGATGACCATGAATCTATTGTCGATTGTAGGAAAAACCCAGCTGGTTCACCAATCTCCTTCAGGGCAGGAAACCACTGTCCTTACCCGCTCTGGTCTACATGTGACTCCAGACACACAGCAATGTAGCTGATTCTTAAATATGCTTTTGGCAAAGAGGGATGGGTAATAAATGCTGTCCAGCCAGCGACAGCCTCATTCCTGTGAAAAACACATCAGTTTTTGTTTTGCTTTGTTTTATATTCCTTACAAATTGACTTCTCACGCTTTATGTTCACCCTCTTAATCAACTTCCTGGGCACCCTTTGCTGAATTCTCCCTTGGTCCCAAAGCTCAGGCTTGCTCCTTTCTCTGACAACTTAAAGTGTAACACAGCCAACTCACCCCTCGTTTGTTTGTAATTTCCTTTGGTTAGATGTAGGACCATGGGTTTGTTCAGAACTCTGTCACTTACAATGCCAATGAACAATTCTGATATATTATGGGCATCTTTCCCATTACCACCTGTCCCAACAAGATTATGAATTAACCCCTTACCGTGGCCCAAACCCAAATCTAAGGGAGTGTGGTCCCGGAGAGGTCAGGAAGAAGATTGCAGGTCAAGAAGGTGGTGCTGAGTCTGAGGGTTGGGACTGAGAAAAGGTAGGGGAAGGGGAAATGAGGAAGCTGGAGAAATCTGAGTTCATCCCTTGTGGTTTGAGGGTTCCTAGGCAGAAGATGAGGCACTCTTCCTCCAGGCTTCCTCGTGTTCTCATGATCTGGCGATGGAGGAGGCCAAGGACCTGCATGTCCTTGGCGGAGTGGGAGAGGGAGTTAAAGTGTTCAGCCACGGGGCAGTTGGGTTGGTTGGTGCGCGTGACCCAGAGATGTTCGCTGAAATGTTCCGCCTGTCTCCCCAATGTATAGGAGGCCACATCAGGTGCAGCAGATGCAGTAAATAATGTGTGTGGAGGTGCAGGTGAATTTGTGATGGATATGGAAAGATCCCTTGGGGCCTTGGAGGGAAGTAAGGGGGGAGGTGCGGGTGCAAGTTTTGCATTTCTTGCAGTTGCAGGGGAAGGTGCCGGGAGTGGAGGTTGGGTTGGTGGGGGGTATGGATCTGACGAGGGATCTGTGGACAGAATGGTCTTTCCGGAACGCTGATAGGGGAGGGGAGTGAGATATATCTCTGGAGGTAGGGTCCGTTTGGAGTTGGCGGAAATGATGACGGATGATACGATGTATATGGAGGTTGTTGGGGTGGTAGGTGAGGACCAGTGGAGTTCTGTCCTGGTGGCAATTGGAGGGGCGGGGTTCAAAGGCGGAGGAGTGGGAAGTGGAGGAAATGTGGTGGAGAGCAACATCAATCACGTCTGGGGGCGAAATTGTGGTCTTTGAAGAAGGAGGCCATCTGGGTTGTTCGGTATTGGAATTGGTCCTCCTGGGAGCAGATGCAGAGTAGGCGAAGGAATTGGGAATATAGGATAGAGTTTTTACAGGGGGCAGGGTGGGAGGAGGTGTAATCTCGGTCGCTGTGGGAGTCAGTTGGTTTCTAGTAAATGCCCGCGTTGAGTCGGTGGTCTGAGATAGAAATGGAGTGGTCTAGGAAGGGGAGGGAGGAGTCTGAGACGGTCCAGGTAAATTTGAGGTCGGGGTGGAAGGTGTTAGTAAAGTGGATGAACTGTTCAACCTCCTCGTGGGAGCACGAGGTAGCGCCAATATAGTCATCGATGTAGCAGAGGAAAAGGTGGGGGGTGGTGGCAGTGTAGCTGCGGAAGATGGACTGTTCCACATATCCTACGAAGAGGCAGGCGTAGCTGGGGCCCATGCGGGTGCCCATGGCTACTCGTTTGGTTTGGAGGAAGTGGGACGATTGGAAGGAGAAGTTGTTCAGTTTGAGGACCAGTTCAGTCAGTCAAAGGAGGGTGTCAGTGGAAGGGTACTGGTTGGATCGGTGGGAAAGGAAGAAGCAGAGGGTTTTGAGGCCTTCGTGATGGGGGATGGAGGTGTATAGGGACTGGATGTCCATGGTGAAGATAAGGCGTTGGGGGCTGGGGAAACGAAAATCATGGACGAGGTGGAGGGCGTAGGTGGTGTCCTGAACGTAGGTGGGGAGTTCTTGGACTAAGCGGTACAGGACTGTGTCGAAGTATGCAGAGATGCGTTCGATGGGGCAGGAGCAGGCTGAGACAATGGGTCGGCCGGGGTAGTCAGGTTTGTGGATTTTGGGCAGGAGGTAGAAACGGGCGGTGCGGGGTTGTGAGACTATGAGGTTGGAGGCAGTGGGTGGGAAATCCCCTGAGGTGGTGAGGTTATGGATGGTCTGGGAGATGATGGTTTGGTGGTGGGAGGTGGGGTCATGGTCAAGGGGGCAGTAGGAGGAGGTGTCCGCGAGCTGGCGTTTAGCCTCAGCAATATAAGGATTGGTGAGCCAAACTACCACTGTGCCTCCCTTGTCTGCCGGGTTGATGGTGAGGTTGGGGTTGGAGCGGAGGGAGTGGAGGGCTGCACGTCATGAACTTTGATCTCCAGCATCTGCAGTCCTCACTTTCTCCATTCTCACAACACCAATCACCATTCCGTAAAAGGTTGAAAACCCTTTGATAGACTTTTTTTCCTACTGCCTTCATCTGCCCTTTCCTTTCCCATCTTTTGTTTCCATCTGGAATTCCCTGATTCCTGTCTCCTTACCACTTGGTTTAAACCCTCCCCCTGTTATGAAGTTGTGGGTTTACTGTACCTTTAAGGGAGCTGATAAAATGAAAGGATCCGATGTTTTGGGGAATGAATATCAAACATTTTGAACAGTTAGCCAGGACAGCAAAGAGCAGCTGGCACCAACAAGACTGCTTGTAGAAGGATCTGCTCTCTGACAGGTACCTTCATCTATCAGAGACCTGGGAAGGGGAATCCCCAAGAAGAAAAAATGATGACAGAAATACAGAGAAGAATGGAAAGCTGTCTGAATCAAATGGATCGATGGGCTGAGGAGTGGCAGATGGAGTTTACTTTGGATAAATGTGATGTGTTGCATTTTGGTAATGCAAATCACGGCAGGACTTATAGACATAATGGTAGAGTCCTGGGGAGTGCTGTCAAACAAAGAGACCTACACAGAAAACCCTACAGAGTGGAAACACACCATTCAGCACATGGAGTTTACACTGAACCTCGGAAGGGCATCCTAGCAGACACACCCCTACCCTTTCCCTGCAACCATATATTTCCCATGGCTCACCCATCAAGCCTGCACATCGTGGGTCATTTAGCACGTACAATCTACCTAACCTGCCCACCTTTGGACTGTGGAAGGAATTTGGACCATCTGGAGAAAGCCCAGGCAGATACGAGGAGAATGTGCACACACCACACAGGCAGTCATCTAAGGGTGAAATCAAACGCTGGTCCCTGGTGCTGGGAGGCAGCAGTGATAACCATTGTGGTGCAGTTTCACAGATTCTTGAAGGTGCAGTCATAGGACAATAGGTCGTGACGAAGGCATTTGGAACATTTGTCTTTATTGTTCAGTGCTTTGATAACAGATGTTTGGATGACATGATGCATCTAATGACATGATGACACTGTTAAACTTTAAAGGGTACAGAAAAGATTTACATGGATGCCACCTGGGTTAGAGAGTTTGAGCTAAGGGGAAAATCTGAATGAACTGGGGCTATTTTCCCTTGAGCATTAGAGATTGAGTGGAGACTTTATAGATGTTTCTAAAATCATGCAGGGCATTGATAGGTTGAAATTCCAAAGTCATTTTTAAAGGGTACCGGAGTTCAAAAATAGAGGGCATCTGCTTACTGTGAGAGGTGAAAGACATAAATGGGGCTGAAGGAACAGCATTTGTTACACAGAGGGCAGTGTTTGTGTGGAACGAGTTGCCAGATATAGTGGAGGAGTCTGGTACATTTCAAAAATATCCGTTTAGATCTAGGAATTGGAAGGGATATGGGCCAAATGCTGGCAAAATGAACTAGACTAACTTAGGATAGCTAGTTAGCATGGATGAGTTGGATTGAAGGGACTGTTTCCGTGCTGTACCAGTCAATGATTCATTGATCCGATTAATCAAGGTCTCTTTGTAATCTGAGATAACCTTCTTCACTCTCCATTGTACCATCAATTGTTACATCATCTGCAAACTTACTTCGATATTATCATCTAAGTCATTGATGTAACTGGCAAACAGAAGTAGATCCAGCACCGTTCCCTGTATAATAAGCCTGGCACAGCCCTCCTGGCCAATAAAATAAGCCTCCATGAGCACCCTGTCTCCTGCCATTGAACAGAAACACACAGAACTGTACACACACACAAACAGGAATACAGAGACACAGACACAATAGCTTCTTTAAAACAGAGATAAGTAGGTTTTCATTAATAAGGGGATTAAGATTATGATGAGAATGCACGAGAATTTTGTTATGAAACATGTCCATCAGGATTGAACAACAGGCATGATTGACCAAATGGTCGAATTCTGCTCAAATTTCTTCTGCTCTATGGTCTTTTGTTATCAGACATGTCTTCCCAAGAGAGCAGTGAATGCTGAGATGAATAAGTATATTATTGAACAGAATCATTGCATTTGAAGGGGAGAATGGTCTATGTCTGTTCCTATTTGTTGCATCCTTATTACTCAACAGAGGAGCTGATTTGCTGTGAGACTAACACACACAAAAATATGTGGTGTCTACCAATCAAGATTGAGATAAGGATCAACTTATCAGAACTCTTTAATATTCTGCTGTCTGTTGCGTTCTCTACCCCAGGAAACAATGAATACTGGGTCATTAAAAGTATTCAAGGCAAAGCTTGATTGCTCTTTGATAGATGAAGGAATGAGTTTTTCTTGGGATAAGCAGGAAAGGAGCATTCAACCACGATCAGACCAATCATGTTCTTTCCAAATTGAGCAGCAGTCTCAAGGGGCTGAATGGCCAACTGCAGATCCTATCCAATGTGTTGTCCTCTTACTCAACTTATCGCAGCTGTTACAGAGGGAAAGGAAGACCACAGTCAACCAGTCAGGGTTGTTACAATGAGACAGAATGACACCTTTGGGTCCGTCTGAGGAGTTACATTGGAATAAAATGAAGCATTCAGTCCTTTCAGTGCATTAGGCAGCATGGGATGAGGCCATGCAACCTTTTTCGGTTTCTGCACAGGACCAGGGGATCCCTGGTTAGCTAACAGGGAATACAGAGGAGAGATAAATACTGACTTTCAGGTTGGAAAGCTGTAACGAGTGGGATCCCTCAGGGATCACTGTGAGGTCATCAGCAATTTACATTCTAGATTAACGATTTGGATGAAGGGGCTAACTAGATTAGAGTAAAAAATGAGGTCTGCAGATGCTGGAGATCACAGCTGAAAATGTGTTGCTGGTCAAAGCACAGCAGGCCAGGCAGCATCTCAGGAATAGAGAATTCGGCGATTCGAGCATAAGCCCTTCATCAGGAATAAGAGAGAGAGCCAAGCAGGCTAAGATAAAAGGTAGGGAGGAGGGACTAGGGGGAGGGGCGATGGAGGTCGGATAGGTGGAAGGAGGTCAAGGTGAGGGTGATAGGCCGGAGTGGGGTGGGGGCGGAGAGGTCAGGAAGAGGATTGCAGGTTAGGAGGGCGGTGCTGAGTTCAGGGAACCGACTGAGACAAGGTGGGGGGAAGGGAAATGAGGAAACTGGAGAAATCTGAATTCATACCTTGTGGTTGGAGGGTTCCCAGGCAGAAGATGAGGCGCACCTCCTCCAGCCGTCATGTTGTTGTGTTCTGCCGGTGGAGGAGTCCAAGGACCTGCATGTCCTCGGTGGAGTGGGAGGGAGAGTTAAAGTGTTGAGCTACGGGGTGATTGGGTTGGTTGGTTCGGGCGGCCCGGAGGTGTTCTCTGAAGCGTTCCGCAAGTAAGCGGCCTGTCTCACCAATATAGAGGAGGCCACATCGGGTGTAGCGGATGCAATAGATGATGTGTGTGGAGGTACAGGTGAACTTGTGGCGGATATGGAAGGATCCCTTGGGGCCTTGGAGGGAAGTGAGTGTGGAGGTGTGGGCGCAAGTTTTACATTTCCTGCGGTTGCAGGGGTTTGCTAATGCACCAGGATAGTCATTAAATAAGATGCCAAGTGGAGACAGAGCGTCTACAATGGGATACAGGCAGAGGAGGTTAATGAGAATACTGGCATCAAAAAAAACCAGTACAATGTGAGAGATGGGAAGTTTGTATTTTGTGGAAAGAACAAACAACAGAAAATTATTTAAATGGAGAGAGAATGCAGAACTCAATGGTACAGAGAAATTTGTGTGTGCCGGTATTTGACTCACATAAAGTTAATTTGAAGTTACAGCAAGTAATTTTAGAAGGTAAATGGAATATGCTGTTTCTTGCGAAGGGTATCGGGTATGACCTTACGTATCTGTACAGGGCATTGCTGAGATCACGTCTGATGTACAATGAGCAGTTTTCTTCCCCTAAACTGAAAATGAAAGCATTTCTGATTTTAAAACTTTTTCAAAGATGTTTGTCTTTATTCATTCTTGGGATGAACGCAACATTTATGGAGGACGAACAGATTAGACCTAAGAATGAGAGATGTTCTTATTGACAATATAAGATCTTGAGGAGAGTGTAGCTAGTAAACACCTGATGGATAATTCATCTTACATAGGCTAAAAAATGACAGGGGAAGAAATTTAGGATATGATGCATTCATTTTAACACACCTTAGTGAAGACTTTGGAAGTTTTATGTTTAAATTATGCAGGCAGAATAAACATATCTTCAAATCAATTGGGGTCATTTTTCACTTAGGAAATGGCTTTGTATATGACAGCAGTAATGATGCATCTACATGGAGCAGGGAATGTGATGGGTCATACAGTTTGGCTGATGTTCATGAACACCTCACATGGGCTAGTTTGGGGACAGATAACATTATTGTACAATTCAGCTTAGAGTGGGCATAAATTGAACCTGCCTAAGAAACAATGACCTGTTGCCCGGTCCCTCTTTCTTCTTCCTCCTCACAGCAACATATGCCAGCTAAAAACCCCTTAGTCATTTTTACCACCTATAGAGGATTCCTGACAGTGAATCATTACAGTTCCCCTACTGCATGGAGAAAAGGGAATTCAGCAAAATCCAACTGTTCCAGGACAAAGTCCCGTTGCCAGCAGCTTGTGTGAACAGAATAACTTCAGATGCAAAATAACATCTGAGAGAATCTCTCATGAGTTCAACTTTTAGTCATGAGTTCAGCTAATAATTGGCTATAGGTCTTTCAAGTTAACAATCTGCAGAGATTTTATCATCAAACATATGTGTGTTTGTGTGTGTTTGTGCACTCCTCAGTATTTTCAGACAGACAAATATCGATGTATATATTTGAAATTTCCAAACTGCTTGTCATTCATTGTACTATTCCAGGTTGAGTAAATTTAATTTGGTCATAAACTTGCTAATTTAGGAGACTAAAGACGTCTGCCTGGTGTGTTCCTAACACTGCCCCTGACCCAGTCTGAGATCCATATTATTGCTCATGGCACCCACCTGATCACATTTAAAACTTGCTTTGACCAGTGGAGGACTGGGACTAGGAAAGGAAACAGTGACCGGAAAACCCACGGAGCTACAGACTGGTGAGCCGGATGTCAGGAGTGGGGAAGCTGTTCGAGGGGATTCTGAAAGATAGGATTTACACACATTTGGAAGTACAAGAGTTGTTTTGGGACAGTAAGCATGGCTTTGTGCATGGGAAATCGTGTCTCACTAACTGGATTGAACTTTTTAAAGAAATCACAGAGAAGATTGATGAAGGTAGATTGGTCGAGGTTCTCTATATGGATGCAAGGAAAGGTTCTCCATGTCAGATAGATTAGCACCTTGAGGTCACATGGGATCCAGGGTCAGCAAGCCACTTGGATACAACATGAGCTTGAAGATCAGAGTGGTAAGGTGGTGGTGGAGTGTTGCTTTTCAGATTGGACTCACTGACCAGTCGGTGCCACAAGACTCAGGGCTGGGTCCACTGCTTTTCATCATTTATAGGAATGATTTACGTGATAATACCAGAGGCATAGTTCATAAGTTTACAAATTGGATAGTTTCCTGGACAATGAAGAAGGTCATCTCAGCGTACAATGGGACCTGTCTTCATCATTCAGAGCATTGAATACAGGAGTTGGGAGATCATTTTGCAGCTGTGCAGGACATTGGTGAGGCCAGTTTGAGAATAAAGTGGACAATTTGTTCCCTCTGCTAAATAAGAATGAGGTTTTTAAGCATGAGAGGATGCAGCAAAGATTCAAAAGGATGTACCAGACTGGAGAGTTTGAGCTATAGTTTGGGGGCTGGACAGGCTGGGAAGTTTTTCCCTGGAACATCAAAGGTTGAGGGATCATATTGTCGAGGTTTATGAATTGAGGGGCGGGGGGCATGGATGGTGTGAATAACCAAGATCTTTTCCTCAGGATAAGGGAGTCCACAATTTTAACGAGAGAGGGGAAAGATTTTAAAGGGGCCACAGATATAGCTTTTCAAACATTGGGTGGTGCGTGTATGGAATGAGCTGTCAGAGGAAGTGGTGGAGCTGATACAATTCCATGTTTAAAAGGCATCTGGATGGGGAATATTAATAGGAAGGGTTCACAGAGATATGAGCCCAATCCCAGCAAATGTGACGAGATAGGGCTGTATGTTTGCTCACTGAGATAGAAGGTTTGTTTTCAGACGTTTCGTCACCATGCTAGGTAACATTATCAGTGAGCCTCCTGTGAAGTGCTGGTAAGATGTCCTGCTTTCAATAGCTGGTCTTGGTCTCTTAGGGTGGGTGATATCATTTCTGGTTCATTTTCTCAGAGATTGGTAAATGGGGTCCAAGTTCACTAAAGAGGAGTAGAACAACAACAGACTCCCCTTCCTAGATGTCACAGTGGAACAAACAGTCAGTGCAGAACGGCAGACCAACATTTTACAGAAAAGCAACATACAGAGAACTTAACTACTTAGCTGCAGAAGCAATTATGCCAACACCCACAAACAGAGCTGCATCAGGACATTATTTAAATGAGCCACAACACACTATGGCACTCCGGAATTAAGAGCAGCAGAAGAAAAATACCTATACAGCATACTCAAGAAGAATGGGTAACCAATTACACACAGTCCACCGATTCCTAAACAATGCAGTCAAAATACACCTAGAAACTCTAGCGACATTACCATGCATCAAAGACATGCCTGAAATGATGACAAGACTACTCAGACCCCTTGGTATCATGGTAGCCCACATCACCACCTTAACAGACCAAGACACATGATTAGAAAGTGGGGATACCACCAGCACTTCACCGGAGGCTCACTGATGATATTACCTAGCATGGTGATGAAACATCTGAAAACAAACCTCCCAGCTCCGCAAGCAAACTTACAACGTGAACCTCAACCTGAGATGCAATTCTTCACAAAAAACGGACTCCATCAGATTACCATATCTCATCTGCAAGGAAACATTGGACTCATTGTCCGTTTCAATGAATCTATGAGAGCGTTGAGAAGAAATTCAGAAAGGTCCTTTCAAGTGGAAATTCTCTTCCCCATATGTTTTTGAGGCCTCTCTGTTTACAATTATTCAAAGCTGATTTAGTTAAATATTTGATAGAGAGATGGGTCACAGAGAATCAGACATAGATGTGAAAGTGGGGCTGAGACCACAATCTTATCAATTAAAAGTTCGTGCCTGGTGGAGTAGGGTAAACATATTTAATGGCCCACTCCTGCTTCTTGGTCCTGTGTTATTATGTTTCATTCAGCCTTTCAAATTTGCTGACAGGAGCAGTTGAAGGCCATTTACTCCAAGAACATGACACCCAGAAACCAAGGAAGCCATTCACCCCCTCAAGACAGTCACTCTGGTTTAGGATAGTTTGGACAATGTCATTGGAAAACCCAAGCTGTGAGCGAGAAAGGTCCCTCATACCTCTTTACGGAGATTGCCCTTTTTGCAACATGTGCTTCATTTGTTGCTCATGTTGTAGACCCAGATTCACTGTGGATACAGCTTCCATACCTCACCCACAGATGGATCACAAAATCTTCTGGTCTCCCTGACTGCAACATTCAATAACAGAAATTCTAGGACAATAACACCCACTAGCTTTCCAATAACAGAATATGAGTAAAAATGGAACAGGACCAGGTGGTGAAGCCCCCAACCCCCACGCCTGCCTTGCCCTACAATAAGCTCATGGCTGAACTGCTCTTTGTCTCAAAACCTCTTTAATGCCTCAACACACTGACAGGTCAAAATCCATCTACCTCCTCTTTAAGTACTTTCAGTGATTTAGATCCTGACCTCTCAGACAAAGCACATTCCTGACATGCACTACCCTCAGTTTGGGAAAATAAAACTCCCTGCCCTGCACCATGGCCTATTGATATGAACAAAGGAGGTGAACACAAAGACTCAGTAGGAGTGACTGATCCTGATATCAAGGAAAAATTTGACACAGGATAGTATCACAGAGCGGAACTAACTTACACTTCATGGTAATCAGTTGTAAACTCTCCACTGGTTGGAGTGAGTTAAAACACAAAGAAAGATGTTTCTGGTTCACGGTTATCAACTCTCTCAGTCTGAGATATTTCTGTGGGAGATCTTCAGGATTGCATCCTCAGCATAAACATCTTCAGTTGCTTCATCAATGTCTTTCCCCCATCATAAGATAGAAGTGAGGATGCTCACTGAAGATCCCACAATGTTCACCTCAATGCGACATCCCTCAGCTCCTGAACCAGTCTGTGTCCATGTGCAGTAGGACCTGGACAACATTCAAGCTGCTTCTGTGAATGTGTCGGTAAGGTTCATGGAATGGTGCTAGACACTGCATGTTTGATTTGATATATTTGATTGATTTATTGTCATGTGTACTGAGTTATAGTGAAAAGTTTTGTTTACAAGCATAGTTACCAAGGATGTTACAGATCAGAAAGACTTATACAGAGGCACACAGATTACATTAAACAGTGGCTCGAGGGTGAGAGTGATCTTTCCTCAGTAAAAGAGGAGCTCATTCAGAAACTCAAGCTTAGTTTCCAGGAAAATGAGGAAGCCATTCAGCCCATCATAATTATTGGGAAAGAAGAAGGAAACAAGGGACCACTCAGTCCCTTCACCCGATTACACAGGAAGAGAAGGTGTCCAGATCAGAGCTCCTCCAAAATATTTTAAGAAAGTCACCCAGACCCTCTCAATTTCTTATTTTCAAGGCCAATGAAAAATGCCTGTTCCAGCTGCAATGGGACAGTTCAGGCTACTCGCCATGAAGCAAAACACCATTTATTTAAACTCTGCGGGAAAACATACTCCCAAAGAAAGAGGAATTTAGAATAACTACTTTACTGGAAAACTTAACAGAATAACAGATACAGGAACTAGTACTAGTTAACAGTTCCAGTAGAGGAGCATCCCATAAACACATCCCTTGTCAAAAAGGAAAATTCAGATTGGAGATTCTCACAAGCTGTTCTCCAATCCAGGAGGAAAAAGAAATCTAGAGAAGGCGCAGAGAGTGTGGCAGGCAGGAGACACTCACTGTTTTATATATCTAAACATAACCGTACATATGTAGCTAAAGAAATCCAAGTGTTTTCCTCCACCAGTTACGATAAGTTTTTGTATTTCACAAATAAATCAGAGACATTATCATTTGTGAACCAGCTGCTATGTGTCCCTTGCGAAGATGTGAAAGAACCTCAACTCAAAGACGAGAAGTGAAGCACTTTGGAGACCAAAGGGACCTCGCTGTCGTACCCTGGGGACCAATGTTATTGAACAGTTTCCCTTGTATTTGTTTTTTGTTACAAACAGACCGTCAGTGGAACAACCTGTACAAATGTGTGCTCGAGAAATTCAGTGGACCAGAGTTCATGATTGTAGACTGTTGTGACTGTTCTGAAGATGTATTATACTGGACTCGAAATATGAATTCTGGTTCCCCCTCCTCAGATTCCCGCAGAATGGTTGTGTTTCTCTAGGACATCCGAGTGCGCATTAGATAGCTGGCATATCCAATATTATACTATTAATTGAATGGTATGCGTATGTGTGTGCTTGTTTGTCTCAATGGGCGTTTACGTGTTTAAATGATCATTAGAATTTAAAGAGTCATTTAAATTCTGGCTTTTTGCATTTGTTTATCTGTATTTAGAATCCACCCATTTGCAGAAGACAGGTAACATTGTTAAATACTGGAGGGTTGTCCGTGTTCTCTGTTAATTTGAATCTATTACTTTGAGATTTCAAAGAGATTTGTGTCCTTCTGATGAAGGGTCACTGGACTGAAACACTAACACTGCTTCCTCTCCCAAGATGCTGCCAAACCTGCTGAATTTCTTTGGTATTTCCTTGTTTTTGTCCCTGAACGTGATTTCTTTTTGAAAAGAAAACATTTCTGAAAGCTCAAAGAATGATTTCCATTGAGCTATCACAATGAGGCGGAAGAACAGGCAAAGCGAGTAAAACTGAGCCATGTCCCCAGAACAGGCTGTAAATACTGCCAGGTCCAATGTGAAATTAACCAAATAAAACATGTTGGGAGGTGATCTTGTTTAAAGGCATCAGACATTGAGCAGCCTATTTGAGAAATAGATGCTAAATATTGCCCCCAGTTTCCACTGTGACAGAGATCACAGCTGGTGGATGGACAGTGAAACAGGAGAATATCATTGTTAAGGTGGTGACGAGACAGCATTTTTCCTCTCTCAGGGTCATGCTTTTGTGGAACACTCTTCCCACAGAGCTCTGGAACATGAGCCATTGCTTGTTGTTAAGGTAGATGTAGATAGAGTATCGATTCAAGAGACACATTAAGAGTACAATACAAAGACAGGAATGTCTGGATGGGGCCATCGTCAGATCAGGTTCAATCTTATCGCATGGAGGAGGGTATTCTGGTGTGGAAATTGCTAATTCCTGATCTGAATTGATAATGTTTGCAGATATCAACAAACAATAACATTCTTATAAATTGGAATTTTAAAACAGCGCTCAGGAATGTTGAGTGTTTTGGGAAAAGGGTGGGAGATATCGAATTGTAAACAAGAGTGAAAGCACGTCCAACCAAATGAACATCCTCATCAGTTCAGAATATGCCTTTATTTTTCCTGTGAGGTGAGTGCCGTTGGAAAGGTCAGCATTTACTTTCTGTGTCTGCGATCCTTTCCGAATATTGTGGTGACCTCCTGCTGTACTTGCTTTGCAGGGACACCAATAGGTCAGTTTGTGATAGAGACACCGAATTCTGAACACGTGATCATGAAGGTGCAGCGATATAGATCCAGGAGGCTGTGTGACCTGGGAGCTGATGGTCATCACTCAGAGATGCTCACTCACCTTCAAATAGTGAGATCATATTTTATCTCTTCAAAAATATCTTGTATTCTCAGTGAGCTGAGCTGTCGATTAGTATGTCCTTTCACTAATTTTCTCTGCTTGAATTGAGTTCTGTGAGTGCCTCACAAAACTTCAAAAACACAGAGGGGCTGGTAAAATTAAGAACAAAAATCTGTATTGTTCATGAGTTGTTGGAACAGATCATACACTGAGGTAGCATTAACCCAAAGACAATTAGCATTCCACTGTTTCAGAATTCCAATCTTTTGTCAATTTCTTTAAAGTAGTAATTCAAACCAAAGGACATTTAACATGAGGAAATCTTATTATACGGAAACAAAGATTCATCCGTACATCAAAATAATATTCAAAAGTTCATTATAACCAGAAAATGAGATTCTAATCTTGACAATTTAACCGTGTAACCAATTCTCTAAAACTCTCTCCTTCATCTAAATGTAACACAGGAAAAGTGGGGACAAATTCCATTTTGTTTCCTAATTGTTCTTTCTCAAGGTGGCCTTATGCAACTAATTACAGCTGAGGGAAATTCGTACAAAAGATCTTTAAATTCTGACTTTGAATTAAAGTTTGGAAGCAGTCTTGTTGTGATCACTAAAATGTCCTTACCAGGAAAGAATAATGTCGCCTCTCCATCCTTTACCCGATTTGGAGCCTGCTCCAAAATTCTTCCTTCAGGTCGGGGAATCAGAATAATACCATGAAGGCCAACACTAAATGCACGACCCAATTCTGCAAATTAACCTGACATCTCTTTGTTTTCAACTGACACAGGAACAGCAGATTCACATCCAGCTTTCATATTTCCATACATCTGAGAAATATAAATTTGTATAAGTTATGAACGCAGTGCATCATAGTGTCCTCATATACAGGAACTGCAAAGGGAAGGAACACATTGGAAACCAAAACTGGTTTAACGTATGACTCATCGGACAAATTCATATAAGTTCAGGCCACAATGGGTTAATATTTATTTCAGTGAATTTCAATATTTGAGAAAATCCCGATCATACAGTAAGCTTCTGGCATCGTGGCTTAGTGGGTAGCACTGCTGCTTCTCAGCAATAGGTCCAAGGTTCGATTCCAGCCTCGGGCGACTGTCTGTGTGCAGTTTTCATTTTCTCTGTGTGGGTTTCCACCCACAGGCCAGATGACTTGGCCATGTTAAATTGCCCAAAGTGTTAGGTGCATTAGTCAGAGTGAAATGGGTCTGGGTGGGTTACTCTCCAGATGGTCTTGACGAAGGCCCTTTTCCACACTGTAGAGAATCTAATCTAACCACGATAGAATAAGAGCACAAGCTACTCATCTGCTTCAGGTTGGGATTCTTTCGTTTCACATAACAAAGCTCTTCACCTTTTAGATAACTTCTTACAATCTCCGACTTTAATTTTGTTTCAATCTTTCTTCTAGCGGGAGTGAGAGATATAGAGATTTCTGCGATTGTATTCAGAAGTCCTATTTATAGGACATGGCCACAATACAGGGGCTTACCTCCACTCCTCCTCCTAGCTGTGACTAATATGTATTGTGTACAGAATGTCCTTTTTAATTCCAACATCCTAACTTCAAACCGAGAATGATCTCCTTCTCTGTGAGGGTGTTTCCTGATGTTTGTTTCCTCATGTATTATTTACTCACTTCATTGTGTCTTCGACCTGTCTCTACAGAAAGATCCAAGCTTTTTTCATCATGATCTTTCTTTTATTTGTTCTAACACACGCCCTGTTGCATGGGAATTGGAATTGGATTCCTGCTGTTCTTAAAACATCTCTTCCTCCCTGTAGGTTCCTTATTTTTATCAGCCAGCAATCTAGTTAGTGACAGATCCATTGGATCTGTTGGAGAGTCAGTTAGAGGCAATGAGGAATTTACAAGAGCAAGGGCATGTGATGGATGGCAGTTATAGGAAGGGAGATACAGTCACATAGATGGGTTAACTCCACCAAAGGTAAGAGAGGTAGGTAGGTAGTGCAGGAGTCTTCTGTGGCTCTCCCTATTTCAAACAAATATGCTGTTTTGGAGAATGTAAGGGGTGATGGATTCTCAGGGGAATGTAGCATGAACAGCCGAGTTTCTGGTATCGAGACTGGCTCTAATGCAATGAAGGGTACGTTGAATTCCAAGAGATCAATTGTGTTAGGGGAATCTCTATTCCAAGGCACAGACAGATGTTTCTGAGGCCAGCAATGAAAAATCAGAATGGTGTGTTGCCTCTCTGGTGCCAAGATGAAGGATGTGTCAGAGAGGGTGCAGAATGTTCTCACAGGGGGAGAGGGGCCAGCAGGAGGTCATTGTACACATTGGAATCAACAATATAGGAAGGGAAAAGGATGAGATTCTGAAAGGGGAATATAGAGAGTTCGGCAGGAATTTAAAAAGGAGCCCATCGAGAGTAGTGCTGCGGTCTAGTGAGGGAAGGAATAAGAGGATAGAGCCGGTGAATGTGTGGCTGTGGAGCTGGTGTATGAGAGAAGGATTCACATTTTCGGATCCCTGGAATCTCTTCTGGGGTAGAAGCGACCTGTACAAAAAGGATGGGGATTACACCCGAATTGGAAGGGGACTAATATCCTGGCAGGGAGATTTGTTAGAGCACCTCGGGAGGATTTAAACTATTAAGGTGGGGCATGTAACCCAAGGCTTCATCATAGTGGATAGAGACGTATAGGGCCTGGATGTCCATGGTGAAGATGAGGCATTGGGATTTGGGGAAACAAAAGTTTGGATGAGGTGGACAACGTGGGTGGTGTCGTGAACATGTGTGGGGAGTTCCTGGACCAGGGGGAAAGGACAGTGTCAAGCTATGTAGACGATGATCAGCAGGGCAGGAGCAGGCTGAGACGATGGGTCAGCTGGGGCAGTCAGGCTTTTCGATCTTCGGTAAGAGGAAGAACTGGGGCTTTGGGGTTCATGGATGATGAGGTTAGAAGCTGTCGGTGGGAGATCCCCTGAGGTGATCCTCTGAGGTGATAAGGTTGTGAATGATCTGGGAGATGATGTTTTGGTGATGGGAGGGTGAAGTCATGGTCAAAGTGGCAATAGGAGGAGGTGCCCGTGAGTGTCAAAATACCACTGCGCCACCTCCCCCCCATCTCCCCCCGCCTTGTCTGCTGGTTTGATGGTGAGGTTGAGGTTGGGGTGAAGGGAGTGGAGAGCTGCGTGTTGCGAGGGTGAGAGGTTGTAGTGTGTGAGGGGAGTGGAGAGGTTGAGGTGGTTAATGTGACACCGGCAGTTTGAAATAAAGAGATTGAGTGCAGGCAACAGACCAGCACGGGGTGTCCACTTGGATCGGGTGTGTTGGAGGTGGGAGAAGGGGTCCTCGGAGGATGGGCGGAGTCTTAGTGGAAACAGGAAGCCCGGCTGTGGAGGCGGTGGAAGAAAAGTCCGATGTCACAAAGCGTTTTTTCAAATTGTGTTACATTGTATTCTAAACACCAAACTTTCTAATGAGCTGTCACTAAATAACACGTGATGCACTCATTGGTTGGAAGGCGTAGAGCAAACACTGACTTCAAGAATTTACACTGATGTTTCATCCAATCAGTGCACTGGCTGTTAGCACCAGGATTCAGAATTAAATCACAACAGTATATGTAGATCCAATCTGAAAATGTGTTGCTGGAAAAGCGCAGCAGGTCAGGCAGCATCCAAGGAGCGGGAGAATCAACGTTTCGGGCATGAGCCCTTCTTCAGGAATGAGGAAAGTGTGTCCAGCAGGCTAAGATAAAAGGTAGGGAGGAGGGACATGGGTGAGGGGCGTTGGAAATGTGATAGGTGGAAGGAGGTCAAGGGGAGGGTGATAGGCCAGAGTGGGGGTGGGGGCGGAGAGGTCAGGGAGAAGATTGCAGGTTAGGAAGGCGGTGCTGAGTTCGAGAGATTTGACTGAGACAAGATCACCCTCACCTTGACCTCCTTCCACCTATCGCATCTCCAACGCGCCTTCCCCATGTCCCTCCTCCCTACCTTTTATCTTAGCCTGCTGGACACACTTTCCACATTCCTGAAGAAGGGCTCATGCCTGAAACGTCGATTCTCCTATTCCTTGGATGCTGCTTGACCTGTTGTGCTTTTCCAGCAACACATTTTCAGCTCTGATCTCCAGCATCTGCAGTCCTCACTTTCTCCTATGTAGATCCAATGTTAACTTTCAGAGTCCAAATTGTTTAATTACACCTAATCTCAATAAACTTAGAGTCTGCTTTGCTGTCATAACTGTCAGTATAGTGAGGGCAGAAGGCCATTCATTGCATCTTCAATTCCTGCTCTAGGTCATCTATCCTCTCATTATTTGCAGTCTATCAGCACGATGGGCTCTGTTGCTTTAATCAGGACGTCCTTTCTGTCACTTAAAACATTCAGCTTTTATTATCTTTCATTTTTGCTTCCTAATCTTTCACCCTTCAGTGTAGAAATTTTACACAGACTGGAGGAATTCCTGAAGATGGTGAGTGCTGAAGAACTGAAGTGAGAAAGTCTATCACCATAAAACTTGTCTTCAAACATTTAGACTAAAATGTAATGCTGAATTATAGAACACATTTACTGCACTAGAAAATAGACAGGTAGGAAGGCTCAGAAAAAGGGGTGAACTCAAGAAATGCACAAGATAAAAAAACATCCTTTACTCACCAAGTCAGTGATAATAGGATGCTTACCAAGTGATAATAGGATACCCTCAGGCAATTAAGAACATTTGCCTAAACATCGGTGAATCTGTGTGAACAGGACACCAAGTGATAACATTCCCTTGAGAAATTAATGACAGTGTTTGATTCTGACCCCAAAATGAAACTCGGTACGATCAAAAGCCTTGTAATTGACGGTCAGATCCTGTCAATAATAATGGATTCTTCTAACCCCTTGCAAGCGGGGCAGACACAGAGAGAAAAAAATGTCTTTGCTGTTACAAGACCCTGCCTTGAGAGTTCAAAAAGACGAGAGAAAGAAAGAGAGAGAGAGAGAGAGAGAGAGACCATTTTAGCACTGAGGATGTTGAAACCAGTAGAAAATTAACTCTCAGTGCTTACCTGCTATGGATTGAATTAAATTTCATTTTGGGACTTTATGATGATATTGGGTAGCAATTACCACTTATTAAATACAAACTCTGTAAAAGGGAATATTGATGAACCTTTAACTTACTTGCTGTTCTTGCAGACCACTCTACAGACCTTACAGACTGCACCACTGTCAATTCTAACCAATCAGATCTTATGCCTTATTTGAATTTGAATTGCAACCTGAAAAGAAAGCATGTTTAATTCAAAGACTGATGAATCAGTTTAAATGCAACCTTACGGTGACATCTCAGCCTCAGGTACAGAATGATTCAGTGCTTCAAAAGCAGGAGTCTGCTCCGAGCTCAGAACATAATCCGAACATTGAAGAGATTCTGGCGCAATGTGTCAGGAAGCCACTTTATGGTCAAAAGTTTGCCCTCCTTGCTAAGAAGCCAATTTGTAAAATAATTGTATCTGACATGTGAGCTGTGCAAGGTTACCTTGTGAACTCACCAATTAGCGTAGACTGGTACTTCTTTATGATAGGGGTTTATCTCACTAGCAGGTTCCTAACTCGGCTGGGTATGTTTTCCCACCCGATGGATGGCTTGGGCCTGTAAAAGTGATTAGTCAAGCGTACACAGCCCTGTCAATTAACTTTTCTCCCTTACGAATTAATGTCTTTCATTGTTATCTGTCTCATTAAGGACATGTAATGTTTTTGTAAACTTCTGTGTAAAGGAAGCCACTTTGTATCAGTACGTCGGGGTAGCTGCTGGGGCACTTGGTGAGCTGGTACCCTTCTCCCCGAGGTTATCAGAACCTAGTCAGGTTAGCTTACAGATAACAGTGTTATGTTGTAATAATGATGCTATTGATAAATAAAGGGATGACTAAAATTAAACTAATTTGTCTGGAAGAAGTTTTTTTTATTCCAAACTTCCAAAGAGTATGATCTCCGAGACGAACCAAGAGAGAGGCTTATAGGTCACAGTCCATAAGGGATTCCCTGGGGCATCTCATAACTGTACTATAACAAGAGAGGTTACAGAGAATGTTGAATATCTGAAGTAGTTTATAAAGAGAAGGAGAATTGTGGTGTTCTGGAGAATGATGCAAAGTGAAGGAAGTTTGCTGAGTCTCGAGCAGGTTGTAATGTTACAAAGGATTGTAGGGTCAAGACAAGGTTACAATGTTAAGGAGAGTGTATGATTTTGGGCAACTTTCTCAAATGATATGGTATTTTAGGGTCTGAAGTTATTTACAAAAATATGGAGACCTCCAGGGTCTGGACAACTTTACAGCACTATGGAGGATTGTGGAAGTGATGACTGGTTATTCATTAACAAGATGAATATGGAGAACTATCTGGAGATTGTACAAGTTATAGTTGAAGCAGGACGTTACTGAAATAGGGAGCGTTTTCGTGCTTGAGATTGCATGAGATTGTGTAGCCTTGTGCAGTTCACTGTGATAGAGGTTGTCCTCACATCTGGAAGATGTTACCAATAGGGAAAGGAGAGGATTGTAAAACAGATAATGAAACGCTTCCTGTAATTATGGAACTGTGAAAAAAAATGTTTTTAACATGAAGTCCATGGTTTGCAGAGACCTTCCAGCAGCCCTATGACATCAGGATCTATTGTTTGTCGGACTTGTGTTAAATGAATGAGGTAAAGATAAAGTTTTGAGTTAATTGCTGATACAAATAGGGACAGCAGCGTAGGAATACTGGAGAGTGGTATACATGGAATCAATGATGATAAAACCATCAGACAGTGGAGCAGAATTATACCATTCAGTCAATTGAATTTGCTTCTCCATTCATTGAGTTGATCTGATAATCCTCAAATCCGCTCTCCTGTCTTTGACCCAGAGCCATTTAGTCCCTGAATAATTGCAATTTTGTCTGTCTTCTCTTTAATATACTTATTGTTCTAACTTTGACAACCCCCTGTGTTAAAGAGTTGCACAGATTTACTACCGTCTGAGAGATGAATATTCTCTTCATTGCTATCTTAAACATACGATTACCAACAATAACTTGTTTGCAAAATAAAACAATAGTAAAACACTTAAGAATATACAGTCAACAAACTGCATCTGTTTTTAGAAATGCCCAGTTTTGACAGTGTAAAAGTGAAACGGGTGTTTGATCCTTATTAGTCCCTCCAAACAATCCAGTCATTCTCCTCAGCATTCCTGTTCACGTTCTCTTCCGAGAGTCACATCTTATGGTTTCCTTATTCGCTCTGCTGCTTGTTCGACAGTAATTCTCTATTTACTGGTCTCCTCATGACCCTCCTCTTGCCACCTGTCCCATCATTGTGTGTTGGTCTGACTCCTACTGTATTTAACTCCTGTTCCTCCGAAGTGAATATCTAACCCTTGACTGCCAGCTCTCTGCCGTGTGGTTTCATTCTGCTCCCTTCCTGTCCTCTGGTTGACAATACTTCTTCTTTGGTAAAAACAATGACTGCAGATGCTGGAAACCAGATTCTGGATTAGTGGTGCTGGAAGAGCACAGTAGTTCAGGCAGCATCCAAGGAGCAGTAAAATTGATGTTTCGGGCAAAGGCCCTTCATCAGGAATAAAGGCAGAGAGCCTGAAGGGTGGAGAGATAGTGGAGGGTGGGGGTGGGGAGAAAGCAGCATAGAGTACAATAGGTGAGTAGGGGAGGGGTTAAAGGTAACCTTCATCCCCTCCCTCACTCACCTATTGTAACCTTCATCCTCTCCCCCACTCACCTATTGTACTCTATGCTACTTTCTCCCCACCCCCACCCTCCACTATCTCTCCACCCTTCAGGCTCACTGCCTTTATTCCCGATGAAGGGCTTTTGCCCAAACATCGATTTTACTGCTCCTCAGATGCTGCCTGAACTGCTGTGCTCCTCCAGCACCACTAATGCTTCTTCTTTACCCAGTTTTCTTCGTTGCTGCTGATCCATAGTTCAGGCTTATTAACTATGCACCCCCCCCTCCCCCACCAAACACACCGCATATCCCTTTACTTTCCATTGTTCAGAGTTATTTGAAGTTTTTTCTGTATAACCCGGGGGTTAATACTTGTCTATTGCTGTCTGGATATTTGTGCTGCTCAGTCGTTTTGTCTATTCACGAATTTATGAATAGACATTAGGGGATATTTCAACATGCTCCTCAACTGCTCTCTGAACTTGGACTGAGTAGCCACGTAAATAAATGTGTTTGTGCAACAATTTAAATTTCTCAGCATGTAGGCAAGCACTTCCAATATCCCATCAGAACTGACGATGGAATCACCAAAATCAAAAAAATATATAATGTAAACAAACCACAGGAGGATGAAAGTGCCTGATATGGTAAAGAGTAAAATCATTGACTTCCTTCTGCTCTCCATCTCTTGGTCATTGTTTTTTTCATCTTTGTTTTGATGCTTCAGTCCCATACGGACTCGACTGGCCATTAAAATGTGTCTGACTGTCATCGCATTGAATAACAGAATTAAACCGAATGGTGGTAATGGTGTTCAAGCCTTTTCAAACATTCTAAATCCAATCCACCTTGGATCTCTAAAGTAGATTTGCTTATTAGAACAGCGCCATTCTACATCGTTAATTACCCACTTAGGTTTATATCTGAAGTAAATGGGAATGTTTTTTAAACATAGGAGAATGCCAGTTGTTGCTAGAACCACAGTCGCAGTTTTCTTGGTGCAATATTTCAATTTTAGCTTCTGGCAAGAAATGACAACAAATCGATCAAAAGTGAAAGTCACGGTGAACCAGACAGAACAGTCTATGGCTACACGAATCACAACATAGAGAGGTCGACACACAGAAGTGAGCTTCACGACATTCAATGGGAAATAATAATTGTTGATTCGACGGAGTATGATCTCAGTGATAATGACCAGGAGATCCATCAATGCCATGGCCACCAGGTAGCGAGTGGTGCAAGTGGAAAGTCCACACTTTCCCTGAGACAGAATTGCAATTGCTATTATGTTAACTGCAAAAAATAAAGTAGGACCCGGTGAGCAAACTTAATCTTTTGAAGACAAATAATATCAATTCTGAGCAGAGGTATGGATTATATTTGTACAGAAAATGTGCACAGGGACCATGTCTCAAATAAAAAACAATTCAAACATTAATTTCTCTTTCTGAACCTGTTTTCTTACTGCTCTTGTGATAGATACATAACTTAAATGCATGTCATTTTGAGCAGTATATGGTCATTAGCATCAAACAGACAACAAGTGGCTGTTCCTAAACTTCAGTGCGATTTTAGAATAAAAAACACTCAGAGTAATCCTCTGCAATAGCAGCACCAGCAGGGTCTGATGGTCGTAGTAAATGGTGGTCAGCTGTTTCAGCTCCAAGACATCTCTATATGAGTTCCTCAGAATAGTGTCCCAGCCCAAACCATCTTCAGCTGCGTCATCAATGACCTTCCTTTTCTCATATGGTCAGCAATGGGATGTTTCCAGATGAGTGCACAATGTTCAGCATCTTTCACAACTTCTCAGATTCTGAAGCAGTCCATGTTCAAATGTGATAAGTTCTGGACAGTACCGACATTTGCCCTGACAACTTAGAAGTAACAATCAGGCCACATACATACCAGGCTACAACCATGACCAATAAGAGACAACATAGCCACTGCCCTGTGGTATTCATTGGTGTTACAGTCACTGATTCTTCTGCGATCAATAGCCTGAGCATTACTATTGAACAGAAAACTCAACTTACCCACATTGGCTACAAGAGCAGGTCATGGCTCAGAATACTGATTCAAATAACTCACCACCTGTGTCCCCAAAGTCTGTCCATCACCTGCAAGGAATAGGTCAAAATGTGGTGGAATACATCCCACTCCCACTTGCCTGGGATGGTGGAGCTCCAACAACAATCAAGGAACCTGACACATTCAGGTTTGATTAGCTTTACATCAACGAGCATCCACTCACCCGACCACCAATGCTCAGTGGCACCAAAGTATAACATCCACAAGATGGGCTGCAGAAATTCACCAAGGCTCCTCAGAAAGCAGCATTTAAACTCACAGCCACTCCTGTCCAGGACAAGAGCAACAAATACACAGGAACATCAGCACTTTAAATTTCACTCCAACTCTCCAAAATGCTGGTGCCAAACTACTTTCCATTCTGTCTTGAAAATATATCGCCGTTCCTCCACTGTCACTTGGTCAAAACACTGCAATTGCCTCCCTAATGGCATTTGTCTAAACTCATTGCGCATTGACTGCAGCGGTTCAAGAAGGCAATTCACCATCATCTTCTCAAGAGCATCGAGGGGTGGGTTATGAATGTTGGCCAGCCAGTGATGCCCATATTCTACAAAATGAACAAAAGGAAGAATACTGATCTAAAACAGTCCTCAATTCTGCCTTTTACATTTCGATTTGTGAAAGTTTTGTGAAGTTAAATCCTGCACAATTATTCCAGTAGCAGACTTTACATCTCAATTATTCTCTTTATTTTAAGTTTATTTTAATCTTCATCTCACAGACTACTTATTGTGAAGGTGGTAATTTTATCAGAGTCTTCAATTAACTCACTTTTTTTTTCATCTTCACATGGTTTTGTCTTCACTAAGAAAGACACAAACAAACAATACAACTGTTGGAGAACACAGATTCCTTGAAGGGTGAGGAACTGAATGATTTATAGACAAAAGGTGGTGGGAAACCTGATGAGAATAAATCCCCATGATCCTCAGGTGCATTACAGAACACTTAAGGAATTGACCTTGGTGGTTGTCTTTCAAAATTCTGACATTCTGGAATTGTTGGAATTGCAAGTTGAGAAATGGGACACCACTTTAGTTTTCTAAATGGAGTCACCAGACTGACACCATTAATGGGGGAAATCTTGAAGTCCACTGGAAAACATTTGATAGCAATGACAAGATCAGATAAACTCAACACAAATTTAAGAAAAGTAATTCATCCTTGAAAATTATTAAAAGTTTTCACGGACGTAAATAATAAAGTGGCTCGGAGGAACCATTGTCAAGCTTAATTGGACTTTCAGAGAGCTTTTTTGAGCTCCATACAGTGATAAGCATGTAAAACTACAGGGTGTGGAATTGAGGGAAGTGTACTGTCATGAAGAACGTGCCAACTGGAGAACAACAGAAAAGAATAGGAAGAAATGGGAATTTGTCAGAGAGACAGGCAGTGACTGGTCAGGTAGCATAGGGATCAATAATTGACCTAATTTATTCACAATACATATTAATGTTTTACATATTGGAACTTAACATGTTATCTCTGGCACTGTAGACAATACAAAGTTGGTTGGAATGGTCAGCTTTGAGGAGTAAGCAGAGATGAACTCCTGTGTTTTGTACAAATTAAATGAATGGACAAATTTATAGCAGAGAACATACAAAATGGATAAATGTGAGGTTACCAATTTAGCAAATCTGAAAGTCAGACTATTATCGATATACTGATAGGTTGATAATTTGGGAGTTGCAATGAACCTGAGTGCTCTTCTGTACCAGGCAATGAAGGTGAACATGCAGGTGAGCGGGAGGGGAAGAAGATAAGTGACATGTTGGCTT
The DNA here is from genome assembly GCF_020745735.1 of Hemiscyllium ocellatum. Lineage (NCBI taxonomy): Eukaryota > Metazoa > Chordata > Chondrichthyes > Orectolobiformes > Hemiscylliidae > Hemiscyllium > Hemiscyllium ocellatum. The sequence goes on along the minus strand of NC_083421.1, from coordinate 11,118,206 downwards.
TCAAAGTGAGAGGATTCCAGTAGAAAGTGCAATTATCTCCCACTATTGTATTAACCCCTGGCAGAGCAGAACTGTGGTATGAAGAGAGACTATCAACTAAGATTATACTCACTGGCCTTCAGAAGAACAGGAGGGGATCTCATCAAACTTGTAAAATTGTAAATACGCCTGAGCAGGTTAACAGACTAAGGATGTTTTGAATGACCCGTGAGTCCAGACTCCTCTGTCACAGTCTACGGTCAGGGCATAGGCTATTCAGCACTCAAGTAAGTGGCAATTTCTTCACCCAGAGAGAGGTGAGCCTGTGGAATTCTCAGCTGAAAAAGATGTTCAGGCCAAAACATTCAGGAAGGCTTTCAAAATAGTTTATAGATCGCAATGGAACAAAGGATGAGAATGAGAAGGAAGTAGGAGCAGTCCACCGAGATAGACAATCAGCCAGAATGATACTCATTGTTCAGGCACGCTCTGAACACCCTCCTCCTGCTCACATTTGCTATGTGTTAGGGTTTGCTGGATTGGCTGGGTTTGTTGAGCGGTGTTCCCGCGGCCCTGGGAAATAATCTTCTCACAGTTTCCAACAATAATCTCGTGCAAAATCATGGAAACTCATGATTTTGTTTGATTCAGCACAGAGGTGACCACAGAGCTCGGTCCCATCCTTCCAGGGTCCCTTTCCACTTTGTTCCTGGGTTTGCTGTCGCTGTTCCTCGCAAACCCGGGATGGATCCGGCAGATCTCTTTCCCCACACCCACTCAGGCTGTGCTCTCACCCCTTCCACACTCTGCAGCCTCTGCTCCATGTTTTGTGAATGTTCAAAACAAAGACACATTGGAACTACCCTCCCCAAGTTTCATTCTGAATTGTGTGGTCAAACGCTCAGGTCTCCCTGAAATATCTCCAGCAGATCACAGCACAACCTCCAGCAAAAACATTCCAGTCCTTCCACTATCTTTCCAGGAACAGAATTAATTGAAATGCCTATTTCCAGCAAGTTAGTTGCTGGGTCCACTGCAATAATAATAATTGCAGGGCTTCAGCATGTTGCTGTACACCTGACCAGCTCAGAGTAACGAACACAGGCGCTCAGTGGACAGGCACAGAGTAAGTTTCAAACCCGGGAGTCAGTGTGGGGTTGAAATCCCTTTCCAATATGGAGCTTCACAGCCAGCTCCCGGTGAAATGGGTGATACCCAACACATTCAATGTCATTGTTTCTGAGCTTCATAACACAGCACTGCATCACAGGGGCAAAATAACGAGGACAGGGAAAGATACAGCAAGGAAAAACATTCACCTTAAAATAGAATAGGGTCATTACTTACTGGAGTATAAGTTTCCGAAATATGGGGTATAATCAGGATATTCGGACTAACTGAAGGAGTGTGGCCTTCGGGAGTCCAATTGCAAAATGGAACAATTTAATAATGAGACTGTGAGAACATGTGAAACAGTCAGTTATATTTTAATCTGAATCTACAGAGCAGAACGAGTCGATCAGGGTTCAGGACCATCATGTCCCAGTAAGGAGGAAGAACGGGATTGGCAAGGTAAGGGACACTTGGATAATGAGAGAGGTTGTGAAATTCGTCAACAGGAAAAGGGAAGCATATGTAAGTTTCAAGAAAGTAATATCAGACAGGGCCCGTGAGGAATATAAAGAAAGCAGGAAAGAACCAGAGCAGAGAATTAGGAAAGCAAGGAGGGGCCACTAAATGACCTTGGCAAGTAGGGTTAAAGGGAATCCAAAGGCATTCTGTACTGACAGTAAAAACAAGAGGATAACTGTGAGGAAGTAGGTCCACTCAATGATAAAAAGTGAAATTGTGTTTTGATGCAGAGGAATGGGTCAGATCTTAAATGAGTGCTTTGCATCAGTATTCACTCAGGGGAATGATATGGATAAGAGGGGGACTAATGTGGAGCATGATAATATGCTGGGGCATTTTGAGATCATGAAAGAACTGATGTTGGGTCTCTTGAAGAGCATTCGTACCCAAGGCCCGTTGGTATTGAGCACAGGTTCAGAGAGAAGTAAGAGAGGAGGTGAATGGGGCCTTGAGCATGATCTTTGTAACCTCGCTAGCCACTGGAGAGGTTCTGGAGGACTGGCAATGAGCTAATGTTTTTCCACTGTTCACAAGGGCAAATAAGGATAGTCCAGGAATCTATAGATTGGTGAGTCTTACATCGGTGGTTGGGAAGCTATTGTAGAGAATTCTCAGCAATAAGGTTTACATGCATTTTGAAAAGCATGGCCTAATTAGGAATAGTCAGTGTGGCTTTATGCAGGGCAAGTCATGTCTTAGCAACATGATTGAAGTTTTAGAGGAGTTGAAGAAGGTGATCAATGAGGATACAGCCGTGGATGTTGTTCACATAAATTTCAGTGAAGTTTTTGACAAGCTCTTTCATGATAGTGATGCGAAGTTGGTGTGCAAAAATGGTAACATTGTAAAATTGGGGAAAGCATTACATCTTCCCTTTAAAAGATAGTGTTCTTTTTGGTGATTTGAATTAGTATGGATGTTTGAACAGTTGAGAAAATGGAGGTGTGCAGATTGAAACATTTTACATTGAACAGCCAAGCAGCATTTTATCACGACAACAATTCTTTTCAAATTTTGCCAATTAATTCAAATCAAGCACTTCGATATTGAAATGAATTAATTGTAATTCTGATGGTGTTAGGAGAAAGTGAGGACTGCAGATGCTGGAGATCAGCGCTGAAAATGTGTTGCTGGAAAAGCGCAGCAGGTCAGGCAGCATCCAAGGAGCAGGAGAATTGACGTTTCGGACATGAGCCATTCTTCAGGAATGATTGCTCATTCCTGAAGAAGGGCTCATGCCGAAATGTCGATTCTCCTGCTCCTTGGATGCTGCCTGACCTGCTGCGTTTTTCCAGCAACATATTTTCAATTCTGATGGTGTTTACAAACTTGAACCAATCCAATTGTAAAGAAATCAGTAAGTTATCGTCAGGATAATGATAGGGCACTTGGACAGAGAGAGGAGAGCCAATTCCCATCTGAAGAGATAAGAAACCTCTATACTCTCAGAAAAAGAAACAGATTTATTCATGAAGGTACATGGCACATTTAGTGTGTATATTCCTGACACCAGAATTCGACCGAGAGAGAATTCAGAGCAGACAAATTCATCGAGAAAAAATCCCGAAGAGCAGACTCAGAGGAGAGGTAGAGGAGTATTCGGGAAGTCAAATTCTGTGTGAATTCTGAGAGACTAAGCTTTACTTTATTGTTTTCTCATTCCCTGGATTTATATAAGTGGTCCCTGCATTATTGAAGCAGCATACGAATAGAGTTTATTTCAGTGAGTGAATTGGTCGTAGTTAGGGATTAGTTATTACATTTGTTAGGAATTTTGTTAATTTGTTCATCGTTGGAATAAGAAAAATAAATTGTTATTTGTTAATTTCAGAGTGAGCAAAATAATTTTGTTTCATTATTCAAGTCTTTCCAACAGATTGGGAAATGAGAGGTAGGTTATAACCCTTCCCGGTATTCGTTATTCCATTACAAGGTGAGGTGCTGCTCTCTGGGTGTTTCGGTTTTAATTATCAGAGGAGTGACAACCGCCTCTTCGGAACAGTCAGCTCATCTAGAAGATGAAGATGCATGGGATTCACGGTGACTTGGCTGTTTGGAATTGGAATTGCCTTGTTCATAGAAGATAGAGAGTAGTGTTGGAAGGTGGTGATTCAGACTGCAGGATTGCGAACAGTCGTGTTCTGCAGGGATCTGCACTGGGATCTCTGCTGCTTGTGATATAAATGAATGATCTGGATGAAAATCTAGATGGTTGAGCAAGTAAGTTTGCAGACAATACAATAATTGATTGATTTGTAGATAACGTAGAAATTTGTCAAAGGATCGAGCAGGATATCGTTCAGTTACACAGGAACGGGCCCATTGATACATGAGGAGAAAGAGCAGGTGGAGTTTAATCCGGGTCAGTATGGGTACTCCCCTCCGGAAGATCAAATACGAAGGTAAAGTGTCCAGTTAATGGCAGGAGCCTGAACAATGTTGATGGACAAAGGGATCTTGGGGTACATGTTCATAACTCCCTGAAAGTGGCCACACAGGTAGATAGGGTGGGGAAGAAGGCCCAATGTATGTTTGCCTTTATTGCTCGAGGAATTGAGTACAAGTGTCAGGATGTCATGGTGCAGTTTATAGGGCTTTACTTAGGCCACATTTTGAGTATTGCATTCAGTTCTGGTTGTCACAGTACAAGAAGGATTTGGAGGCTTTGGAGAGGGTGCAGAAGAGGTTTACCAGGGTGTTGTCTGGATTAGAACGTGTGAGGAACAAGGAGAAACTCGGGTTGCTTTCTCTGGTGCAGCAAAGGAGGTGGAGAGAGTTGGTAGAAGGCTCTGAAATTATGGGATGCCTGGATAGGTTTGATAGTCAGAATGTGTTTCCCAGAGTCGAAATGTCTAATACTATGAGGTATGCATTTAAGGTGAGAGGGGAAAGTTCAAAGGAGCCATGGGGAGCAAGTATTTTACACTGAGTGGCAGGAGACTTTGTTGGTGGTGGCAATTACAATAGGGACAATGAAAGTAATTTTGGATGATCACATGAATACGTAAAGAATGGAGGAATACAGATCAAAGGCAGGCAGAAGGAATTAATTTAATTTGGCATCATGTATGCCAACATCATGTGTCAATGGGCTCATTCCTGTGCTGTATTGTTCTATGTTCTATGCAAGATTGCAAGATGTTTTAGATATCATAAAGTTTATCGAGAGGCAAGAGTGGACATGAGACCACTAGAAATGTGCCTGGAGAAGTAGCAATAGGGAACAAAGAAATGCTGGAGAAACCTTGCATCAGTTTTCCCAGTGGGGACATCAGTAACATCCCAGAACCATCAGGGGTCTGGGAGAGGGTTGAGTGTAGTGGCCACCATTTCAGAGTAGGTGCTGGGAATGCTGAAAGGTTTGAAGGCGGATAAATAACCCGGACTGGATGGGTTACATCACAGGGTTCCAAAGGAGATAGCTGAGGAGGTTGTAAAGGTATTGGTGGTGATCTTTCAGGAATCACGGGAGTCAGGTAGGGTCCTGAGAACTGAAAATGGCTAATATTAACACCCCTGTTTAAGGAGGGAGAGAGGCAGAAGACAGATTACTATAATCTGGAAGGTATGGCCTTGGTCATTTCTCAGACTTGAGAGTTTGTTTTTGTGGATGCGATTGGTGAATACATAATAAAATAGGGCAGAAAATGTAAGGCTTCCTCAAGGTTCTGCCTGACAAATCTGTCAGAATGTTTTGAGGAGGGAATGAGCAAGTTAGACAGAGGAGAGCCAGTGGACGTGATCAATTCGGATTTCCAGAAGGCCTTTGACAAAGTGCAGCACAGAAAGCTGTTGTGTGATGCTGCTGCTCCTTTAACAAGGTTATGTTGGCATTGTGTTTTTTATAGTGAGGTCAAAAAAGTCTAAAAAACTATTGGATAGTTGGGAAGGAGACTTTGAGTTTGGTGTTGGTGTTACAACATTTTAATGTTTATGTTAACAGTAACATATCTACGACATTCATCTGACCTGCACATAACACAATTCTCAAGAATTTATTATCAAAAATGTTTAAATGGAGCTTGTTGTTACAGCTCTTCAATTGGAAAATTGTGCGTGTGACAGGAAGGGTAACAGTGATTCCTGATGCATTGTCGAGGCTTGAATGAGACACTGAGGCATTTGGTGGCAGGAGTAAGATAGACTGAAACAAAATATAGTTTTGAATGTTTGCATGAGTATTGTCCAATTAATGTGTTTGTGTTTTGTGGAGTACGAACAGTTTCGGATTAAGGGTTTTAAATGAAGCCATCCTTGGATATTGATAGTTTATTCTTTAAAGGGGGAGGTGTGATGATGCTGCTCCTTTAACAAGTTTATGTTGTGCCTTTTTTTTCAGAGAGGTTGTTAAAGTCACAGATTCCAAGAAGTCTAAGTTGAAGGGTTTTAGGAGTAGTTCGATAATCACTCATAGATGCTGCATCAGGCAAAAAGCTTTTACGTTTTAAAAGAAGTATCATGTCAGGTGAGTGGCTCATTCTCCCAGCACAGCTTCACTCTGGTTTGGGTTGTCTTCTTTGGCAGTCTGGCTATTCACTGAAAGCATCTTGGAGAAAGTGAGGACTGCAGATGCTGGAGATCAGAACTGAAAATGTGTTGTTGGAAAAGCGCAGCAGGTCAGGCAGCATCCAAGGAGCAGGAGAATCGACGGTTCGGACATGAACCCTTCTTCAGGAATGAGGAGATTGCGCCAAGCAGGCTAAGATAAAAGGTAGGGAGGAGGGACTTGGGAGAGGGGCATTGGAAGTGAGGATAGGTGGAAGGAGGTAATAGCAAAATGACAGCTGGAGGAAGAGCGCCTCATCTTCTGCCTAGGAACCCTCCAACCACAAGGGATGAACTCAGATTTCTCCAGTTTCCTTATTTCCCCTCCCCCAACCTTGTCTCAGTCCCAACCCTGGAACTCAGCATCACCTTCCTAACCTGCAATCTTCTCCCTGACCTCTCCGCCCCCACCCCCACTCCGGCCTATCACCCTCACCTTGACCTCCTTCCACCTATTGCATTTCCAATGCCCCACCCCCAAGTCCCTCCTCCCTACCTTTTATCTGAACCTGCTTGGCACACTCTCCTCATTCCTGAAGAATCGCTCATGCCTGAAACGTCGATTCTCCTGCTCCTTGGATGCTGCCTGACCTGCTGCGCTTTTCCAGCAACACATTTTCAGCTCTTATCCACTGGAAGCAGTCAGGCAGTTGAAGCTGAGGATGCAAAGGAGCAGGTCCATGCTGGTTCTCTCTCTCTGACTGCTCTGCTGTAAGACCCTGGGTTTGATTTACCTCTTTTTTGCAAAAGGGTGTTTATGGGGATTGTTATTTGGAACAGCATCATTAAGTTGGGATGACCTACTGATTTTTCAGATAAGCTGTTATTGAGTATTCTGTTCTCTTTAGTTTGGTTTCATTCAGTAATCTTGTAAAGAAATTATGTTTTGTATTGACTAACTGCAACCCTTCTGAAATATTCACATTGCACCTGCTTAAAACAATACAGTTAAAGTCAGGGTACTTTACTGAAATGTTTTGAGGGGGTCTGACCTGGATGAGAACAGTTGAATACGATAAGAGGCCATGGTATTAGGGGCAAGGTACTGGCATGGGTAGAGGATTGGCTAACTGGCAGAAGGCAGAGAGTCAGGACAAAGGAGTCTTTTTCAGGATGGCAGCTCGTAACTCGTGGATGTTGTCAGAGGTCAGGATTACACCTCAGCTATTCACATTATACATTACCGATGTGAAAGAAGGCACTGAGGGCAGTGTTGCTAAATTAGCGATGGCACAAAGATAGCTGGAGTGTTGGAGTGGCGAGGCTGCAGAAGGACTTGGATCTGCGCAGCAAGTGGGAAAGCAAATGGCACATGAGAAACAATTTGGGGAGATGTGAGCAAATGTAGTTCATGAGGAAAACTTTACACACTTTCCTAAATTGGGACAGGCTTCAAAAATCTGAAGTACAGTGGGACTTGGAAGTCTGAGGACAGGACTCTCTTCAGATTAAAGTGCAGGTTCCATCGACAGTTAGGAGGGAAAATGCAGGGTAGACGTTCATTTCAAGAGGGCTAGAATACAAGAGGAGAGATGTACTACTGAGATTGCATTGGGAATATAGTGAGCAGTTTTGAGCCTCATATTTCAGGAAGGATGTGTTGAAGTTGGAGGGGTCCCGAGGAAGTTTACAAGAATGATGCTGGGGTTTAGGGTGTGACACATGAGGAGTAGCTGAGGACTCGGGGTCTGTACTCACTGAAGGTCAGGAGGACGAGATGGAGATCTGATCAAAACTTAGAGAAGTGATAGGCCTGGATAGAATAAACATGGAGAACCTGTTTCCATGGAGATACCATGACCTGAAAACACAGCCTCAGTGTGAAGGGACCACCCTTTAGAACTGAGATATGGAGGAATGTCTTTAACTAGAGAATAGATAATCTGTGGAACTCATTGTGATAGAGGGTGATGGAGGCTACCGAATGCAATTAACATGGGAATAAATAGGTTCTTGATTAGGAAAAGGATCAAGAGCAAAAGGAGAAGGAAGGAGAATTTTGAGGAATATATTGGCGCTGATTGATTGGAAGAGCAGACTCAATGGGGTGAATGGCTAGTTCTGTTCCTCCATCTTGCGGCCTTATTGTGCGCTTATGGCTGCACTGCAGTTATTGCAGCAAATTAAAGCTCAGTCCAGCGGTAACATATTGGCAATGGATAGAAGATTCACTGGCTCATAAGAAGCAGTAGGCAGAGAGAAATTTGTCATTTTCCAGTTGACAAGATGGAATGGGTGAGGTGCCACAGGAATACAGTGGGCAGATTCCAATCTGTTACAGCTGAGAGAATGACATGGATGAAGGGACCAATGTCACGGTTGGTAATGTTGCAGATGCCACAAAGACATGTAGGAAAGGAAGTTACAAAGCAAAGCTAAACATAAAGGATGATTACAGATTGACAAATGGACATAGAGAGTTTAATTTAGTTTGTAGGTATTTGGCAAGATTAGATTAGATTCCCTACAGTATGGAAAGAGGCCCTTCAGCCCAACAAGTCCACACCAACCCAGTCCTTTACATTTACCCCTGACAAATACATAGAACAGAGAACAATATAGCACAGAACAGGGCCTTTGGCCCATGATGTTGTGCCGAATATTTGTCCGAGCTTAATCACCTATCCATGTACCTATCCAATTGCCGCTTAAAGGTCACCAATGATTCTGACTCTGCCACTCCCACAGGCAGCGCATTCCATGCCCCCACCACTCTCTGGGTAAAGAACTTATCCCGACATCCCTCCATACCTTCCACCCTTCACCTTAAATTTATGTCCCCTTGTAAGACTCTGTTGTACCCGGGAAAAAGTCTTTAACTGTCTCCTCTATCTATTCCCCTGATCATTTAAAAAACCTCTATCAAGTCACCCCTCATCCTTTGCCGTTCCAATGAGAAAAGATCTAGCACTCTCAACCTATCCTCGTACGACCTATTCTCCATTCCAGGCAACATGATGATTAATCTTCTCTGCACCCTCTCCAAAGCTTCCACATCCTTCCTAAAGTGAGGTGACCAGAACTGCACACAGTACTCCAAATGTGGCCTTACCAAGGTCCTGTAGAGCTGCAACATCACCTCACAACTCTTGAATTCAATCCCTCTGCTAATGAACACTAATACGCCATAGGCCTTCTTACAAGCTCTATCCACCTGAGTGGCAACTTTCAAAGATCTATGAACATAGGCCCCAAGATCCCTCTCCTCCTCCACCTGACTAAGAAACCTACCGTTAACCCTGTATTCCGCATTCTTATTTGTCCTTCCAAAATGGACAACCTCACAGTTGACAGGGTTGAACTCCATTTGCCACTCCTTAGCCCAGCTCTGCATCATATCTAAGTCCCTTTGCACCTAACAACAGCCCTCCTCACTATCCACAACTCCACCTATCTTCGTATCGTCTGCAAATTTACTGACTGACACTTCGACTCCCTCTTCCAAGTCATTTATAAAAATTACAAACAGCAGAGGACCCTGCGGAACTTCACTTGTAACTGGGCTCCAGGCTGAATATTTACCATCTACCACCACTCTCTGACTTCGACCAGTTAGCCAGTTCTCTATCCAACTGGCCAAACGGCCCCAAATCCCATACCTCCTGACTTTCCGCATAAGCCAACATGGGGAAGCTTATCAAATGCCTTACTAAAATCCATGTACACTACATCCACTGCTCTACCCTCATCCACATGCTTGGTCACCTCCTCAAAGAATTCAATAAGACTTGTAAGGCAAGACCTACCCTTCACAAAACCATGCTGACTATCTCTAACCAAATTATTCTTTTCTAGATGATTATAAATCCTATCTCTTATCACCTTTTCCAACACTTTACCAACAACTGAAGTAAGGCTCACTGGTCTATAATTACCAGGATTGTCTCTACTCCCCTTCTTGAACAGGGGAACCACATTTGCTATCCTCCAGTCTTCTGGCACTATTCCTGTAGACAATGACAATTTAAAGATCAATGCCAAAGGCTCAGCAATCTCCTCCCTGGCTTCCCAGAGGATCCTGGGATAAATCCTACCCTGCCCAGGGGACTTATCTATTTTCACACTCTGCAGGATTTCTAATACCTCTTCCTTGTGAACCTCAATCCCACCTAGTCTAGTAGCCTGTATCTCAGTATTCTCCTCGACAATATTGTCGTTTTCTAGAGTGAATACTGTCGAAAAATATTCATTTAGTGCTTCCCCATCTCCTCTGACTCCACACACAACTTCCCACTACGATCCTTGATTGGCCCTAATCTTACTCTCGTCATTCTTTTATCCTTTAGCTATTTATATCCATTAACTATTTACCAGCTATCATCTCCTCAATACTTTAGATGATCAATAAGAACATTTCAGCTTCTCAGGTCTGAACTGTTAATCCTTCAGAACAGAATGCCTTTATCATAAGAGTGAGTAAAGACAAACATCTTTAAAGAGCTTCAAATCCAATTTTCTGCTTTTTTGTCAGTGAAGGGGATCATAACGGGTGGTACGGTGGCACAGTGGTTAGCACTGGTGCCTCAGAGTGCCAGAAACTTGAGTTCAGTTCCCGCCTCAGGCAATTGCCTGTCTGGCGTTTGCACATTCTCCCGTGTCTGTATGGGTTTCCTCCGGGTACTCCGGTTTCCTCCCACAGTCCAAACATGTGCAGGTTAGATGAATTGGCCTAGTGTTAGGTGAAGGGGTTAATGTAGGGGAATGGGTCTGGGTGGGTTGCTCTTCGGTGGGTCAGTGTGGACTTGTTGGGCCGAAGGGTTGTTTCCACACTGTAAGTAATCTAATCTAATCATAACCTAACATCCTGCCTCAGATGTGGTCTCAGCAGTTTTTCTGGACAGATACACAAAGATATCCCTCAGATCAAACCTGATACTCTTGTCAAAAAAAAAGCACCATTCCATTTGCCATCGAAGTCACTTGATTTGATGTAGTTTATGAGCAAGAATACACAATCCCTCTGTACCACCGTGTTCTGAAATCTCTCTCCAGTTAAATAATTTATGATTGTTTTATCTTTTCACCAAAAGACAAACTTCCCATCACCCACATTGTGTGTGTTTTTTTGCTGAAGGTTTGCTCATTAACCTCCCCTGTCTGTATCCCATTGCAGATGCTCTGCCTCCACTTGACGTCTTATTGAATGATTATTCTTGTGTCTTAGCAAATTGAGCTCCAATTCATTCAGCCCCATCATCTAAATCATTCATTTACATTATAAATTGTTGATAAACTTATACTGATCTCTGAGACACTCCACTACTAACAGCTTTCCAACCTGAAAATAAGGAATAATCTCTACTCTGTATTTCTGTTAACTAGCCAAGGATCCCCAGTTCCTGTGTAGAAACCCAGGAAGGTTTCATGGCCTCCTCCTGTGATGTATAACGTACTCAAATACGTTATTCTATTTCTGACCAACTCCTTAGAGAGACAGAATGGTCTCCTTCTGTCTCATTGCAATCATCCTGACGGGCTGAATGGAGTCTTCCTCAACCTGTGTAACTGAGAGAGCAACGCAAGGGTAAGGAGCTGCTGTTAGCCATTCGCCCCCTCCAGCCTGCTGCTCGATTTTGAAAGATCACGTCTGGTCTGATCTCATTGCAGCTGAACACCCCTTTCCTGTCAATTCCCAACAAAGTTTCACTCTCCTGTCCATCAGAGGTCAATCGAGTTCAGCCTTGAATATCTTCAATGACCCAATCTTCACTGTTCCCTGGGAATGAGGACACCATGGACAGCACAGCCCAAATGATAAACAAACATCCTTATCATCATCATAAATGGGAGACCCCTTAGTTTTAAAGTATGCTATCTGCACAGCAAGTCACCTCCTCTTTTGTGAAGTAAGTGCACATCAAATAGGAAAAGACCCGGGCCATTCATTCCCTCAAAACTATCCCATAATCCCCTTGACCCTGCTCAGTAACATTTATCAAATTCAGTCCATACTGTTCTCCGCAGAAGACATTTCTCCCTAAGACCTACTTTAAGACCATAGAGCACAAGACATTGGGAGCAGAATTAGGCCATTTGGCCCATTGAGTAGGATTCGCTGTTTGTTTGTAGCTGGCATGTTTCAGAGTACAATTATTCTGCCTTCTCACTATAACCCCAATCTCCTTAATAATCAAAATATATCTACTACAGCCTTAAAGACATAAGTGTGTCTGTGTCTCTGTATGAATGTGCTATGTGAGTGTGTCTGTTTCGGTGTGTTTCTGCTAATGACAGAACACAGAGCATGGTCTTGGTCATGCCGGACTGTATTTCAGACTGGAGGCCTGTGACCAGCGGTGAGCCACAGGGATCGGTGCTGCATCCACTTTTGCTTGTCATTTATATCAATGACTGAGGTAAGATTATAACAGGTATGATTAGCAAGTCTGTGGATGCCACCCAGGTTAGCTGTACAGTGGAGAGTGAAGAACATTGTCTAAGATTACAAATAATTCTTGACCAGTTGGATCACTGAGGTATAGAGTTGTACAGCGCGGAAACAGACCCTTCAGTCCAACTCATCCATGATAACCAGATCTCTGAAATTAATCTGGTCCTATTTGCCATGATTTGGCTCATTTCCCTATAAACCCTTCCCTTTCATGTCCCCATCCAGATATCTTTTAAATGTTATAATTGTTACCTATGCCCTCTAGATTTGCACCCCCTCCCCCCCCCCCAACCAACCAACTCTGGAGAAAACACTTTCACTGTTCAACCTATCATTGCCCCTCATGATTTTATAAAATTCTAGAAATTGCAAACTTGACTCCAATCAATACGATTGGCTATGTTTTCCATCATCCCAGATCTAAGTTCTGAAATTCAATACTGACACACCTCTTCCTACTCAATCAAGTCATAATGCTAAAATAATTGAAATCAACTTGTTCAGATATATAATGAAATGCCTCTGAAGGATTTGAATGTAGCCCTTTGAGTCCAGAGGAGGGACAGTACCATTAACTGTCCTAAAGCCCTCAATCTGCAACATTATTCCCCTGTGTGTTTTGTTTATCACCCAGTTCTGACATGCTGTGACACACCTCCAAGATAATCAGGGCTTGAATCCAGACCTTCTGGTCCGGAGATAGGGACACAAGCACAAGTTCAGGATTTGGAGTTGAATCCTGAGCTGTGACTCAGAGTCATGGGCGCTGCACACTACACAACACCTGAACCTTGCCCAGATTTTGGATCACCTTTTTAAGTGCCAGCTTTCACCTCGGTAGAGGTTTATACAATCTGGTTAACTTTACTGAATGACACAGTGGATATTTCTCATTGTTAATCAAATGCAGGGTATTTGCTTCAGCTGTCGGACATTGAGTGAACGCGCTGTGCCATTGAGATAAACTATGAACATCTTTAATAGCCTGGCTCTGATTTCTAGCTGAAATGAGGCTTTGGTGTTGTAGAACAGAGACGTTCAAGTACTATTTTTTGAAGTTTGCATCACATATGGAAAGGATTGTTTAGAAAGCATCTATTTAACTTGCCTTCCTGACTCAGACCTTTGAATATCCGAGTTGGGACATAATCTTAAGGTTGTACATGGCGTTGCCAAGGCATCTGTGGGAGTATTGTGTGCAGTTCTGGTCACCCTGTCATAGGTCAGATTTTATTAAGTTTCGAGAGTTTGTGGAGATTTACCAGGATTTTGCTGGAAATGGAGGGTTTAACTTATAATATTAGTTGAGATATGTTGGGATATGTTCACTGGAGCTTGGAAGGTTGTGGGGCTTAGGTGAACTAATAAAGATGTATAAAATCATGAGGAGGATAGATTAGGTGAATGGCAGATATCTCTCCCTTGGGCTGGGTGATTACAAGGCTTGGGGATATCTATAAGGTGAGAGGAGAAATATTTTAAATAGACAGATGAGGTTTTTTTTTAAAACAGAGAAGCTCGTGTGTAAGATGAATTTCCAGTGAAAGTGGTGCATGCAGGTACAGTTGAAATGATTTAAAGACATTTCAATCAATTCATAAATAAGAGAAGGTTTGGTAAAATATGGGGAGAGGCAGATGGGACTAGTTTAGTTTGGGATTATGGTCAGCATGGGCTAGTTTGACTGAAGGTTCTGTTTCTGTGCTGTATAACTCCATGTGTGTTTGTGTGTCTGATATGTGTCTGTGTGCTTCTGTCTGTAATTATATTTATTTCTTTATGTCTATACATGATTCTGTCTGCCTTTCTCTGTGTGTTTGATGTGTGTTCCTATTAATATATGTGCATCTCAATATCTGCATCTCAGTGCAATGATAGCTCCTGAATTACATCTCCTCCCATCCTGTCTCCTGTAAAAATACTATCCCTTATTCCCAATTCCGCCGCCTCCACTACATCTGCTCCCAGAAGGACCAGTTCAACACAGAACTTGCCAGATGACATCCTTCTTCAAAGTCTGCGATTTCCCCTCCCACATGGTTGATGTTGTCCTCCAACGCATATCATCCACTTCATGCACTGCTCCATTGAACCCCATCCTTCCAACAGCAACAAAGATGGAACCCACCCCAACCCATGGTCCTCACCTTCCACCCCACCTACCTCCATATACTTCATATCAGCCACCAACATTTCTGCTGCCTACAAACAGACCCAACTACCAGATATATATTGCCCTCCCCACCCCTATCTGCTTTCTGTAGAGACCATTCCCTCCTTGTCAGGTCCATGCCCCCTAAGAACCCACCCTGCCCTCCTGGCACCTTCCCCTGCCGCCACAGTAATTGCAAAACCCGCACCCACACCTCCCTGCTCACCTCCGCCCTAGGACCCAAAGGAGCCTTCCACACCTATCAAGGTTTTACCTGTACTTCTACACATGTCAGTTATTGTATCCGCTGCTCCTGATGCTGTCTCCTCTACACTGGGGAGACAAGATGCCCACTTGCAGTGTGCTTCAGACAACATCTCTAGGACACCCGCACCCAACAACCACACCGCCCTGTGGCTGAATACTTCAACAACCCCCTCCCACTGTGGCGAGGACATGCAGCTCCTGGGCCTGCTCCATCACCACTCACCAACCACCCAATGCTTGGAGAAAGAACATATCTCGGGACCCTCCAAAGCCATGGCATTAATGTGGATTTCACTAGTTTCCCCATTTCCCATCCCCGCACCTTATCGCAGTTCCAACCTTCCAGGTCAGCATCGGCCTTATGACTTGTCCTACCTGTACATCTTCCTTTCCACCTATCTGCCCCTCCCTTCCCACCAACTGAATGCAATTACCCCTACCTGCACCCACCCATCACCATTGCACCGACCTCCCCCCAGCACCACCCCTCTATTTATCTCTCACACCCCTTACCACTCCACATTCCTGATAAAGGGCTTCCTGTCCCTGGTGTTGCAGCAATTCATCTACTCAGGAGTTGTCCAGCCTTTAGGGAGGGTCTTTAGTGTCCTCCAATAGATTGATGAGGACTTGATCACCTGATCGATTGAACCCAACCAGGCATTGACATGTGGATGGTAGGGTAGTACCTGCTCATCCATTCCTGGAGGTGCTGGGTGCACATAGGTCAGGTAGCCCTCTCCAAATAAGGGCATGAGGGATTCCTGTGTCTGGCAAACATCTCAATGTTCCCAGTTGTCCTGGGGATGACATTCAGGTCGATTCCATTCAATTCAAATTCAAGTGTATATTGTATGGTCTGCAGCTGCTGTGTCATTCCTGATGAAGATCTTATGTTTGAAACGTTAACTCTCCTGCTCCTCAGATGCTGTGCTTTTCAAACACTATACTCTTCGATGAGGACTGTAGCTGCAGTCTGTGTGGATTCTGCAACATGTTTATTCCAGAGTCTTTGAGTGCAGTCATTTTGGTTAAGGTTTGTCTCAATTTCCCAGCATGCCTCATTTAATGTCTATTTTTCATAAATCCATCATTGTGAGCGGCCCATCTGGCCACAGTCTTATAGATCTCATTGTAGCTGAGTGAAGTTCTTACAAACATTTTTCAACTCCAACTTCACATTAAAGTTTGGTAGCAGTCTTTTTATGATCACTAAGATGTTCTTAACGTGACAGACCACAAAAACTCACAATCTTTTAATTGATTTACATTTTACTTTAACTTACTTCATTCAGATTGGCGAGTCTTAATAATACAACAAAGTCCCAACACGATATTGTACACTTTAATCTGCAAGTTAACCTGACATCCCTGTGTTTAGAACTGGCACAGGAACAACAGGTTCACATCTAACTTTCACTTTCCATGCATCCGTGAACTATGATGTCCTGAAAGTGATAAAGTCAGGACATGAAAGTGCCCTCCAACGTGCAGGAGGCCAAGAGAAACAATGGAAATCTAAACTGTTTACAAGTAAGACCCATGTTACAAATACATATAAGTTCAGATCATAAAGGGGTAATATTTATTTCAATGAACATCAATATTTGAGAACTTTCCATTCAGATAGAATGACCCTTTTACTCCAACAGGACAAGAGTGCCAGCTACTTGCCCTCCCAAATGTAATATTCTTTACTTCAGAAAACAAAGCTGCTCACATTTTATATATCCTTTTTGTAATCTCAGATTTTAATTTGTTTCAATCTTTCTTGCCATCAGAGTGAGAGGTTTAGTGATTTCTACATTTGTAATCAGAAGTACCATTAATGGTCACAATACAGGAGCTTGCCTCCACTCCTCCCAGCTGTGACTGACATGTATTGTGTGCAGAATGTCCCTTTGAATTCCAACATCGTAAATGCAAAAAAGGGATGATCCAATTCTCTGTGAGGTTGTCTATTTCACTCTCGAACCCTGACAATTGTTTCTTCATGTATCATTTACTCATTTAATCATTTCTGGTCCCCACTCAAGTTCTCTTTCATTTGATCATTTACAGAGGCCTGGTAGGTTTATTTGTCATCAGTGGGATGATTCTCACCTTGGTTTCTCTCGGCACTTACCGCTTGACCTAATACTGCAGGCAATTTAGCATGGCTAATTCACCTAACCCGCACATCTTTGGACTGTGGGATGAAACCGGAGACCCAGAGGAAACCCACGCAGACACGGGGAGAACGTGCAAACTCTACATAGTCAGTCGCCTGAGTCAGGAATGGAACCCGGGTCTCTGGCTCTGTGGGGCAGCAGTGCTAACCACTGTACCACCACCGTGCCATCCACAAGTTAGTGTGACATTAGTAACTCGCAGTATTGCCTCATAACTTTATTGGTCAGTGCTTTAACTATAGGAGTTGGGATGTCATGTTGCAGCTGTACAGTACATTAGATTGCGACTTTTGCTCTGTGGAGAGCAGTATAGATTGCGTTTGATAAACATTCCTGAACAGGGACAATGGGAGTATGGGATAGTTTTGAGGGGCTGAATGGCCTGAGTCTTTTCCTATTTGATGTGCACTTACTTCACCAAAGAGGAGGTCACTTGCTGTGCAGATAGCATACTTTAAAATTAAGGGGTCTCCCATTTAAGATGTTGATAAGGATGTTTGTTTATCATTTGGGCTGTGCTGTCCATGGTGTCCTCATTCCCAGGGAACAGTGAAGATTGGGTCATTGAAGTTATTCAAGGCTGAACTCGATTGACCTCTGATGGACAGGAGAGTGAAAGTTTGTTGGGAATTGACAGGAAAGGGGTGTTCAGCTGCAATGAGATCAGACTAGACGTGATCTTTCAAAATCGAGCAGCAGGCTGGAGGGGGGTGAATTGCTAACAGCAGCTCCTTACACTTGCGTTGCTCTCTCAATCACAGAGTTTGAGGAAGACCCCATTCAGCCCATCAGGATGATTGCAATGAGACAGAAGGAGACCATTCTATCCCTCTAAGGAGTTAGTCAGGAATGGAATAAAGTATTTGAGTACGTTATACATCACAGGAGGAGGCCATGCAACCTTCCTGGGTTTCTACACAGGAACAGGGGATCCTTGGTTAGCTAACAGGAAATACAGAGTAGAGATTATTCCTTATTTTCAGGTAGGAAAGCTGTTAGTAGTGGAGTGTCTCAGAGATTAGTATAAGGTCAACAACAATTTATTATCTGGATGAATGATTGGGACGATGGGGCTGAATGAATTGGAGCTCAATTTACTAAGACACAAGAATATTCATTCGATAAGACGTCAAGTGGAGGCAGAGCATCTGCAATGGGATACAGACAGGGGAGGTTAGTGAGCAAACCTTCAGCAAAAAAAACACACACTATGTGGGTGATGGGAAGTTTGTCTTTTGGTCAAAAGATAAAACAACCATAAATTATTTAACTGGTGAGAAATTTCAGAACACGGTGGTCCAGAGGGATTTGTGTATCCTTGTACATAAATTACATCATATTATTCAGAAGATGCAGCAAATCATTTAGATGGTAAATAGAATGGTGCTTTTTTTGACAAGGGTATCAGGTTTGATCTGACTTTTGTGCATCTGTACAGAAAAATTGCTGAGACCACATCCGAGGCAGGTTGTTAGGTTATGGTCCCCTGAACTGAAAAAAAACACAATTGAAGCTTTTCAGGGATGTTTGTCTTTCCTCAGTATTGGGATGAAGGCATTCTGTTCTGAAGGATTAATAGTTCAGACCTGAGAATGCGAAATGTTCTTATTGATCATATAAAGTCTTAAGGAGAGGGGAGCTGGTAAATAGCTAATGGATATTTCCCCTTGCATGGGAGAATAAAACTGGGGAAGTAATTTAAGAATACAATAAAAACATTTTAACACAAACATTGCGTAGACATCAAGTGTTTTATTTTTAAATTATGTGGCACATATAAACACATCTTCAAATCAAATGGGGGTATTTGTTGCGAACAAAATGGCTCTGTGTACAACAGCAGCAACGATACAGCTAAATGGAGCAGGGGATGTGGTGGAGTCTTACAGTTCAGGCAATGTGCAGGGAGACCTCACATGGTCCAGTGTGGCTTCAGATAACATTACTGTGTGATTGAACTCAGAGAGGGAAAAAATGTAACTTTCCTAAGAAGGAATGGCCTATTGCTCCCTCTCTCTTTTCCTCTTCCTACTCACAGCAATGTGTGCAAGCTTATACACTTGATATTCATCTTTATCCCTCTTGGAGGATTCCTATTGAGCATTGATTGCAATCTTCCCACTGTCTAAAGCAAAGCGAATTCAGCCAAATCCGACTGTTCCAGGAAGATATCCCATTGACAGCAGCTTGTGTAAGCAGGTAAACCTCAGATGCTGAATAATGTTTCGGATAATCTCTTAGTTTTCCCTTTATCTTGAATTCAACTCATAGTTGGCCAAAGTTCTTTCAAGTTAGCCCTCTGCATATTTTGTTTTTCTGTTCGTCATCAGACGTGTGTATGTGTGTGACTCTGTGTCAGTGGGACTGAGTGTATGACAGACAATGTATTGTGACGATGTTCTCCCTTTAACAAGGCTATCTTGTCCCTTTATTTATGAAGAGAGGTCATAAAAACAGAGGTGAAGAAATGTCTACTTCAATAATGGCAGGGGGGAGGCCAGTTCTGAGTTCAGTTTTTTTTTCTAATTTGTAACAGAGAAGCTGCTGCAGAAAAAAGATTCCAAGCTTCAGCAGATGAGTCTTGCCTGACTTTTCACTCTGCAATCTCTCCTGCCTGTAAGAACCTGTGCTGGCTTTTACCTTTTTCCAAGGGGTGTGTTTACAGGATATTACGTGAATTGGAACAGTTGCTTAGATAATTTTCCGAATTGAATCAGTTGAGTTCTCAAATAGCTGTTATTCTAAATTCTGTTTTCCTTTCTTCGTGTGTTAGCTGTAGTATTTAAATAAATTTTGTTTAAATAAAGCTGAGTGGTTTGATCAGTTACATCATCCCTGGAATACCCACTTCACATAAACCTTTACAATTAGAACAAGTTAAAATTTGGGCCACCTTCTAAAAATATTTTCAGGGTGGGTGTGTGTGTGTTTCCATATGTGTGTGTGTGTGAGTGTGTGTGTGTGTGTATATGGGTGTAAGGGTGTGTCTGTGTGTGAGTTTGTTTGCGTGTGTGGGTGGGGGTGTGTGCGTGTGTGTGTATCTGTGTGTTTGCGTGTACCTGTGTGTGAGTGTGGTGGTAGAAGATTGTTTTTCAGATTGGAGGTCTGTGACCAAGGGTATGCCACAAGAATCCGTGCTGAGTTCACTGTCTCTCATCATTGGTAAACATGAAGTGGATGTGAATATTAGAGGCATGGTTAGCGAGTTTGCAGATGACACCAAAACAGGTGGTGTAGTGGGCAGCGAGTAATATCTCAGAGTAAAACGGGAGGTTGATCAGATGGAACAATGGGCCAAGGAGTGGCAGGTGGAGTCTAACTTAGAGAAGTGAAGTTTTGCATTTTGGAAAGACAAACCAGGGCAGGACTGATCCAGTTACTGGGGAGTGCTGCTGAACAAAGAGGCTTCAGAGTGCAGGGTCATAGTTCCTTGAAAGTGGAGTCACAGGTGTACAGAATGATGAAGAACACATTGGCACGCTCGCCTTCATTGCTCAGTGCATTGAATGTCGGAATTGTGACGTCATGTTACAGCAACGCAGGATCCTGGTGAGGCCATTTTGTGAAAACTGAGTACAATTTGGTTGGCCCTGTTAAGGAAAGGACGTTGTTAAACTTGAGAGAGTGCAGGAAAGATTGACAAGGACTTTGCTGGTACTGGAGCCTTTGAACTAAAGGGAGAGGATGAATAGTTTGCAGTTTTTTTCCATAGAGTGTTGGAGGCTGAGCTTCTGACTCGACAGGAGTCTACAAAATCATGAGAAGCATGAGTAGAGTAAATAGATAATGACAATTTCCCTGGGGGTGGAGGCATTCAAAACGACAAAGCATAGCTTTAAGGTGAGAGGGGAAAGATTTTTAAAGGGCCTTCGGGGCAACATTTTCACATGGATGGTGGTGTGTGTATGGAATGGGCTGCCAGAAGAAGTGGTGGAGGCTGATACAGTTACACTGAAAAGGCATCTGGACGGGTACATGAACAGGAAGGATTTAGAGAGATATGGACCAATTGCTGGCAAATGGGATAAGATGGGGTTGGGATACCTGGTCAGCATAGACAAGTTAGACCGAAGGGTCTGTTTCCGTTCTACATCTCTCCATAAGAGGGATCAGGAGAATTTCTGAAAGGGACTTTTGAGTGAGAAGTCTCTTCCCCAGATGATTGTGGTACCTCTTGGTGTACATTTATTCAATGCTGTGCTAGTTAAATATTTGACAGAGAAGTGAATCACGGAGAATGGGATACAGACAGGCATGTGGGGCTGACACCACAACCTGATCTTAGTATCTCATAGGCAAGGTCCACAGTGACTAATGATCCATTCCTGCTCCACGGTCCCATGTTCCTGTGTTCCACTCAGCCCTCAAACCAGCTAGAGAGGAGCAGTTGGAGACCACTTGCTACTATAACCTGGTACATAGAAACAGAGGAGACCATTCAGCCCCTCAAGACTGTCAGACATGGTTTGGGGTGGTTTGGAAAAGGTAACTGGAAAACCCAAGCTGAGTATGAAAGAGATCCCGCATTTTGCTTTACTGAGCCTCCCCTCTCTGCAACATGCTTCATTTGTTGGTCATGTTATAGACCCAGATTCACTGTGTGTATAGGCCCCATAGCTCAGACAGAGATGGCTCACTAAATCCTCTGGTCTCCCTGACCGCAACATTCAATAATAGAATGTCCAGGTAAATAGCACCCACTACATTTCCAATAACAGCATGTGTGAATATCAGAAACAGGAGCAGGCCGCTCACCCCCACATCACCCCCAAGCTTACCTTGCCTTCACTTGGATCATGGCTGATCTGCTCTCGGTTGAAAATGCCCTTTAATGACCAATTCTTCATCACCATCAACTCTCTAACAGGTCAAAATCCCTCTGCTTCCTCTTTAAGTACCTTCAGTAATCTCATTCCCTAACTCTTTGAAATAAAGAATTTCGAACATTCGTTAATCTCTGTTTGAAGAAACCACTCCCTGCTCCTCCTCCACCGTGACCTATTGATATGAATGAAAGAGGTGAACACAAGGGCTCAGGTAACGGTGACTGGCCTGATAACAAGACAGCATTTGACTGAGGACAGCATCAAGGAACCTGAACAAAACTGAACATAGTGGGAAAGAGTTGTTAAAATCCTCACTGCTGGAGTGATGTAAAACAATGATTCTCAAACTTTTCTTGGCCACGGACCCCCAGGAGCTCTTTTCAGGTTCCAGGCACCCCCCCCCCACCCCACCCTCTTTCAGACAGGGATATAACACAAACAGATAGACAGAAAATCATTCATTATTGAACTTTCTGTGGCCCCTTTCAAATGTACCAGTGCCCCTAAGGGACCATGTGACACACTTTGAGAATACTGGTTTAAAGCAAGAAGGACGGTATTTGTGGTGCATGACGTGAATACTCTTAGTTTGGGGACATCGCTGCAGGAGATCCTCAGGGTAGCTTCTTCAGCACAAACATCTTTAGCTGTTTCATCAATGCCTTTCCCCCAGCTTAAGATCAGAAGTCAGGATGGTCACTGAAGGTTACACAATATTCAGAAGTAAATGTCGCATCTTAGCTCCTGAAGCAGTCTGTGTCCATGTGCAGCAAGGCCCGGACGACATTCAGGCTTGTGCTGATAAAGTACGGGGAACTTTCATGTCCCTGTACTTTTAGACACTGTACGTTTCCACAGTAAGAAGAGCTCATTCACTTCGCAGGAACATGACAAAGCCATTCAGCCCATCGAAACTATTGTAGAAGAAGAGAAGTCGCCGATTCAGTCCCTCCAGTCCATAGCACAGGAAGAGAGGGAGTCTAGTGTTATGGACCAGACATGACCGCCTGAAAAGGATTTTAAGAAGGTCGTCGAAACCTTAATGTTTTCTTATTTGAAAGCCAAATATAAAGTGTTGGTTCCAGTTGCCATGTGACTAGTCAAATTACTCAATGTTAAATAAAACACAATATATTTAAACACTGTAGCTGAAATACAACCAAAGAAAGGAGTTTAGAATAACTTAACTCTATTGGAAAACTGAACACAATAATTGGTACAGTAAGCATTACTGATTAACTGTTCCAAAACAGAAACATACCATTAACACATCCCATCCCCTTGGCAAAAAGGAAAATTATTCAGACACAGATTCTCAGTTGCATTTTTCCAATCCAGTCAGGAAAACAAAACATCCAGAGAAAATTGAGAGAGAGTAGCAGTCAGGTGCATGCACTGAATCTTCCAACAACTTCAACAACTTCTGATGCGACTGAAAAACCAACCCCAGAATTCCTAATCTGTAAGAGCTGGCCCCACCCATTCAGGCTGCACTAGAGATAATCCAAGGCCACCCAAAGTGTTTATTCAAGTGCTCTTAACTGGCCAGTGTTGCACCTCTTGTTCAATCTCTCTCTTCAAAGAAACCAGGACAAAATAACCATTGAAAGCTACAGCATTGTCACACCAGTTAGCACACAGAGCAGTTAAACAGAAACCATGGGGAGCCGAATAATGCTCTTGGCCATATCCAGTCGGGCAAAGAAGAAGCTATTCAGTACCTTCAGTCACTTACACAGGAACACGAGGAGGCCGTTCAGTCCCTCGGGTCACTTGTACAGGGAGAGAATGAAGGAATTGATGTTCCAACATGACAAACAAATGGAGCAGAGACTGCACAGACAGGGACTTTAATGTGGTTTATGTCATAGTGAGGAGGGAAGCCACATGCTTTATGTACGGTCTTTCCTCATGGTACTGTTATCCAATGGATTAATCTGGTTATACTCGTTTGAACTGTGTCAGTGGCAAGGTGATCATTCAGCAAGGAGATTGAATCAGTACACAGTGCCCCAAATACTCTCTCACCAAGGCTCTACAATTGCAGGAAGTTTGCTTTGCTTATATACTTGAATCATCTTACAATGAATGACAACATAACATTTATTGTCATTGTTGCTGACACCCCTGGATGTACTAATTTTGGTGACTCATGATCAAGGACATGCAGGTCCTTTTGGACAACAGCTATTCCCAACCTTGTACCATTTAATCAATGCAAAATGAGACATATGCTATTTGTTTCCCACATCCATATCATTTGCCTGCCTTGCAAATTGCTGTGGTCCATGTGATGAGTATTGGTCTCAGTGCAGATAAGCTTGCTGCTGTCTCTATTGTCTCACCCACACAATTCTCAGCCCGTGTAGTATATTCCTCTCTTATCCATGGGCTCCAAATTTCATCGCTCAACCCGTCAGCAGCCATGTCAATAGTCTTCTGCGAATTCAAATAGACCACTCCCACTGGTTCTCATTAATAGACGCCTTAACTAGAACTGCACAGGTTTCTCAATGATGGTTCCCCTTTCCTGAATCTAAACTGACTCTGTCAAGTCATATCATGATTCCCCAAGTATCTAGTCATCATATTTCTTATTAAAGATTCTAATAGTGTCCTCACAACTGATATCAAGTTCCCAAGTTTTTTTTATTTTCCCTCCCAATACCGTTTTCAATATTCAGGGTTACAAGAGCGACTTTCCAGTCTTCAGGAACCAGAATTTCCAGACTCCAAAAACAATTTGAAGGGTACTCAATAATTCCTTCTTGTAGTTACAATGTTTAAAAGACATTTAGTTCAGGGCATTATTAAGAAAGGTTTGGAGGGATATCGGCCAAGTGCAGGCAGGTAGCACTAGGTTAGTTTGGGATTATGTTCGGCGTGGGCTATTTGGTCCTAAGGGTCTGTCTCTGTGCTGTATGAGTCTATTCCCTCACTCTATTCTCACTGACATAAGTCCTCTGGGATGGGGCTCATCTGTTGCAGCAACTCACCAACCTTCAATTCAATTCGTTTATTGAGTAATTTCTCTTTATTAATTCTAATCTCCCTCAATCTCTGATTTTGACAGTTCAGTTTGTCCCTTGTTATTTCGGG
The DNA here is from genome assembly GCF_020745735.1 of Hemiscyllium ocellatum. Taxonomy (NCBI): domain Eukaryota; kingdom Metazoa; phylum Chordata; class Chondrichthyes; order Orectolobiformes; family Hemiscylliidae; genus Hemiscyllium; species Hemiscyllium ocellatum. Next base: position 11,093,144 of record NC_083421.1, on the reverse strand, counting down.
AATATTTTTAAATATCTTCCTCGATAGAGACAGAACTAATGTATTCCTCAGTGAGTATTCCCTCCCATCACTGAGCGAATCCATTCGAGTACTGCACCTGTGGGATGATGAACATGGCACCCGCTCGTGCTCAGAAAGTTTTAGAATGAAAACAGTTGAATGAAGCTGTCACTTCATGGTCACTGACAGCACAGTCCACTCCCTAATATGAGGTTATAGGTTATACTGAAAGAAGTGACACAAAGTTGTGGCCACCTCATTTTAGAATCAGACTACCTTCACACTTTGCAAGCTGGCATAGGTCCAGGTAGAGACAAGAATAAGTTTGTGATCAAGTTTGTAACTGAAAAAGTGGCCAGACATGACCTGCAACCAGAAAGATTTGGATGATGGCTTATTCAGAAACAGCACTGAGGCAGACATGAAGACTGGGAACATTATGGAGGTGGTGGTGGACAGGTTAGAATATTGAGATGTAAATCAGCTCAGGGCAATATGGAGCCATTGTGTGGATGAACACATTGTTCCCCCTCAGATGTTTGTAAGTGAAGGGTATGAAACTCATGGAATAGGAATGGAGTTTGTGATTTAAAGCAAATGCAATATTTTATACCTTTGCGAAATGTAGATGACAGAAATAGTTATGGTGATCAGAATGATTTACAGAATTAATAGATGGAAAAATATATTCTTTCCAGGAACACCAACAATAGCAAGGAAGGGAAAGTAACTCGTCTGAATTATCACCAGTACGGCTTCAATCTGCTTTTTAAATATCCCCAATCCTGAGAAAGATAGTGAAGCCCCCAGGATAAATCCCTGTCCATTGTTGTAACATTCCAATCTGTTGATCTCAGATTCTGGTCTGTCCCTCTCTCTGAAGCTGCTGCTGAGGATGATGCTGCCGCTGACACTATGGGAGAACACATTGAGAGAAGTTTCATGCTTATAGAAGAAGGAAACCCTCCAGGGAGACATTTAGGATCCATGGAGACTGACATCAATCACATTCACTGAACAAACAGCTCCAGTTAAACTCTTCTAAATGCAGAAGAGTTAATGTAACAACAATACTTGGTCTGGGTGGGATGTTGACATCGCCTGCTATTGGTCTTATGCCCATCTCTTATTACGTTAGAGGTAAAGGAGAAAGATGATGCTTTCTCTTCACAGGCTTGATGATGCTGCTGTATTATCCACATACAATGTTCTATGTAACCGTGTTCCTAAGAGACAACCGAGAGGCTGTTACTGCACTCAACTCTCCTCCACCAGAATAACTGGAATGTAAAAACTCTCTCTGGGTACAACTGCCCTGAACAGGAAGTGTGGATTTTTCCAGACTTTCCCCTCACTGCTCTCACAAGGCAACGTTTTATCTTTAACGCAATGCACATCAATAATTTGTTTCTAAAGTTGCAAACAGTTTATCGTACAGTTTACATGCAATTTCTTTTTCAGATTTTTTTGGCTTCAGCCAACAATTAAATATTACATTTCCAGTTCCCTTTATTGTTGGGATTAAAGTTTCAGACACAGAATCGAAATGTTCCTGGTTAAGAAATAGAAATGAACAGTAAACGGTAGCTGTGTAGACACCAATATCATCGATGTAGCCGGAATAATAGAGAGAAAAGTGCAGCGACAATAAACAGAATCCATTTGGAAGAAGGAATGGGGGGGACAATATTCATTATTTCTTATTCATTATTGCCATCCCTAGTTGCCCAGGGGGCAGTTAAGAGACAACCATATTGCTGTGGGTCTGGAGTCACGTGTAGTACAGACCAGGTAAGGATGGCAGTTTCCTTCCCTAAAGGATCTTAATAAACCAGATGGGCTTTCCAACAATCGGCAATGGATTCATAGTCATCATTAAACTCCAAACTCCAAATATTTTGTTGAATTTAAATTCCACCTCCTACTGTGTCAGGATTCAAACCCGAGTCATAGATTATTTTAGATGAGATTCCCTACAGTGTTGAAACAGGCTCTTCGGGCACAACATGTCCACATCAACTCTCCAAAGAGTATCCCACCCAGACTTATTTCCTTTGAAGGAATGCACCTAACACGATGGGCAATTACATTGATTATAAATGTGCAAACATGCACAACTATAGTCCTTTCCAAGTCTGTTGTACTCCTGCCACTGAATGCCTCAATCTCTCATTTGAGTCTCTACAATGCATCGACAATCACACTTGCTTGTGCTGCACAGGCACAAGTTTTAAATTGAATGTTTGTAACAACAAGCTCCATCTAAACAGTTGAGCATTTTTGTCCTTAGATTTCTCCACAAACTTCAATGGGTTATGATCAATGTATATGATTGTGGCAGATGTGTTACTGGTAAGATAAACTCTGAAATGTTGCAATGACAACACTAAGGTCAAAGTCTCTTTCTCAACCATTGAATATTTTGATGATGAATGTTCAACTTCCTGGAGAAATTCCTGATAACTCTTTCTATCTTCTCAAGGTCTTCCTGTAAGATCACATCACCAAATCCACATCACTTACATCAATGGTCACCTTGAAAGCCTTTGCACATTTAGGTACGCCTAACACTGGGGCAGTGGGGAACACAGCTTTCAGGGTCGCAAATGCCTTCTGACAGCCTGCTGCCCACTGACACTTCTTGCCTTTCTTAAGCAATTCAATGAGTGGATCAGCCACACTGTTAAAATTTGTCACAAATTTTTGATAAAGTCTACTTAATCCCAGGATCCGTGTTACTGCTCTTTTTGTCGATGGCATGGGGAAACTCACCAATTATCTTTGTTTTTGCCTCCTCTGGGACCATTTGTCCATGTCCAATAACATGGCCCAGGAAGGTGGCTGGGCTTTGGCAGATTCACTTTTAGCCAGGTTTGTCACCAAGCCTCCCTTACGATGTCAGTTGAATAAGTCTGATAAATGTTGTAAATGTTCCTTCCATGAGTGACTAAAAATCGCCAGGTCATTGATATATATGACATAATTGGGTAATCTGGCAATGACTTGATTGGTTAGTCTCTGAAATGTGGCCGGTGTGTTTTTTATACCAAATGACATGAGTTTAAACTTATACAGTCCATTTGGCGTTATGAAAGCTGAAATTGCCTTTGCTCTTTCTCACAAAGGTACCTGCCAATATCCGCTGAGTAAGTCCAAATTAGAAATGTAAGTTGCTTGTCCCAGCTTCTCAACACGGTCTTCCAAACGGGGAATTGGATATGCATCAGTCGCTGTAACTGTATTGACTTTGCGATAGTTCACACATAACCGTTGGGTACCATCTGGTTTTGACACCATTCCTATGGGTGAGCTCCAGTCACTGTAACTCAGTTTGAATATGTCATCTTGGAACATGCGTACAATCTCCTTTTGAACCTGTACCAACTTTAGAGGGTTATGCCTATAAGAATGTTGCTTAATCAGAACAGCATCTCCCATATCTACATCATGTACAAATGGATTATTACTTCACAGCTTATTTCCACAAACCTTCCCCTGTGAAAGTTATAACTCTTTCATTTTGATTTTCCTTGGGTACGTAACTGAATAATTTATCCCAATTTTTGACAATGTCTTCATGGTCCAGTTTAATTTGAGGAATGTCCAATTCAGAATCCTCTGAACTTGGTTCTTCCCTCTGTAACACAGTCTCCTTTGACTTTTCTTGTGAAAATACCTTTTGAGCATATTCACTCTGTGAGATTTCTTTCTGTTTGGAGTCCCTATCAAGTAGTTCCCCTCATTCAATCTCCTTTCAACTGGACAAAGTCGACTAAACCATTCTTTTAAAGGTGCACCTATCACAGGAAGTAATGCTAATATCTTATCCACGATAACAAAATTGAGAATTTTTGATTTCTTGTCTGCTTCCTGTTTCATTGCATACAGTGGTACTTTTAAATATTGCATAGCCAACTCCCCAGCTCTATTTAATTGTTCCCTAAAATTTGACACTTAGTCCAAATATGTGATCCCTGAATTCTGACTTACCAATTTCTCCTTAATCATTTTTAATTGTCCTTTCCCTTCATGTCCAAAAATTAATTCACATGGACTGAATTTGTTTAGTTCATTTGGTGCATCTCTGATTAAAAAAATACTCAAACGGGATTCCTTTATCCCAATCACCTGG